>NW_022104341.1:85462605-85469139 GCF_000313985.2 Echinops telfairi | reverse complement strand
GCTGCCCCTTGTCCCCAGTTTTGCTGGAAGCTTGCGGAGTGGGAGCCCAGCCTGATCTGCGGCCACACTCCCCAGCTGCCGATCTCTCTCTGCCGTCTCCTTCTCCATGTCTGGGTGAGTGCACCAGCTGGGCCCACTTCCTCCTCTCTCTGTATCTAGCTACCTCTTTCTCGCTGTCTCTGCTGGTTCCCTGCCCTGTCCCTCCCTCAGTCTAGTTCTCTCTCGTCTTTTGTGCTTTACGTGTCCCCATCCATCTCGGTATGCCTCTGTCTTGTTCGCTGGCTCCGTGTTTCACTGTCCCCAGCATTTCTGTCCCATCTCTCTCCTCCTCCTCCTCCTCCTCTGTCTCCCTTCTGTCTCTGGCTCAGTGTTCCTCTCGCCCTTCTTGCCTTTCTCTCTCTTCGGAGCCCGTGCGTCTTGCTCTCCTGTCTCTTCCTGCCTCTGGCTTTGGCTGTAGTGTGGCTCCTCTCCCTCCATCCCTGACTCCACTCTTCTCATGAACTTGTGACTGTCTTTTTCACTTGCAAGCATTTCTGCTCCTTAGAACTTTCCTCGGGGCCTCCCCTTTGGGTGAGCTTGCCTCTCTGGCCACCCTCCTCCACGCTGGGGAAGCCGTCCTCACTGTCTGGCTCCTAACCCTACCCCTTGGGCCAGTTGTCCTAGTTCCTGTTTTAGCGGCTTCTTCTCTTCTTTCTCTTTCTTCTCTGAGAGCTTTGGCTCACTCCTGGCTCCGACCATCTCCTCTACTCAACCACCACTGTCTCTCTGTCTGCTCTGTTTCCCTTTCCCGTCTCTGTCTCAGCCCCCTTGTCCCCACGTCTCAGGCATTCTTTTCTGCTTTTTCCTTGGTCTCCTGATTGCTCTTCCCTTGGTTCCTTCTCTGTTTTGTTCCTCTTTCTCCTGTTGGGGAGCTATGTTTCTACACCCTTTATTCTTTGAGTCTTTTTCTTATGAGAAAAAGGAATGAATAAATATTTTTCCACTTTCTACCTCCTAAATCCACCCATTCATCTCTTTCTGTGGCTAGCAAATCCTCTGGCATCCGGGTTTCTGTCTCTCCCTGTCTGTGGCCCTCAGGTTCAGCATCCCGGGCTGCTCACATGCTGTGCCCCTCTTTCCCTTCCAAGGGCCGCTGCCTTGGGTCATCAGCCTCAGCTGTGTTGTTTTCTAGTTTTAGTTTCGCTGGGTCATTAGTTGCCCCTGCAGAGAATCATGTTCCTTCAGAACCTAACAGAACCAGGTTGTATCTCATTAAACCTCCAGGTGAGGAGCAGCTATGTGCCCAGGGTCATGGCAAAATTAAAGGCTCAAAACAAGCTGGGTTCAGTCTTTCATCTCCTGGTTTGTGCCATTGAGAGGAAATGTGACAGAGGACCACACCAAAATGAACAAGCAAAGTATTTTCCTCTGATTCCCATTACATCCCAGCAAGAGTGGCACCCTAGTCCCATGCCCTGGTCAGTTTAGGAGCCAGGGACCCATTTCTGCCTGGACTCCGCAGTCACCTGATACATTTTGTCTTTTCATTTATAGCAGGTCATCGTCAAACCTGGCTGTGACAGAGTGGGAACCTGAGGCTCAGAGAGGCCAAATAATTGGCCTTAAGACACACAGCAAACCTGGTAAAGAAAGTGAGGTTAGAAACCAATCTCCAGCCTCTGGTCTGAAGCAGCACACAAACTCATCCCAGGGTAAGGCGTCCTGGGGCGCAGGGACCTGTCTCCTGAGTCTTCTCCGTTTCTTCTGTGCTCAGCCTGACGGTACCAGCTGGAGGTAAGAACCCGGTGGTGTTTAAGGATGTCATCTCTCAAGAGCTGGGGAGAGAAGGAGGTTTTCCCTTTCAGACTCCCTCTGTCCCTCACTCCTATACCCTGGCTCATGACTCCCTGTGAGAGCAGTATTCTGCAGAGAAAAGAGCCTTCTGCCGAGGTTGGGACACTTGTCCATCCTCTGCTTCAGACAGTCATTCTGTCTGACCTTAGGCTGTTCATTTCCCCTCTCTGGTGCTGGTGAAATGAAAGAATTGTACCATTAGGTATCACATTGAGTTGGAAAGACCCTTGTGCTTGAATAAGAAGCATGTGAGTGGAGGGGTTACTGAACTTTGCGTTCGACAAAGAGGTTCAAGAGGTTTCCCAAAGGCTGAGAGTGGTATAGCTCTGAAATTGTAGCTGAGGCTCAGAGAAGCCAAACAACTGGCCCTAAGCCACACAGCAAACCAGGTAAGAGAGTGAGGTTCAAAACCACTGCCCAGTGCCTACTTATTCCAAACCTACCCTCAGTTCTGCTGCCAAAGAACTGAGAGCCTCGGGGATAGTGTCACCGCAGCCTTCCCTGCCTCTCCCTTCTGTGCCATGCCCAAATCTCCTCCTGTGCATTATCTACAATCTGGTGGAACACATTGTGTGAGCGGGTCTATGGGACTCAGGTGCCCTTTGCTTTATATTTATATCTCCCAGCTCCTGCTTAACACCAAGTTGAGGCATAATTGGGGGGAAATGTTTTGTGTCATTCTAGAGGAGCCGTAGAGATGACCTATACCTTCATTTTATAGATGAGCTTGTGAGCGCCAAGGAGGTTAACGGACTTGCTCCAAGTCACGCAGCAAATTAGTGATTCAGGGATAACAAGAGCCCAGATACGTGCCATGACCCAGAAAGTTGTCTGGGCCCAAATAAAGGCTTTGTTGTGCATGTCAATTAGTAATAATAAAAAAGGACCTTCCTGACCTGGCAGAATGGCAGTGAGGGATGAGAGGCTGTAGAGTGGAAATAACGGACAAGCTGCTCCTCTTCGACTGCCCACATGCAGCTGATGGTGGGGGAGCTTTTTGTCACAGAATCTGTACGCTCACCAGTAGGGCCAAAGCTGGAGGTGAGCAGCCCGAACGTGGCTTTGACTTTCTCTGCCTGGAGTCCTTCCTTTGCAATGCCTTCTCCTCTCGTCCAGGGGAGCACTCAGTTGACACTGATGATTTAGGAGGCAAAGAGTGAAAATAGAAGACTCACAGCCATTTGAGTCGATTCTAACTCATCGCGACCTTGTAAGACAGGGAAGAACCACCCGTGTGAGTCCTGAGGCTGTACCCCTTGACTCTTTACTGGAATAGAAAGCCTCGTCTTTCTCCTGTGGAGCAGCTGGTGGTTTCAAACTTCTGGCCTTATGGTTATCGGCCTAACGTATAACCACTATGCCACCAGATCTCCTAGGAGGCAGAGAAGTGTCTCTGTGTTTTATGTTCCCACCTCTGGCCATTTGGGCAGAGACAGGAGCCGTTCCTCGTGTGTTCTTGGTATTTGTCCACTCCCTACTTTGCTCATGGAGGTGATCATCATTCAACCTCTCTAGTGCCCTGTAGAGTTCAGATGAGGCTGCTAAGATCCGCAGAGGTGACATCATTGTGTCAAGCCTAGAACCCAAGATGGCTTGACTCCAAATCCTGAGGGTTGCCAGCCCACCCTGCCCTACCCCCACCCCCTGCCCCCGTATTCCATAATTCAACAAATACTCGGGCTCTAGGAAAAATTCTTAAAAGTCAAATTGCATATTGTCAAATTTCCCTACAGAATCTAGTCATTTATTTCCCCTACCAATATATGAGAATTTCTACTTTACTATAAACTGACCAGTCCTGGCAATAGCATTTTAAAGGAGTTTTGGCTGATTTTGCAACATCACTGATGTTTTAATTTGTAATTCTTTAGCTATCATTAAGGTAAACCTTTTGGTAGGTTTATTGGCCGTTTTAATTGCTTTATTTGTAAATTTATTATATAGTTCATCTAATTTTTTTGAACTATCATCGTTTTTTAGGGTTTCAGAAGAAATATTTATGTGCTAATGACACTAATCACTTGGTTTCCATGTAGGCCATACACACCATACTTTCTTTTTTCAGAGAGAAAAGTTTTGCTTTAATATGTAGTGTAAATGGCCAAGGAACTTTACAATCTCCAACGTTCAATTATCTTCTATTTTGAGATGAGAAAATCGTCTCCATTTTACCTACACTTTGAAGGGAGTATCTTACAGATGACAATTTGGTGTCCATGAGATTTGGAGAAATAAAAAGTAAAAACAAAATTTTGTAGATAAATAAAAATCAGATTTTGTAAATAAAAATAAGATTATTTCAAGGGTGGAATGAACTGCGGAAGAAAGAGGCCAACAGCTAAATAGGAGAAAGGTAGCAAGGAGTCAGAATTCACCAACAGAGGAATTTACAGGGCCTGGAGACCTGATTTGCACAAGGAATCCTCAAAAATATTGGGTTCTCCAATATTTAAGAGTATTGGACTTTTCATAGCAAATCAGACAAGGGCCTCTGTTACTTTATTAGAAATATTAAAGGGTAATAGTTGAAAGACTTAGGCATAAGATTCAGGATGTGCTTAAAAGGCCTTTTACAGTCCCATTATAAAATAGTCACCCACATTTTCATTTCTTTCTATTTAACTCTTTAATGAGTTTAGAATTTATCTTGGTAAGCAGTGTAAAATAAAAATGTCCGATAGTGACCTCATTGCCGGAGCAACATTTGTGGAATAAGGCTCCCAATTCCTCTTGTTTATAATAACATCTTTATTATATGATATATTTTTGGGTTCTCCATTCTGTCCCATTGGTCTATTTCTGAGCCTAAGCTACATTTTTAGTGCCATGGTGTACTATTCTGTTTGGGGAAGGTGTCTCCCACTTACAGTTTCCAGATGAAATATAGGATGCTCAGTTAAATTTGAATTTCAGATTATTTGTATTTACTAAATCTGATCATTTATTTTGAATTTATTGTTCTTAAACACCCTACCCACACCCCTACAATATTTGCTTGGTTATTATTATCCACGTACTCTTTCATAGACTTTTGAATCAAATTGATAAGTGCCTCCCAAAACATCCTACTGGGTTTAAGTTGAATTACATTAAATATATGAACAATTTTGTAGACAAACATCTTTTATTTTCAATTTTAAGTCTTTCTTTCCATACAGCTATAGTTCATCCAAGCTTCCCTTGTGTCTCTTGTAAAGTTCTGTAGAATCTTTGGTGTGTTTTGCTTTTATTTTTGTTTCTCATATAGTTCTATTCAGTTTCTTATTAAATTTATTCCTAAGAATTTGTATATTTTTATGTAATGATTCTGTATCTCTGGATGCCTCCACCTGCTAATGCAAAATTCACTGTAAGGAAGAGTAAACCAAACTGTGCATATGAAAACTCCTTACACAGCCTAGGCACTCACACTCAATAAATGGCATGTCCTAAAATCTCTTTAAACAGGCAAATCATAATGCAGGAGCTCAACCAGTCAACGGTGACAGAATTCATTCTGTTGGGCTTTGCTCCCAACCCCAGGACCAATCCTCTGCTCTTCACCTTCTTTTTTGTCTTTTACCTGCTGATCCTCGTGAGCAATAGCCTCCTTATTACCATTATCCACCAGGACTCTCGCCTCCATACACCCATGTACTTTTTCATTGGCGTCCTCTCCATGTTGGATGTGTGTTACACCACCACTACGGTGCCCCAGATGCTTGTGCATATTCTCAGCAAGAAGAGGACCATCTCTTTTGCTAGATGTGTGGCTCAAATGTACATCTTCCTCCTCTTTGGGGTCACTGAGTCCTGGCTTTTCTCCATCATGTCTGTGGACAGGTACATGGCCATCTGCCACCCTCTCAGGTACAAGGTCATTATGAGTCATTGGATGTGTCTCCTCATGGTGGGCATCTGTGCAGCCTATGGTGTGGTGGGGGGCCTGTGCTATACCTTTTTTGCTATGCGCCTGCCTTATTGTGGCCCTAATGAAATTGACCACTACTTTTGTGAAGTCCCTGCCGTCCTGAAGCTGGCCTGTGCAGACACACCCCTTAATGACTTGGTGGACTTCATCACAGGCTTCAACGTAATCGTGGTTCCACTCTCGCTCATTGTTGTTGTCTATGCAAACATCTTTGCCACCATCATGAAGATCCGCTCAGCCCAGGGGAGGATCAAGGCCTTTTCTACCTGTGCCTCCCACATCGCTGTGGTCACCATGTTCGCCATTCCTTGCATCATCATGTACATGGGTCCTGGCTCTGGCTCTTTGTCAAATAATGGCAAGAAAATGGCCCTATTCTATAACATTGCTACAGCCTTCCTCAATCCTGTCATCTATAGTTTGAGGAACAAGGACGTGAAAAAGGCTTTCCTCAAATTGATGAGAAGGGGCAGGGCCTCCGAGTGAGGCTTTAAAGCAAAGACTTGGGGAACTGAATAAAATGGGACTAGCCATCACCAACTCCCCAAAGACTTTCCCAAGAGACCTAGAAGAGCTATACACTAAAAGATAGTGCTTCACCTCATCCAAATGGGAGAGGTGGTCAGGCACTAGCAGTATCTATGGTGATGTTGTTTGGGACAGAAACAAGTATGAAGGTATGACATATGACGTAGAGCCTGGACTTTAGTGCCAGGCAGACCAGGATGAAAAACTTGGTCATACCAATTACTACATATGTGAATCATTGCTAATCATTTAACTATAATAAG
>NW_022104341.1:85457663-85458624 GCF_000313985.2 Echinops telfairi | reverse complement strand
TGCTTCTCCCTCCTATAATTTTTACAGTTGTAAAAAATTTCCCTAGTCTTCACCAACCTGTAGGGTCTAGTACCAGGCACCACACGTATTTACTAGCCTTTCCTCAACCCATTGCGATAGGAACTACAGCAAATCATTTGTGGAGTATAGCCCACACGTTTACATGCCGCCGTCTCAGTTCTTCTTCCTCCTCCGCTAGTGAGACACACTGCTGTGTGGTGAAGAATTACTTCACATGGCCTTCCTAGTTATGGCCTTTGAGCTCTTAAGCAATGATGGCGTGGGATTGTGCAAATATGATCTCTATTCTTTTTAGTTGGGATTTAATACCTATGGCATTCCATATTTCAACCACGTCACATAGAATTGTTACCACAATCCATTTCCAATCATTCTTTCTACATAGGCTCCTTGACATCATCTCCCTTTTACACCCCCCCACCACCACCACTGTACCCCCAAATATGGTCTCTTGTGGCCCACCAAGGGGATTGACTAATTTTGTGAAAGCAAATAAGGTGTGTGGAACCCTTATGTACATGGGACTATGCAAATAAATTGCATAGAACCCTTATAAGGAATGGTCAGTTTTATCATGTGAGGCTGAAAGGCAGCCAGTCTCATAGGTTGGTTGGGGACTTCTCTACTACCACACAGAAAAACTCGGAGTGAAGCATGTCCTTTGGACTCAGAGTTCTTGTCCTAAAAACGTCCTAGACCAGGAAATAGAGAGAGCTGTGACACTGAAGATGGCACAAGATGGTGAGGAGTCGTGGCAAGTATAGCAGAGCCCAGTGGCAATAGACTCAGGACACTGGCATGAGACAGTACAGTGGACTTCCCAGCCCGTAGGCAAGGTTGCCACAGTGTATATGCCGATCTATGGCATAAGAGAACTGAGCACCTTTGACAGCGAACTTTTTAGCACAGCCATGACAGAAGCTGGAGAAATGAAGATGTC
>NW_022104341.1:85455058-85457563 GCF_000313985.2 Echinops telfairi | reverse complement strand
CTGATGCCAGGGGCTTAAGTGGAGAATAGGTGTTTTGAGAATGATGAGGGCAATGAATGTACAAATGTGCTTTATACAACTGATGTATGTATGGATTGTGATGAGTTGTATGAGCCCCCAATAAAATGATTTAAAAAGAGAGAGAAGAGCGAAAAAGAAAAGAAAGAAAAGCTATTTCCATGGTTTAGCTACTTCTCTATGTATCTACAGCCAAGCATGCAGTTGTGGGTGTGGTGTTCCTGTTGTTCTGCAGAGCCAACATTTTGTAAGAGGGCTATGCATGTAGTAGAGACAACACAGATCAGATAGACACCTCAGGGTCTGACATGACTGTATTGTGCCATGAAGACCTTCACTTCTACAGGCCAAATCCCATGACATACAGAAGGAGGGAGTTCTGGAAAACAAGTCCCAATTTAACTAATTGGGGACTGTTTAATGACTAAAGGGTTTGTTTTAGGAATTAGACTTTCCAGCATTGTGGAATAAATTGCCAACTGGGTTGACCATGCCACAATCCAGCTATCTGTTTGTTATCTCGGTATAACTTCCTCTTTAACCAATACATTATTTAGAATGAGTTTTTTAATTTGCAAATGTGTACAGGACGTCTGGTTCTGGTCAGGTATTGGCCTGCCCTCAGACTCAAAACCAACGACAATAAAGCCTGCAAAAGTCAGAGCCTGCATTAACAGGGGACCTCTCAGAGAAAGAAAACTCAAATTTGTTCCCACTAATCAAGAGCGATAAAAAAGTGATGAGACTATAACCTGTAAAAGGCAGTGTGGTAATTAGATATTATGTCAATTAGACACTCCAGGGTAGGAGTTCAACTTGTCAATTAAGTGGGAGTTTGATGACATCTCCTTGGGTGTGGCCTTATGTATAAAAGCAAGATCAAACAGAGATGATTCATTTCTGTCACTTCTCCTTCCTCCTCCTTAGGACGTCATTGGGACTCTATCTGGCTCCAGGGCGGCCCCATGGGGGGCCCTGCCGTGCTTCCACCGACCTGGGACTCCACTGACTCTGCACTCACTGGCCAGTGATCTCCCTGCTTCCTGTGAACCTGTACAGGTGAACCCTGTGGTGTTATTAATCTGAAGCTGCTTGAGCCCTAGCTAGCACTGGAGCTCTGGACTTGCGTCAAACTAGGCTGAAGTGGCTTCTTGGTGTAAAGTTGCTTCTTGATAGAAAAAGTTCTTCTTGTACATAGATGTGTTGCTGGTCTTTTTCTCTAGACAACCCTGCCTAGCACAGGTAGAACACTTGTGAAATGCAGAAAAACAAGGCAGTGCCATCAAGTTCCAGCTTGGACAGATTTCACTGTGATCAACTCCAAATTCACTGCCGTCCAGTCAATGCTGACTCAGCAAACCTATAGGACAGGGTAGAACTTCCGCTGGCTGTGTGGTAGTTATATAATTGTCAATTGAAGGATTAAGCATGTAGGGGTGTAGTCTAGCCTGTCAATCAGGTGGTAGCCAATGAGGATTCTGTGCAGGCATAGCCTTCCCCTAAGGATTCTGGGAATTCTGGTATGTCCTCCTTGGAGGTGTGATACTCTTTGCTTACACCCTCGGAGACATAGCAGCTGACAAGACACCTGGACCCACCCTAATGCAGCCCTGGGTGCTGGAGAAGCCATGCAGAGACCCCTGCCACCACCGAGATGTTTCCAATACCACTGGATCCAACGACTTTCTACCCATTGACCTGTGATCTTCTACATTCGGTATCATTGCCTGTGTTTTGTGAGTCTAAAGAAGACTTTATAGATTGGTATCAGATATATGAGCTAATATCAGACGTATGGGCTTGATCTGGACTGGGCTGGGATGTTTTCTCACTGTTCAATTGCTCTTGTATATAAATCTCTTTCTTATACACATATGGTTGTCCATGGATTTGTTTCTCTAGTCTACCCAGACTAACACACACTGTAAATTTCTGAGACTATAAATCTTTGCAGGAGTAAAAAGCCCTGTCTTTCTCCCTCAGAGCTGCTAGTAGTTTCAAACTCCTGACCTTTTGGATTAGAGCCCAATTCATAACCACTAGACCACCAGGGTGCCTTCACAGTACACAGCAGAACAAACTATAAACTATATATTTATAAATCAATTCTCTATAGGCACTGAACAGCAGACCAGGTAAAGTGTCCATTAGAAGCTTCCAAGGGTGGCTGTGGTTGTCCAGGACCATGAGTCCTGGCTCGCAGGGCCAGGGTTTCTCCACAGAAAGGAGCACTACCTGCTCCGACACCGTCCCACAATCACTGTTGGTTGAACCATTGTTGCAGCCGCTGCGTCACTCTGGGTGCCTTGCAGCTTGAGGGGCTCAGTTTGTAACATTAAATCACACTGCTACTTATCAACTTCTCACTCTCCAAATTTTGCAGCAGGCTTCTTCCAAGGCTGACTTAGTCTGTAAGCTCCACTGAACCCTGTTCACCAAGGATCCCGGTTGAGATATAAATTCAAAAACTCTTTCAAGGGCAATGTA
>NW_022104341.1:85452840-85454958 GCF_000313985.2 Echinops telfairi | reverse complement strand
GGCAACAAATATACAAATGTGCTTGACACAATGGCTGGATGTATGGATTGTGATAAGGGTTGTATGAGCCCCCCCAAAATAAATTTTTTTATTTTTAAAGCTATTTCAACAGTGCGTACCTGCCAGAAATTCAAGTTGGGTTCAGGAGAAAACAGGGAGCAAAAGATATCACTGCTGATGTAAGATGAAAGTTGGCTGAAAGCAGAGAATACCAGAAAGATGTCTACCTATGTTCTTGACTTTTCAAAGTCTTCCAGCTATGTGAAGCTAACAAACTATGGATAACGTGAAGAATGGGAACTCAAGACCACTCCATTGTGCTCATTTGGAATGTGCACGTAGAACAAGAGGCAGTTATTTGAACAGAACAAGGGATACAAGGGGTCTTAAATTAGGAAAAAATGTGTTACTGGGTTGTATCCTTTCACCATAATTATTAAATCCATATGTGAAGCGAGAAATCCAAGAAGTTAGACTCTGTCAAGTTAGACTCTGTAAAGTTAGACTCTGGCATCGGGGTCAGAGAAAGGCTCAATAACAACCTACACTATGCAGACGACACCTCCTTGTTTGCTAAAGAGGAAAAAGGCATGAACATATTGATGAAGAATAAAGAATACAATTCCCTTGAAAAGAAAACAAAAACCTCACATCTGTACCAATACACAATATCATGATAAGCAGGGAAAACATTGACTCTTTTGGGATTTTATTAGTTGGCTTCACGACAAATACACATATAATCAGTAGTCAAGAAGTCAAAAGACATATTGGTTTGAGAAAATATTTTGTATAAGACTTCTTTTAAATGTTAAAGAGCAAAGATGTCATTTTAAGGACTAAAGTGGGCTGACTCAAGGCATGGCATTTTCAATCATTTTATATGCATGTGAAAGTTAGACAATACATAAGGAAGACCAAAGAAAAATCCAAGTTGAAGTTCAAGAGTTGAAGTTGTTGAGGATTTTGTCTTGCTTGGATCCACAATCAAAACTCGTGGAAGCAGCAGTCAAGAGATCAAAAAACATATTGTATTAGATAAATCTGCTTCACAAGCAATTTTCAGAGCATTGAAGAGCCAGGATATTACTTTGAGGACTAAGGTGTGCCTGACCCAAGCCATGGAATTCTCTTGCATCATATGCACAGGAAAGTTTGACATTGAATAAGGAGGACCATAGAAGACTAGATGCATTTGCATTGTGGTGCTGGAGAAGAACACTAAAGTACCAAGCACTGCTAAAAGGACAAACTGATCTGTTTCGGAAGAAATAAGGCCATGACAAGACTTGGTCTTCCATACTTTGGACATATTGTCAGTCCCTGGAGAAGGATGCACGTTTGGTCAAGTGGAAGGGCGGCAAGAAAAAGGAAGACCCTTAATGAGATGGAGTGATACAGTGGCTGCATCAATGTCTCAGGCACAGGAACAATTGTGAGGCTGGTACAGGACCGGGCACTGTTTCCTTCCATTGCGTATTGTGTTGCTATGACTTAGAACCAACTTAATGGCACCTAACAACAAAGAAGAACTAGTGCCTTTGAATTATGTTGTTAACAGAGAATATCAACAAACCATGGACTACAGAGGAACAAATACATCTATGTTGGAAGAAGTATATTCCAAATGCTCCTTAAAAGTGAGGATGTTGAAACTTTGTCTCACCTACTGTGGCCTTGTCATCAGGTCCAGGTGCTGAAGAAGGAAAAAGAGGAAGACGTCCACTAAGATGGACTGACCCAGTATCTGCAGCAGTAAGTGTAAATGCAAGAACAGCTGTGAGGACAGCACAGAATCAAGTCAGTGCTTCGTTTTGTTGTGCCATCTTTTGCTATGAGTTAGAAAATACTCAATGACACTTAATGATTGATACATGATAGATAGATATAGAGATACATGATAGATAGATAGATAGATAGATAGATAGATAGATAGATAGATAGATAGATAGATAGAGATAGAGATGGATAAATAGATATAGGTAGACAGATGGATAGACAGACAGATTAGATAGATAGACAGACAGACAGACAGATAGATAGATAATAGAGATAGATATACATAGATGATAGATAGATATAGACAGACATGATAGATAGATAGATGATAGATAGATA
>NW_022104341.1:85443301-85452740 GCF_000313985.2 Echinops telfairi | reverse complement strand
TGATAGATAGATAGATAGATAGATAGATAGATAGATAGATACATACATACATACATACATACATACATACATAGATAGATAGATAGATAGACAGATAGATAGATAAGCCCTGGAGGCAAAATAGTGGATTAAAGATTGGACTACTCAGCAAACGGTTGACACTTTGAGTCCACCAGCCGTTCCACAGAAGTGCTCTGTTTCTGTAAAGATCACAACCTTGGAAACCTGATGGAGTGGTTCTACTCTGCCTTATAGATTTGCTATGAGTTGAAATCAACTCAACAACAGTGGATTTTAAAAATATATATGTATATGTCCATTGAGAGAAGTTATACTCGAGTTGAATGTATGTTGTGATTGTTGTTGTTTGGTGCCCTCGAGTTCGTTCTGACCTACAGTGACCCTGTGCACAACAGAGTGAAACACTGCCAGGTCTTGCACCGTCCTCACAATTGTTCCCGGGCTTGAGCCCATTGTTGCAACCACCACGTGAACCCATCTCATTGAGTCTCCCCTTCACTTTCACTGCCCCTCTACGTCACCACTCAGGATGTGCTCCTCCCGGGACTGGTCTCTCCTGACAACATGTCCAAAATCTGTAAGACAAATCCCCGCCGTCCTTGCCTCCAGGGAGCACTCCGATGGTACTTCCTGCGAGGTTGTTTCCATCTACTTGCATTTTTCGTGGTGGGATGAACATGAATGTGCTTATATCTGTGCTGCGTTCTCAATGTCTTTAGAGTATTTATCAGTAGAAGCATTGTTGGGTCATGTGTTATTTCTATTCCCAATTGTTTGGAGAAGGGCCGTACTGTTTTGCGTACTGTTTTGCATAGTGGTTGTACGGCTTTACAGCCCTACTACCAGTGTGCAAGTACTCCAACCTCTCCCAAACATTTCCATCATTCGCCATTTCATCAACTTTGTTACTACTGCTGCCGTAAGGTGGTAACTAATCATTGCTTTTATTTGCATTTCTCTATTGGCTAGTGATTTCAAACTTTTCTTCACATGTTTATTGGTCAACTTGATGCATTCTTTAGGGAACTGTCTGTTTATATGATCTACCCCTTTTTAAGATGGATTATATACCTTTCTCATATTGAGGTGACATAGTTTTCTGTCAGTTTTAAAGATTAGTCCTTTGTCTGCTATATCATTGAACAAAATTTTTCCCAATCTCTGGGTTTTATTTTTACTCTTGTGGTGAAGTCTTTTGATGCACGTAGGTGTCTAATTTTCAGGAAGTCCCAGTTACCTTTTCTCGTGCCAAGAATTTGGGACGACAGCTGCTTGACCACACCGCTGGAAGAGATCCATATTTGTAGCCAGCCCAAAGAAAGGAGTTGTCGTCTCAGGCGCCTCAGAATCCATTCCAATTGATATCAGCTCTGTGTATAGCAGAATGAAGCACCACCAGTCTGCGCCATCCTCACAAGTCTTCATATGTCTGAGTGCATGTCTGCAGCCATGTCAACCCTTCTTGCGAGGATCTGCTTTTCACTGCCCTCCATGTTACCAAGCATGATGTCCTTCTCCAGGGACAGGTCTCTTCTGATGCTGTCCAATGTACACAAAATGAAATCTAGCCATCCTTGCCCCTAAGGAGCATTCTGGCTGGACTTCTTCCACAACAGGTGTGTTTGTTCTTTTGACAGTCCATGGTACTTTCCATAGTCTTCACCACAAAACATATAATAATAATAATAATAGATTAAGGGTTCATGAGGGTGTGGGGGGGGGAATAAAGAGGAGCCCAAGAAGGAAGTGTTTTGAAATTGATGATGGCAGCATCAATACAAGTTCGCTTGATATAATTGATTTATGGAGTGTTATAATATATGTAAGAGCCCCCAATAAAATGATTAATAAAAATATAACTTCTATCTTCAAAAAAATAGTTCAAATGGATTGATTTTTCTTCAGTCTTCCTTATAAGATGTCCAATTTTCACATGCAATTGAAACTGGGTCAGGCAGACGTTAGCTCTCAAGGTAACATCATTGCTTCTCAACATTCTAATGAAGTCTTGTGCAGGCGATTTACCCAATGCAACTCATCTTTTGAGCTCTTAACTACTACTTCCATGAGCACTGATTGGGGATCCAAGAGAGATGAAATTCTTGACAACTGTAATATTTTCTCCAT
Source organism: Echinops telfairi (assembly GCF_000313985.2). Classification (NCBI taxonomy): domain Eukaryota; kingdom Metazoa; phylum Chordata; class Mammalia; order Afrosoricida; family Tenrecidae; genus Echinops; species Echinops telfairi. The sequence goes on along the minus strand of NW_022104341.1, from coordinate 85,450,592 downwards.
TTATCATCTTGTTACCTATTGGTTCAGTTATGTGGATTATGGTTTTCTTTATATTCGTTTGTAATCCATGGTGATGGCTGAAATCCAAGATCTTGATCAGCAAGTGCTTCAAGTCCTCCTCACTTTCAGCAAGCAAGGTTGTGTCATCTGCATATCACAGACTGTGAATAAACTTTCCTCCAATCCTGATGCCAGATTGCTCTTCATATAATTCAGCTTCTCTGATTATTTGTTCAGCGTACAAATTGAATAAGCATGGTGAGATACGGCCCTGATACACACCTTTCCTGATTTTGAACTGTGCAGTATTCCCTTGTTTTGTTCACACGAATGTCTCATGATCCATGTACATGTTCCGCGTGAGCACAATGTAGGGTTGTGGGATTCCCATTCTTCTCAAGGCTATCCATAATTTGTTATGATCCACAGAGTCAAATGTCTCTGCATAGCCAGTGAAATACAAGTAAACATCTTTCTGGTATTCTCTGCTTTGAGCTAAGATCCATCTGACATCAACAATGATATCCTTTGCTCCATGTCCTCTCTGGATCTGGCCTGAACCTCTGGCAATTCTCTGTCAATGTGTTGCTACAACTGTTATTGGGTAATATTCACCAAAATTTTATTTGCATATGATATCAATGATGTTGTTCTAGAATTTGAGCATTTTGTTCGGCCACATTCCTTTGGAATGGATACAAATATGGATCTCTTCCAGTCAGTTGGCCAAGTAGCCGTCTTCCAAATGCCCTGGCATAGACTAGTAAGTGTGTCCAGTGTTTCATCAGCTTGTTGAAACATTTCCATTGGTATTCCATCATTCCTGGAGCCTTGCTTTGGGCTAATGTTTCTGTGACTCTTGGACTTCTTACTTTAGTAACATTAGTTCTTGGTCATATGCTACCTCTTGAAATGGTTGAATGTCAATTAGTTCTTTTTGGTACAGTGACTCTTTGTAATCTTTCCATCTTCTTTTTGTGTTTCCTGAATATTCAATATTTCTCCTTGGAATCTTTCAAGATTGTAACTTGAGACTTGAATTTTTCTTCAGTTCTTTCAGTTTCAAATATGCTTAACATGTTTTTCCTTCTTGGGTTACTCTTCTTGTAGATTGGTATTGAGAGATTAGTCTTCACATTCACTAATTCAGCCTTGCATTGCTTCAGTTTTACTGCTTTGATCTTTCAACGCTTTTTCTATTTCTAATATCTAAGTATTAATCTTCTTTATTTTTAGGTGCTGCTTTTATATGATTGCTCTTTTTTTTTTTTAACCAAAATACCTTCCTGAAGAATAAAAGACATGGGAACTACTGGAAAAGGAATTTAGAAGAATAATGATTTTTAGATATTTTCAACTTGTGGAGGAAAGGATCAAGAGAGCTACAGAAAAAAACAACAACGAAAAATTCAGGAAAACATTACAAGAGCAATCTGTCAAAGCAAATGGAAGAATCACATAAAAGCAACAACAACAACAAAGGCTGAGGCCTAAACTGACCACTGCTTATTTTCAAGACCCCATCTTGCAGCTGACGTCTGTGGACTGCTAGTTGGTTCCACTGTTGGTTTATCAAAACAAAAGGAAAAGAGGAGAGGAAAAAGAAAAAGTCCCAGTCAGTATTCACAAGTGGTTTATACACAGGACACTCCAGAATATCAGCGTCTCCACTAGAGGTGATAGCTGGGCCTAGGTGGAAGATCCCAGCCTCTATCTCCTCTGATTCACAAATGTGTAGCCCAACATCCCCTATGGACACCAGAGAGCTGTGGGGAATCTCGGATTATTCAGTTCCCCATGGCATTAGCCTGCCTAACTGTGCTGATTCCTTTCTGATCCTCCTAAATTCCAGACTGCACTTGCAACCCAGGGTATGTGGAGAGAAGAGTACAACCAGAAGTTGGGTGCACTAGGCTAGGTGCTATTTGCTCCTCCATTCACCTGGTGAAGGTGGGGAGCTAAGGAAGAGCCCACTTTTCTCATTGTCAGCCATCAGAGATTTCCCTGTACTGTGAGAAAAGCAGTTAAACTCATCACCAGCCAGAGGAGAATTCACCAGCCTGCTCAGTGCCTAAGGGTGGATTTTCTCCCTCGTTCTTCCCATTTGTGTGTTTGGTTCACTCTGTCACCCTTTCTTCAGAGATCCCTGTCTCTCTTTCATGTCCTCTTTCAGACATCTGAGTTGTAGTTGTCTCAGAAAATCTGCCTAAGTCACCATCTTAAAAGAAGCTCTCACTGTGTACTATTAATGCAACTTCCCATGAGTCTTAAATTATTTCAAAATGAAAAGCTTTTGTTTTTTAAAATAGCTTGTGTCTTCATAGAGTTACCACTTGCTATGCAATAAAATTCACCATCATAAAATTGAACATTCTATCATCATGTGCTCAGCTCCCCTATACAATTGCTGAAGACCAATGGGTGCATAAGTAAATGTGGTGAAGAAAGCTGATGGTGCCCAGCTATCCAAAGATAGAGCATCTGGGGTCTTAAAGGCTTGATGGTAAACAAGTGGCCATCTAGCTAAGAAGCAGCAAAGCCCACATGGAAGAAGCACACCAGCCTGTGTGATCACGAGGTGTTGAAGGGATCAGGTATCAGGTATCAAAGAACAAAAAATCATATCATTGTGAATGGGGGGGAGGGCGGAGTGGGGACCCAAAGCCCATCTGTAGGCAACTGGAAATCCCCTTACGGAGGGGTCGCTGAGAGGAGACGAGCCAGTCAGGGTGCAGTGTAGCAATGATGAGACATGCAACTTTCCTCTAGTTCCTAAATGCTTCCTCCCCCCTACCCCATCCCCACTATCATGATTCAAATTCCACCTTACAAATCTGGCTAGACCAGAGGATGTACATTGGTACGGATAGGAACTGGAAACACAGGGAATCCAGAATGGATGATCCTTTCAGGACCAGTGGTGAGAGTGGCAATACCGGGAGGGTGGAGGGAGGATGGGGTAGAGAGAGGTAACTGATTACAGGGATCTACATATAACCTCCTCCCTGGGGGATGGACAACAGAAAAGTAGGTGATGGGAGACATTGGACAGTGTATGATATGACAAAATAATGATTTATAGATTATCAAGTGTTCATGAGGGAGTGGGGAGTGGGGAGGAAGTGGGGAAAATGAGGAGCTGATGCCAGGGTCTTAAGTGGAGAACAAATGTTTTGAGAAAGATGAGGGCAATGAATGTACAAATTTGCTTTATACAACTGATGTATGTATGGCTTGTCATAAGAGTTGTATGAGCCCCCAATAAAGTGATTAAATAAATAAGTTGATTAATTAAATAAAATTGAACATTCAGACAACCCCATTATGAAATGGAAATCATTTATGAGTCCAGGTCTAGATCATAGCCATCATAAGCAATGGCTAAGACTGCCATGCATATTTCTGGCTCCTGTTCGCTTGTTGCCTCTGCCTCAACCCTTATGAGGAATTTGCCATAACTAGTTATAGGATAGTATTATACCTATCTCCCATCAAAGAAATTCAATCAGTACAACTATTATTAAAATTTATGCACCAACCATGAAAACCAGTGATGAAGAAAATGCTAGCAGCGTTTTCAGGTGAAAATTGATCAAACATACAATCAAGATGCATTGATAATTATTGGCAATTGGAATGCAAAAGTTGGAAACAAAGAGGAAGGAACAGTAGTTGGAAAATGTCTTGGTGATAGAAGAAAAAATCACAAGATAGCATTTTGCTAGAACAAAGACTTGTTCACAGGTGATACAATTTTTCAACAACACAAATGGTGACTATATGCATGGCTTCTCCAGATGAAATCCACATACATCTAATTGACTACATCTGTGGGAAGAGATGATGGAGGAGCTCCTTATCAGCAGCTGAGACTAGGTTGGGGGCTGACTGTGGACAGACCATCAATTGCTCGTATGTAAGCTTAGGTTAAAGCTGAAGAAAATCCAAACAAGTCCACAGGAGCCAAAATATTGCCTTGAGTCTGTCTCATCTGAATTTCAAGAATAGAACAAGAACAGGTTTGCTGCACTGAATACTAATGACAGAAGACCTGATAAGCTGTGGGGGGACATCAAAAACATCATTCATGAAGAAAGCAAAAGGTCATTTAAAAAAAGAAGATGAGAAAGAAAAGATCAAAGTGATGTCAGAAGAAACTGAAACTTGATCTTAACTGTAGAGTAACTAAGGCATATGGAAGGAATGATGGAGTCAAAGAGCTGAATAGAATATTCCAAAGGGAAACTCAAGAAGATAAAGAGAAATATCATAATTAAATTTGCAAAGATGTAGAGTTAGATAAACAAAAGGAAAGAACATGCTCAGCATATCTTAAAGTAAAAGAACACAAGAAAAATTTCAAGCTCGAGTAACAGTCTTGATTCTATGAATAAAATATTGAATGATTCAGGAAACATCAAAAGAAGATGGAAAGAATGCACAGTCATTGTACCAAAAAGAACTAATTGGCACTCAACCATTTCAGGAGGTAGCATATGAGCAAGAGCCAATGGTACTAAAGTAAGAAGTCCAAGCTGCACTGAAAGCATAAACCAAAAACAAGGCTCCAAGAATAGATAGAATACCAATTGAAATGTTTCAACAAGCTGGTGAAGCACTGGAAGCCCTTACTGGTCTGTCAGGGCATTTGGAAGACAGCTACTTGGCCAACCGACTGGAAGAGATCCATATTTGCACGCATTCCAAAGAAATGTGACCCAACAGAATGCTCAAATTCTAGAACAATATCATTGATATCACATGTAATTCTAAGTTTGCTGAAGACCATCCAATAACAATTGCAGCAGTACATTGATAAGGAGCTGCCAGGGATCCAGGCAGGATTCAGAAGAGGATGTGAAAGGGAGGATATCATTGATGTCAGATGGATCTTGGCTCCAAGCAGAGAACACCAGAAAGACGTGTACTTGTGTTTCATTGACTATGCAGAGGCATTTGACTCTGTGGATCATAACAGACTTTGGATACACTTGAGAAAAATTCCAGAACACTTCATTTTTCTCATGTGGAACATTTACATGGATCAAGAAACTGTTGTGTGAATAAAACAAGGGAATTCTGCACAATTTAAAATCAAGAAAGGTGTGCATCAGGGTTATGTACTCTCAACATACTTATTCAATCTGTATGTGGAGCAAATCATCAGGGAAGCTGGATTCTATGAGGAGGAATGTGGCATCAGGATTGGAGGAAGGCTTATTAACAACTTGTGATATGCAGATGACACGACCTTGCTTGCTGAAGGTGAGGAGGACGTGGGGCACTTGAAGCACTGATGGAGATCATGGACCGCAGCCTTCAGTCTGGATTACAAATCAATGTAAAGAAGACCAAAATCCTCACAGATGGCCCAAAAGGTAACAACACGATAAATGGAAAAAAGGTTGCAATTGCCAAGGATTTCATCTTCCTTGGATCCAGAATCGATGCTCATGGAAGCCGCAGTCAAGAGATCAAACAATATGTTGCATCAGGTAAATCTGCTCCACAAGGTCTCTTTGGAGTATTCAAAATTAAGGATGTTACTTTGAGGAATATGGTATACTTGGCCCAACTCATGCTATTTTCAATAGTCTTATATGCATGTGAAAGTTGGACATGTACCTCCCTCAATGCAAGAGCACTTTGTTCTAGTAGCCTGGCATTCTGTGACGCTCACCTTCCCAACACGATCCCTGAAGACATAATGGGTGCATCAGCTAATGTGGTGAAGAAAGCTGATGGTGCCCTGCTATTATCAGTCATAGCATCTGGGGTCTTAAAGGCTTGGAGGTAAACAAGTGAACATGTAGCAGGGAAGCAACAAAGCCCACATGGAAGAAGCACACAGCCTGTGTGATCAGGAGGCGTTGAGGAATTCAGGTATCAGGCATCAGAAAACCCAAAACAAACAACCATTTCAATGCAAACAAGGGGGTTTGGAATGGAGACCCAAAGCCCATCTGTAGACAATTGGATATCCCTGACAGAAGGGTTGCAAGGAAGGGGCAAGCCAGGGTGCAGCATGGCACCAAGTAAACACACAGCACTCCTCGAGTTCTTGAATGCTTCCTCTCCCCCACTGTCATGACCCCAGTCCTACCTCACAAATCCAGCTAGACTGGAGCATGTACACTGGTACAGATGAGAGCTCTCAACACACAGAATCCAAGACAGATAAAACCCTCAGGACCAATAATGAGAGTAGCGATACCATGAGGGTAGGGGGAAGGTGGGGGGAGAAAGGGAAAACTTATCAAAATGATTGATGTACAACACCCCTCCCCCCAGGGGGATGAACAACAGAAACGTAAGTAAAGGGATACAGCGGATGGTGAAAAATATGAAAATAAAACTAATTTATAAATTATAAAGGGTTCATGGTGGGGTGGGAGAGGAACTGATAACAAGGGCTCAAGTAGAAAGAAAATGCTTTGGAAATGATGGCAACATATGTACAAATGTGCTTGATACAACTGATGTATGGATTGTTGTAAGAGCTATAAGAGTCCCCATTAAAGTGATTTATTAAAATAAAATAAAAATCTTTTTAAAAGTTGGACATTGAATAGGAAGACCAAAGAAAAATTGATGTGTTTGAATTGTGGTGCTGGCAAAGAATACTGAAAGTACCATGGATGGCTAAAAGCACAAACCAATCTGTCTTGAAAGAAGTACGTACAGAGTGCTCCTGGGGAGAAAGGATGGCAAGACTTCATCTTACATACTTTGGACCTGTTGTCAGGAGAGACTAGTCTCTGGAGAAGGACTGCATGCTTGGTAAAGTAGAGGGACAGCAAAAGACAGGGAGACCCTTGACAAGATGGATTGACACGGTGGCTGCAACAAAGAGATCAAGCATAAGAACTACTGTGATGCCAGTTCAGGGCCACGCAGTGTTTCATTCTGTTGTGCATAGGGTCACTCTGGTCAGAAATGACCCAATGGCCCATGACCCAAGTGACCAATAGCAACAACAGTTAACAAAGGAGAGGAAATCACAAGCCTCGTTTACAGTGGATCGCACACAGTATGCTGACACAATCCTGTGTGTGGTGCACTGAGTGTGATGAAAGACCATCATTCCTGTGATTTGAACAGTAAGTATATCCAATTGGACACTTTACATGGAATAAGAGACAAACTGACATGTAAATACACTTTTTCATAGACAACACTGTTCAGGGCCTAGGTCAGCAGAAAAATTAAAGATTAGTTACAAGAAGAGGTCTAAGAGAGAGTATGAAAAGGTACCTTTAGAAGAAGCACACCAGCCTACCCCGACACGAAT
>NW_022104341.1:85440940-85442245 GCF_000313985.2 Echinops telfairi | reverse complement strand
GATCCCTGATGGCACACTGGCTTATGCATTGGACTGCTAATCACAAGGTCAGCAGTTTGAGACCACCAGCTGCTTCTCAGGAAAAAGATGAGGCTTTCTGCTCCTGTCAAGATTTATAGCCTCAGAAACCCACAGGAGCAGTTGAATTCCATCCTCTAGGGTCACCACGAGTCAGAATAGTCTCGATGGCAGTGAGGGGGTTCTGTTTGTTTGATAAATGCTCACAAGGGAGGACCCACTGGGGACACGTCTCCGTGCTCAAGTGGACAAGACCTTCACTCGTCTATTTCATTGAGTCCCTTGTCTTACCCACACCAGTGTTTGTTTCCCCCTCTGATGAAGTCAGCTGCCGTGAAAGGAGCGGCTCTGTGGAGAGGCCGGGAACTGAAGAATGCTCTGGATTATAGTCATAAAGTGAAGGTCAACAGCCTGCCCAGAAACAACAAAGTGCTTACCTGGAAACAACTAAGTGAGCTTGGAAATAGCTTCTTCCCCGGTGGAGCCTTTGGACTGCTGCAGCCCTGGTAGCTTGATTATGACCCTGTGGGAACCCCAAGCCAGAGGACTTGGCGAAGAGTTCCCCAAATTATGTGAACCATAGAAAGTAATACATACATCGTATGTGTGTATAGGTATATATTTATTCTTAAGTCACTAAATATTGGGGTAATTTGTTACACAGCAATAGATAATTAATGTGAAGAGATTGCAAATGGTAACAAGGAAATTTGTGGGGATGATAAGAATACAATCTTGATTAAGGTAATGATTTCATATGGATACAATATATAGAAATTCATCAAGTTGCACACTGTAAGCATCTCTAATTCACTATGCTATTGTACTTCAATAAAATTGAAAATGCATTATGAAAAGCATCTGGCTGACTAAATGCATAAATCCCCAGGGCGAGGCCCAGGCACTCTGGCAGGGGTCTGACCCAACCCAGAGATGCATATGGAAGCCAACCAGAAATGAGGGGGGAAGAAAAAAATTAAGTGATGTGAATAGTAGGGGGACAGGGGACTAACTCACCATGGGGAGGGTATTGTTTATGTCTCCCCAGGAAAGGGAGAGAGGGACCAGACCTCAACCTGGTAGCCAAGCCTTGAGGGCAACACACTAACATGAAGCTGTGAATTAAGAGGAGGACTCCAGGGCTGGCCTCAATCCCAGCTACAGAGACCCCTCCCCAGAAGATTGCACTACAGAGGACAGCATGGAAGATACACCCTGGGGAGAGAGGCAGGTCTGCCCAGACCACACAGGAGCAAATAAAGAGAGAGAGAGAGAGAGAGAGAGAGA
>NW_022104341.1:85427298-85440147 GCF_000313985.2 Echinops telfairi | reverse complement strand
TTATAAAGGTATAAATATAGGCATGTATATATGTAAATATATTAATATATAATAGGGATATAGGTCTATGTACATATATTTATGTATTAAGTATCAAGGTAGCAGATGGACATTGGGCCTCTACTCAAGACCTCCCCTAATGCAAGAAAACTTATTCTAATAATCTGGCATTCTGTGATGCTCACCTTTACGAAGTGATGACTGAAGTCAAAATGGGTGTATAAGTAAATGTGGTGAAAGCTGATGGTGCCCAGCTATCAAAAGATATAGCATCTGGGTCTTAAAGGCTTGAAGTTAAACAAGCGGACATCTAGCTGAGAAGCAACAAAGTTCACATGGAAGAAGCACACTAGCCTGTGTGAGCATGAGGTGTTGATGGGTTCAGCTATCAGGCATCAGAAGACCCAAAACAAACAATTATATCAATGCAAACAAGAGGGTTGGAATGGACACCCAAATCCCATCTGTATAAAATTGGATATCCCTCACAGAAGGGTCACAAGGAAGAGACAAGCCAGCCAGGGTACAGTATAGCACTGATGAAATATACAACATTCCACGAGTTCCTTAATGCTTCCTCTTTCCCCCCCCCCACCCCCACTATCAAGACCCCAATTCTACCTTATAAATCTGGCTAGACCAGAGCATATACACTGGTACAGATAAGAGTTCTCAACACAAGGAATCCAGTACAGATAAGCCCCTCAGGAACAGTAATGGGAGTAGGGACACCTTAAGGGTAGGGGAAAGGTGGGGGTAGAAAGAGGGAACTGATTGCGATGATCAATATATAACCCCCTTTGAGGGGGATGAACAACAGAAATGGTGAAATGAGACAGTGAATGGTGTAAGATAAAAAATAACAATAATGTATCATGTTTATTGAAAGTTCACAAGGGTGAGAGGGTGGGGGGTGGAGGGAGAAAAAGACGAGCTGATACCAAGGGCTCAAGTAGAAAGGAAATGATGATGGCAACATATGTACAAATGTGCTTGATAAAATTGATGTATGGATTGTGATAAGAGCAGTAAAAGCCCCCAATAAAATTATTTATTAAAATAGTTTTTAAAAATCATTTTAGTGAGGGCTCTTACAGCTCTTATCACAATGCATACATCAATTGTATCAAGCACATTTGTACATATGTTGTCATCACCATTTTCAAAACATTTTCTTTCTACTTGAGATTTTGGTATCAGCTCATTTTCACCCTCCCCTACCCTCCCTCATGAACTCTAGATAATTTATAATTTTTTTTCATGTCTTGCACTGACCGTTGTTTCCCTTTACCCACTTTTCTGTTGTTTGTCCCCCTGGGAGGGGGTTATATGTAGATCGTTGTGATCAGTTCCCCTTTTCTTCCCCCACTTTTACCTTTACCCTCCTGGTATCGCTACTCTCATTATTGGCCCTGAGGGGTTTATCTGGCCTGGATTCCCTGTGTTGTGAGCACTTATCTGTAGCAGTGTACATGCTCTGGGGTCTAGCCAGATTTGTAAGGTAGAATTAGGGTCATGATTGTGGGGGGAGGAAGCATTAAAGAACTAGAGGAAAGTTGTATGTTTCATCGGTGCTATACTGCACCACCAATTGTCTTCAGATGGATAGGCTTTGGGTCTCCACACCACCCTCCCCTTCATTCACATCGATGTGATTTTTTTTTCTGGGTCTTTGACGCCTGATACTTGATCCCATTGACACTTCATGATCACACAGGTTGGTATACTTCTTCCGTGTGGGCTTTGTTGCTTCTCAGCTAGATGAGCACTTGTTTATCTTCAAGCCTTTAAGACCCCAGATGCTGTAGCTTTTGATAGCCAGGCAACATCAGCTTTCTTCACCACATTTGCTTATGCATCCATTTTGTTTTCAGCGATCGTGTTGGGAAGGTGAGTATCACAGAATGCCAGATTATTAGAACAAAGTTTTCTTGCATTGAGGGAATACTTGAGTAGAGGCCCAATGTCTGTCTGCTGCCTTAATACTTAATATATAAGTATATGTGCATAGATCTATTTCCCTATCGTTATATATAAATATATTTACATATGCACATACCTGTATTTAGACCTCTATAAATGTTCTTTACCTTCTAGTTCTTTCCTCTATTTTCTTTTACTTTCCTCTTATCCCACTATCATGTTCTACCTCCATTCGGGTTTCAGTAATTCCACTCAACTACATTGCCCTTGATCAAGTCCCACCAGGTATCCTACTCCCTCCTTGCCATCAATTTTAGATCACTTGTTGTTCCCTTGAAAAATATTTTTTAAAAGAGCTGTATGAGCTTCCATAAAATGATTTATTAAAAACAACAACAACGGCAAAAAGTCTCTGTTTCAGAGATTTTTTTTAAGCCAAAGCTTTAGTTGGCAAAACTATCAGAGGATTTCAATTCCATGTATATAGGGGTTATGAGAGGTCTCCCTCGATTTTTGATTTTCAGTAAAAATGTGTTTTTAGTGGAGGTTTACAGCTGATTAGGTTTCATTTATCAATTTCTATCTAACCTGTGCAGTGACAGTGCTTGAATGTTCTTCATTCCAAAAGAAATCAGAAAAAAATAGAACAAAGTAAGAATGAGTTAAAAGAGAAAACAAATGATAAGGTGTTAAATTTTAACCTAACTATAACTACAATCATTCACTTTCTGGTGTGGTCTATCAGTGGGCAGGGCTCAATGGTGGCTTATTTCCCATGAGGTCTCTGAAACTGTATTTGGGGTCTTCACTGTCATTCATAACCGTTGGAAACTGGGTGCTCAGAATTTAAGCTCTAATATATTTCCCTCTTCTGATCTTGGATTTTGTTTACATTCTTTGTAATTTTTCCATGTTTGCTTAGCTGTCCCCTCACTTAGACGACTGCTTGTTTTAAGACAAGCATTTAATACCCGAGATGCTGTTCTTTATAATACCTAGCCACCATCTGATAGCTTCACCACACTTTGCTACAGCATCCTGATCTTCAGTGATCCTTTCATGAAGGTACTATTGAGTGAGGTCACATCATAAGAACTGATTGTTCTTAGGTTAGGCTTATAGCTGAGTGAGGCTTCAAAATCCATTCTTATAACTAAGCTGTATGTCTATCGCTGTTCTACTTTAGTGGCAATGGTATCAATTTTTTGAGGAATACTATTAGTGACCTCCATGGAGACTAGTAATTCTAGTAATAGTATTGTTAAACTACCCCCTTTTATGGAATTTAGAATATTGTTGAGATGGGGGAATATTGGTATATAGGAAAGTTTTTAAAATTAGTTACATTGAATGTCCCATTATACATCTTAAAAACTTGACTGAATCCTGCTTAAGGAAACAATGAGGGTTATTGTTCAAAAGCACTCATCCACTATGCAGAACTATGGCTGTAGAACTACAGCATGTATGTTAGGCTGGGTTGTCTAGAGAAGCAAGGCCAGTGGCCCTCATCTATGTATAAGAAATAGCTTAGTATCAAGAAGTAGTCTTACATCAGGAAACCATCCCAGCCCAGTCCAGCTGAAGTCCATGTGTCTGATGCCAACCGGAGCCCTCTTTGGACTCTCGGAGGTGCAGGCCAATGACACAAGAAGGTGAAGCGGGATGCAGAAAGATCACAGACCGGTGGGTGCAGAGTCCTGGGGATCCAAAGACAGTGTAAACATGACAGGGCACCAACAGCTCTCCTTCACGGGGGACCATAAAAACAATGTCAAACATTTTCCCCAAGGGTAAGCTGCCTGCTTGAGTGGGAGATTTTTGTTTAAGTACTAAAAGATTCTACTCAGTCCTATAAACATCACTTTTCCAAAAAAGAGTGTCTCTCTCTTCCGTGATATGAAGGCCCAGATCCATATTCTAATAATAGCTAGATGAAAATTAGCATGCGCTACTTCTCTGCATTCTATTTTTTATGATCATCCTTGAATTATCTTAAACTGTTCTTTCTCTTGACCTAGTCAGAGCCCTGATTGAGCTCTGGTGCAGTCACTGATAAGAAATCTGGGAAATACGTGGAGACCACCAATTTGAACTTCCTGCATAAGACCAAAGCTTGTGGAAACGAAATCACGGGTTGATTTATTAGTTAAATGGATGAATATCGTTGCCAAGACTTTTCTAGGTCTTACAAACTGGTGATAGAGACAAATCAGATATGGGCTCCCCCTCTCTGCAGTCACAGCCTGGTCCTTCCTGTTTGAGAGATGCACTCGCTGCCATAACCTTCCACATGCTCTCATTCATAATCTTCTTCAATGCATCCATTTAGCTTTCATGAGTGCCATCAGGTGCTAGAAGGAATTTGGAAGGAGAGGCCATGTAGATGCACTAGGTTTGGTTGCGGCTCCCCATGCTGCCATGACTTCATTCTGTCACTTTTCCCCACCCTGTCACTTTGAGGAAGGCCCTCTTCACATCCTTGTTCCGGAGGCTGTAGATGATGGGGTTGAGAAAGGCAGAGATGACGTTGTAGAACAGAGCCAGCTTCTTGTCATCCTCTGGAGAGGCCTCGGAGCCAGGTCTCATGTACATGACCATGCATGGTATGGAGAACATGGTGACCACAGTGATGTGGGAGGCACAGGTGGAGAAGGCCTTGATCCTCCCCTGGGTTGAGCGGATCCTCATGATGGCGGCAAAGATGTTGATGTAGACAATGATGATGAGGGAGAGTGGGACCAACAGAAGGATGAAGCCCAGGATGAAGTCTACTTGGTCATTGAGAGAAGTGTCTGCACAAGCCAGCTTTAAGACAGCTGGTACTTCACAGAAGAAGTGGTTTATCTCGTTGGGACCACAATAGGGAAGAATCATAGCGGTGACTGTGTATATGAAGGCACAAGTGATACCCCAGAATCCGCAGAAGGCCACCATTGACCCACATAGCAAAGGATTCATAATGACCTTATATCTGAGAGGATGGCAAATGGCTACATACCTATCATAAGCCATGATTGCAAACAGCCAAGACTCAGTGATGCCCAGCATCAGGAAGATGTACATCTGGGCTACACATCCAATGTAGGAGATGGTCTTTTTCTGGGAAACCATATGCACCAGCATCTGAGGCACTGTGGTGGTGACATATCCCATGTCCAGGATGGAAAGGACAGTGAGGAAAAAATACATGGGTGTGTGGAGGCGAGAGTCCATACGTATCAAAGTGATAATGAGTCCATTGCCTAAAAGGGTGATGAGGTAGAGGAAGAAGAATGCACTAAAGAGGATAATGTTTACTTGTGTGTCGCTGGAGAATCCTAGAAGAATAAACTCATTCAGAAAGCTGTGGTTGCTCCAGAGGAAGTCCTGCATCCTTCTTCTTCTGGAGAGACATAACAGAGACATCACATATGAAGGTGACTGCTTTGATTCTAACAAAACTGTTGTTTGTGTATTTAGGAGTGTCAGATACAAACAGCAGAGGAGTGCATATTAAGGCATCCACAAAGTCGACACTCATAAAGAACTTCTATTTTGTATGAAATGGCATATTAATATTGTGTTGTTTTAAACTCAGTTTATTCTGAAACTCTAAATAATAAATTCCACATTCCAAAACGTAGGACCTACAGAAGAATGGTTTAAATCTGTGCATTGCACTTACTACTTCATGTATGTCATAAAAGGGTTCAAAAAGATCAAGAAAAGAACTGGTAACTTGAGAGTGTGGCGTTGTCTGTGAAACATGCAGACCACGGGGGAAGGATGAGGATGTCTTCATCTCTTTGAAGCTCCTCCCAAATTAGGCTATAGTAGGATTACTTCAAAGGCATGATGGGTACTCTGGGACATAAGAGATAATAGTTATTTGGTGTCTGGATTAAAATCTGTACTACCAGAAAAGCAAACTACCATTTGAAAATAAATTGTACTCTGTGAAAAACTAAAGCCATGTGTTTCTATGGACCAAAAGTGGGTCCTGTGGCTAAGGGGTGAATTTCAATTTCAGATTCTAAGTTTTTATTTAATAGCTGCTACTTATCAGATTTTACCTTGGGAAAATAATTTAATCTCTCTGTGCCTCACCTGCAAAATGAAGGAAATAATAACAAACTACCACTTAAATGCTGTGAGAATTAAATAAATCAATACAAGAAAAACAACAAAAATAATAGCGGTTTGGCATAGCGAACCATTCAATTACGACCACTATTATCATTAACATTTTCCAAGAAAGCCACCAGTTGGGTGTCTTAAAAGATGGAAGGTGAAAATGTACCTCTGGATGCTTAGAAGATGAGAAAGAATTTTAAGAGACGCATTCTCTCTTATCAAGGAAGCCGCAAGCGAAAGACTTTCCAAGATAAAAAGTTTCAGAAAACAAGGGCAGGGATTTTCCAAAGCTTGCATGATTCAGTAAGTAGTGGCAGTTGTTAGCCATGCTGTACAAAACTTGATCTTATCATCATTTTAGCAATAAGGTCAACTATGAAATTACAGAGTCAATGAACCAAATTAGAGAGGTTTCTTTTTTTATGATTGTATTTTTGTATGTAAATTTAATGAAGGCTGAAATTTTCAGTCCTACTATTCTTTTTTCCCCTGCAGCTTTATTGGCACATAAGTTACATATCATATAATTCAATAATTCAATATATATATATTTTTAAAGCTTAACTTTTCAAAGTAAGATGACATCACAAGTCTCGAAAAAGCATTCAAACTTGGGAGTCCAGGACAGATAAATCCCTCAGGACCAATAATGAGAGTGGCAATAGCAGGAGGTAAAGGGAAGGTGGGGGAAGAAAGGGGGAACCAATTACAATGATCTACATATAACCCCCTCCCAGAGAGACAGACAACAGAAAAGTGGGTGAAGGGAGACATTGGTCAGTGTAAGACACGGAAAAAAAAAAAGATAAATTATCAAGGATTCATAAGGGAGGGAGGGTGGGGGTGAGGGAAAATGAGCAAATACCAAGAGCTCAAGTAGAAAGAAAATGTTTTGAAAATGATGATGGCAACATTTGTACAAATGTGCTTGACACAATGGATGGACGTGTGGATGTGATAAGAGCTGTAAGAGCCCCCAATAAAATAATTTTTAAAAAGAGCTGTATGAACTCCCAATAAAATGATTCAAAAATAAAATAAATAAATAAAATAAACCCTCCCCCCACCAAAAAAAAGCATTCAAACTAAATCTCAAAATAAAACTTACCTTTAAAAAGTAATAGGGAAAAAAACTACAGAAGACAAATGGGGCGAGTCATGGAATATATGTAAAATTGGGTATACAAATGGAAAAGAAGTCAACAAGAGCAATAATTATGAGACAATGACCAACAACTTTCCTAAATGAAGGAAAGATATCAACCCACAGAATAAAGATGTTCAATATCCCAAGAAAACCCCAGCATACAGTCTTAAAAGCATCAGAGGGAAAGGATAGATTACTTTCCAATGAGCAATGATAAGACAGACAGCAGATCTTCCAACAGAAACTATAGAAGCCAGAAGAAAATTGAATGCCATCTCTACTATGAACGAGAAAGGGAGGAAAGGATCAAAGAGGGGAGGAAATATTATCACAGCAATTCTGCGATATAGTTGCTATCATGATCTCAGAAAACTCAAGTTTAGATAGATTCAGGGACTTTACCTACCAAGATCGCACCATCTGTAAATGCAAGCTCCAGATTCAAACCTAGGTCTCTCACTCACCATTAGGAGATGAATTCTAGGATCTAGATAAAATATGAATTTCACTCGATTTATTAGATGTGGACCTAACTCAAAAGGCAAGGTGATCTATGAACAGATGTTAGCTACTGGGGAAGATGCAGAGGAAGCTTGCTGAATGATGCCATGAAGCATGGAATAAGCCAAGGGATGTAAGGTAAGACTGCATAGGTAGACAAGGGCAGACTTTCATGCTACGAAACACAGGCTACAGAGAGTGGATTCTATAAAGAGGGTTCAGTGGGGGTGAGAAGGATCCATTAAAGAGCTATGACATCCGATTTTTATGTAGGAATGACAACTCTGACTCTAACTCTCAGAAACTCTCTAATGTGGAGACTAAATTGGAGCGTGATAATGGAAGCTGCTGAAGCTTGTTCAGTCAGGAAAGGATGAGAGTCAGAACCGAGCAGTAATTGTTGACAGGAGAGGCGCATGTTAAACCAAATCCTTAAGTCGGTGGTATCTGTGGGTCATGATAAGTGATGAAAGAGTGGTAGGAAAGAATGAGGCCTCGTGGGATGACTTCCATATCTGGGTCATTGCATGGGTCATGTGCTATTTGTTGAAATGGATAACATGGGGGTGGAAATTTTGAGAAGGAAGCAGAGAGAGATGGTGAGTTTAGTTCAGGACTCAAGGAGCCTGTGAAATGCTGCATCTTTTGGATGCGTGGGTCTAGAGCTGAAATCATTGGAGGGAATGAGATAACTCTGGGGACCTTTATAGAAGGATAAGTAGTTAAAACAGGACCCAGAAAATCCACTTACAGGTTAGTCTTAAGTACAGAATACAGAGAAGAGGGTGGTATTATGAGTTCGCGGAGCGGGAGCAAAAATAAGTGACCCAGAAAAGAATTCTGGAAAGAGGGGGAGCCATCATGATTCAATGTGCAGGCACGTTAAATAAGACGAAGACCAGAAAGTGACTACTTCTTTGGAGACTAAGAGGACTTTGGGAGAATAGTTTCAGTACATGTGAACAGGCTGCAGCTTAACAGAAGGGAATGTGGGCTGGCCTATCAAGAGACTTGGACTGGGTGTAGCGGTGGCATGGGTCCGCAGCTGGAGAGTCAAGACAAAACATAAATTTTTAAGATATGAGAATTACAGCTAGCTTATATGGTAAATCATCAATTAATAGAGAAGGTGCAAATATATGAAGGAGAGAGACTAAATCATGGATCAAGGTTTAATAAAGCACGAGAAGGTGGGATACAGACTATAAGAGAAAGAGCTAGGCTCAAATAAGAAGAAGGGCCGTGTTCCACTATAGCTGAAGTAAGAATTAATATTAACACAAAATATTTGAAATCTCTGTACATATCAAAATTTCAGAACTATAATAAATATATATATTGTTTTATATCAAATATATAGATATCTACATAGTTGACATGAGCACATCAATTAAATATATACATATCAAATATATAAGTAACTGAGTTTTTGTTCTTTGTTTTATTTTGTTTTTCCTTTTTAACATTCTTTATACCTGTTGTGGATGAGTCCTGGTGGCCTGGTGGATTAAGCAATCAGTTGCTAACTACAACGCAGGTGGTTCAAACCCTCCAGCTGTCCCAGGGGAGAAAGATGAGGCTGCCTGCTCCCATAAAGATTCAGTCTCAGAAACCCTGAGGAGCAATTCTATTCTGCGCAATAAGGTCACTGTGAGTCAGAATCATTTGGATGACAGTGAGTTTGGTTGGGTTTATTCCTACCATGAGAAAAATGATTAATATAATGAGCAACCGAATCAAGATTAAGATATTAAACCATTTCACCACAACACAACAGTCTGAAACTAGCCAGTCTCCTGGCTTTAAATACATCTCCCTATTACATCTCCTGCCGAGGCCCTTTCTCTGAACTCCATGTATACAACTGTCTACTTGAAATCTGCCCTGGGATGATTATAAGAATCTCCAACTTATATTAAAAACTAAACTCCTGATTTTTCGACAAGATCCTCCACGATCTAGCTCTTGAGTCTCATCTTCCACTACTGTCCCCTTTGTTCACTTTACAACAACACACTAATATTTTCTACTCTTTCAGTTATTATAGGAGCTGTAGGAGCCCCCAGCAACATGATTTATAAAATATATAAAGTTTCTAAAAATGTATATTTTCACCTAAGAACCTTTGCCACACTATCCACTACTAACAGTTTTATTGGCACATAATTCACATATCACATAATTAAATAGTTCCATCACCACCAAAATCAATTTTAAAGCATTTTATTCTTTCTTGTATTCATTGTTGTTAACTCCCTAGTTCACCAATAAGAAAACATTAATCCAGTTATTGTCTCTATAAATTTACCTATCCTGGATTTCACATACAGAAAAATATACCAAAAATACCCCCACAAACAATGACAAAGTAAAACTGGAAAAAACTCATTCGGAAAGAAAGAAGATATTAAAAACTAAAACAACTTTAAAATGGGTCCAAAAGTTGATCAAACAATAAGGTTAGTTTTAACCTAACGGCATCTGAATTAATCCACTTTCCAATACACTCTGCATGAGAGCCAGGCTGTTCACATCCCTGGTCTATGTTTAAAGAGGGTTCTCCAGAGGCCTAGCTCACCTGTATTTCCCCTACACTTTTTTTTTAGACTGAAATAACTTTAAAATGGATCAAAATTGGAGATCAAATGGTAAGATATCACATTTTAACCTAACTACATCTGTCATAATTGACTTCACAATGCTCTCCATTTGCTAACAAGGCTATTCAAATGCCTCGACTATGGTCAGAGAGGGGTTTGCCAGAGGCTTAATCCATCCATGTGTGGCCCCTGCAAATGGATTTTGGCTTCCAGTGTAATCCATAGCCTTCTGCAAACTGGATGTTCACAATTTAAGCTCTGATACCCTCCTTTGGATTTAGATTATATTATTTACAATGCTTGGATCACACAGGCTGGCGTGCTTCTTCCATGTGAACTTAGTTGAAACCTCACCTACACAGCTGCTTGCCTTAAGACGAGCCTTTAAGACTCCAGACACTATTCTTTGGGATAGTTGGGCACTATCTAGTCTCTTTGCCATACTTTGCTGTAGCACCCATCTCTTCAATTATCTCTTCATTAGGGTAAGCATCCCTGTGATTTCTTTCATCTTATCTCTCCAGGCAAATTATTTCACTTTATTTGAATGCCTACTACATTTTCACTTTTTTAAAAAGATTTTTTTTTTCTCACTGTACTTTCTGAAATACAGTCTTCCTTCCCTGTCTCTTTGCCCTGCTTTTTTGGGGGGGTTGGGGGCTGGGGCTTTGGGAGATGGAGGGTGTGTGTATTTCTTTAAAACTTATCTCTGTAATTGATGATGCCTGTTCACTACAAGTGCTGAGCTACAAAGCGCAAAGTTCAAACCCACCAGCAGCTCCGTGGGAGAAAGAGGGGGCTATCTACTTCCATAAAGATGTATGGCCTTGGAAACCCTCTATAGGTACAGAATGAGTTGGAATCGACAAGATGGCAATGGTTTGGGGTTGGATCGTTTTCTTTTGGGGGGCAGATGTGGCAGAGAGTAGGGGTGGGGGGCCACTCCACCCAGTTTGTTAAGGCAGGAACTTTGTCTTGCTTTCAGATGAGTTTCCAATGTCAGTCGTAGTGGCTGGCATGTAGCAGGAACTCAACAAATATTTGCTGAACTCTGAAAGTTGGTGAGGGAGCCTTAAAATTTGCCCTAGAAAGTATGCTGGCAGAATAACAAAAGGTTATTGACAAATTACCTTTTAATTATTCAGTTAAAACAAAAGCCTCCCCAGTGATATAAGCACGTTTGGATTGTGAAATTTACTATTGGGAAGCATATCAGGGGTGTCTGTGTACATGTTGTGGCATGTAGGGAGATATATTGCAACGGTAGAAGAATAAATTAAAGCAACCCAAGGTATACTCTCCAAATTAATTTAAGTCAGGACCCCAGGGGCAGGTGGGATGGAAGGAGAGAGTTGGCGTCTACCTGCAGTGGTACTTGAAGAGCTGTGTCTAGGAAAATAGATAAGACCCCAAATTTATAATTAAGTGTTATTTTACCAAGAAGACAAGCTATAGATTGACTTTTAAACTGTTCTGACACCTATCATAGACATGAACTTTCCGGAGAAGTAGTGACAGGTTCAAGGAAGAACCCAACTGGCCTTGTGTCAGAAATAGTTACGTCACGGAGGCATCAGCACCAGTACGAGGCAGCTCGGGAAGATCTCCGCAGTGCAGTCCTCCTAGCAGTCCTCCAACCTCTTTATTGCCTAACTGCATTGCCAGCCAGCGCTGCAGCGCTGAGTGATCTCACACGTGTTCCTCACATCCTGTAGCTCCAAACCGTTCCGACCCTCTAGCTCTCTCATGTTCTAACATTAGCTAAGTGCAGTCTGAAAAAATAGCTTTTCCACCCTGACCTGTGTCTGCTCAAGTACCCATAAGAACGTGTAGAATGTACAGCTTGGCCAGAGGATTCTGCCTCCCTCCCCCTCCCCAGGAGGAGAGTCTTAGAGCAATTCTCAATTCCAAGGTGATCCTCCAAATCCCTGAACATTCCTTGCAGGCCTCTTCTAGCTAGTGTTACCCTATCAACCTTTTTTCCCACTTCCCATCAGCCTTCCCCTTTTCTTACCAACCTCCGAGGATCCCACATGATTAGGATGGGGACCTGGGAAAGCCAAACTGCCTCAGTCCCTGACATCATCTCTTCCTCCTTATCAGTGTTTTTGGACAGTAGAGAGAACCCACTGATTATGAACCAGAGACAGGCAAAATAAGGGTGTCCTCAGGGAGGAAGGTTCCTATGCCTGCCCTTACCACTCCTTACCTGCTATTGGGCTCCGTGTGAAGGATAGACCAAGAGTCGGATAAGCTGTCCTTTGAAACTCTACTCCTGGGAGCCCTGATTCCCAGGAGGATAAATCCAACAACTTTTTAATGAGTTTCCTACGGATTTGAATTCCCCAAGTTTTGAGCAATATCTGTGACTCAAGGTTGTGTATGGCCAGATCCCCAACCCACCTACTCCACCCCCTGACTGCGCCCCATGGGCCTCCCTCCCTGCTGTGGTCAAGTCAGTCTTCGGTCTGGCCAGGCCAGGCCATGTTTCCTCCAGGCGAATGACCGATTGCTTGGCGTTGACTCCTAATTAAGGCATATTACCAACTATCTGATTTTTTT
>NW_022104341.1:85417593-85426106 GCF_000313985.2 Echinops telfairi | reverse complement strand
TCTCTAATCCACCTGCAGCCACCAACTAACACACCCGGGTTACTTCTTTCTCCCCAAAGAAGAGGTAGCAGCTCCCCCTGGGCACCTCTACTTCCTGTCTTCCAACAAACAATTCTGTATTGTCAGTTTTGCATCAGGTCTTGTGCGGTGTAGCAAAACTGGAGAGACAAGAGGGGGGAAAAAGTCTTTGTAAATAAACATGGATAAGTCAATGTCTTCAGGCCTTTAAATAAAGATTACACCAAGGACCGGAATTCTAAAAAGGTAGCAGCTGATTTTGCCCAAGGAAATTACATTGAAATTGCATCTTTCAGGATGCAATGGAATATTCTGCATGGAAAGAGATACAAATATTTGACACAAGCTACCAAACTTTAAGTGATGTCAAAATGTAGAGCTATGTAGGGAACAGCAAATAGTTTGGTGAATTGATCTGGCTATGTATGTCTAAGTCGTCTTAAGGAAAGGAATTGGAGAGAGAAACAGAATTCGCTTACAAATGGCTACTTAAACCATAAGAGGCTAGGATCTGCCCTGGGAAATGTGCAGCATTTAATGTGGGGGAAGGATAAGGTCCACTTTTGATTTCAGAAATACCACTGGGACATCTGGTATACGAAAGGAACTAGGGAGGAAACCTGAACTGGGGTCATTTGGGTGGTCACAACGGGCAGCGGATCTAGGAATCGTTAGTGGCCTCTGGTGAGGAGAGAACAGGGATGCATCCACAATAAATAAGTATCTGGCCCAACATGTCAACAGTGCTGAGGTTGAAAAACACAAGACAATGCTACACTTGAACCAACAAGGAGCGTTAGTGTAACAATGTTACACTTGAACTAACCAGTATAGCACATGGGTACTGACCTGCCTATGGATCTGCTTGGGATTCCTGAGGTATCCTTAAAATGGGAAGAGGTCTGCCTGGGAGGTCAGAGGCAGAGATTAATGTCCTGATCACACTACATATAATCTGGGACAGCCTCGCCCTATCTAAGAGACAATTATTTATAAACAAAGCCATATGGGCTTTATAGAGATGTACCTTAGCCTGCCCAGAGTGTCTGCCATCTGAGGATCAGAAGAATAAGACAAAACACCAGCTCACAAGAGATTAACATGGAAACCACAACATGCTTAGTTGCTGTAGTTTAAAGAGTCTTTAGTTCATAGTCATAAAACTCAAAACTCTTAAACAATCAACCAAAGAGATCAAAAGCAATTCAAAAGCTTATAATGAGACCGCATCAAACACACATACAAGATGAATGAAATGTTTCCAGAGCTTGCAGAGTGGAAGAAAAAAAATGAAGGGACCATAAAAACGATGGTCATATTGCATACAAAACAAAGAAGGCTAAACATTGCTAAAAGCACACTTCAAAAAAAGGAAATTCTTTCCAACTTAAATGAAAATGAACAAGGACGGCAAAAGAACCAGTGTAACAACACAAAGAAGGCAAGCAGATAAAATCAATTTGTCTTTTAAAACCGAACAGGATTAATATACAATAAATTAATCTTCATAATCCAATGAAGGAAAACACTTTTCATCTTCTTTGACCCAGCAGACGGAATGATGCAACATGCGAGCAGCTCCCTTTGAAACCACCAGCAGCTCCATGGAGGAACGATTAGGCTTTCTACTCCGCAAAGGGTCTCAGAGCACACAGGGGTTTTCTCCCCTGTCCTCCCGGGTGGCTGTCAGCTGGAACCCAGTCGATAGCACTGGGTTTGCTGTTAAAAGAAAGCAAAGATAGTATTGATGTTTCAAAGCAGAGGAGGGTTTTGGGTCTGTTTGTTTTTTCTAAAGCTTCTCTTTCTCTTTCTCCAGGGGAGCCACTGGGTTTGGACGCTGGCCTTGTGCTTGGCAGTCCAACCCTTACTGCTGAGGCAAAATCAAGGACTAAAGGTACAGCAATCTCATTGGAAGTTTTAAGATTGGGGAACCCAGATATGGAACAAATCAGGGCAAGCTGGGAGAAAGCTCTGTAGTGATTAATAGATTGATTGGGAACACAGATATGGGCTCTTCCGATGGGTTAATTTAAGTGCATTACTAAAGTAGGCTTTACTTGAGGCATTTGTTCAGGAAGCTCAAGGATTGCAGGCTTCAGTATGGATTGCCGCACAATGTAAAGAAACGAAAATCCTCACAGCTGGACCCTTAGGTGCTGTTGTTATTAGGCACCCTGGAGTCTGTTGGACCCTGTATGCACCACAGAACGAGACACTGCCCGGTCTGTGCCATCCTGACAGTTGTTCCTAACGTGAGCCCATTGTGGCGGCCATGTTGCCAATCCATCTGCTGAGGGCCTTCCTCTTCTGTGCTGCCTCTCTAACGAAGGTGATGCTCTTCTCCGGGACGGGCCTCTCTTGACAATATGTCCAAAGTGCATGAGACAAAGTCTCGGCATCCTGTAAGGAGCACTCTGGCCGTACTTCTTCCAAGACAGATGGGTTTCTTCTTTTGGAAGTTCACAGTACGTTCAATGGTCTTCGCCAGCGCCACAATTCAAATGCATGGATTCTTCTTCAGTCTTCCAGATTCAAGGGCCAACTTTCACATGCCTACGAGGTGGCTGTAAGCATAATGGCTTGGATCCGGAACACCTTAGTCCTTAAAGTAACCTCCCTGCTTTCCAACATTAACCTTCTAAAGAGGTCTTGTGCAGCAGATTTACCCAGAGAAATGCATCTTTTGATCTCTTGCCGGCTGCTTCCGTGAGGATTGATTGTGCATCCATGCAAGACAAAGTCCTTGACAACCTCGGCTTTTTTGAATGGTCCCGTTGTGGGGAATTTTATCTTTTTCACATTAAGTTGTAATCCATACTAAAGCTGCCGGCCCTGATCTTTATCAACAAGGGCTTCAAATCCTCCTCGCTTTCAGCAGGCAAGGTTGTGTCATCTGCATATCACAGGTGGTTAATAAGCCTTCCTCCAATCCTGATGTCACGTTTTTCTTCAGATAAGCCAGCTTCTCTGATGATTTGCTCAGCATACAGATTGAGCAAATATGGTGAGAGGATACAACCCTGCCACACACCTTGCCTGCTTTTGAAATATGTGGTATATCTCTGTTCTATTGCCAAAACTGCCTCTTAATCTACATACAAGCCCCTCATGAGCACAAGGAAGGGCTCTGGAATTCCCATTCTTCTCAAGGGTCCCCATCGTTTTTTCTGATCCAAGCACAAGTTGAATGCCTTGACGTACTCAATAGAACACAAGTAAACATCTTTCTGGAATTCTCTGCGTTCAGTCACGCTCTATCTGACGTCAGCAAAGATATCCCCTATTCCACGCCCTCGTCTGAACCTGGCCTAAACCTCTAGCAGCTCCCTGTCAATATACTGCTGCAACCATTGTTTGATGATCTATAAGCACCATCATGACAAATAGAGAAATGATTGTAGTTGTCCAATCTAATTAAACAAATAGATGTTAATTCACCCATGAAGTTGGTCAAGAATGAGAAACTAAAGTAACTATTTTCTATCTAAAATAATTACTGGATCACTTCTCAGCCTTTTGGCTATGATCAAGTGTAAAATAATTACTGGAATACCCTTTTCAAAGTATCTGTAAAAAGTCACACAGCAATAAAACAATATACTGTTTATGTTTAGAAAAAGAAACAGAACACAATTCTATACCTCTATGTTCATAATGTTAAAGAATAGTTTTAAAGTCTAGAAGCTGACTTAAACTCTGGTGAGGGGAGTAAAGAGAAGCTGAGAGGGACTTTCATTTATCGGTAGCCTGGTGGCATAGTGGTTATACGGACTTCAGGGTTCTAAACCACCAGCTGCTCCATGGGAGAAGGAGGAAGCTTTCTACTCCTCGAAAGAGTCATGATCCCAGAAACCCACCAGGGCAGTTCTATCCTGCCCTATCGCCTCACTGTGAGCTGGAATTGACTTGATGGCAGGTTTTGAATGTTTTAGATTGGACTGTTTGTTAATGAGTGTATTGATATTTACTTATATTAAAGATAAATTAAAAGAAGTTTAAAATAGTAAAACTTTCAGTGGCTTATGACGTATCCAGCCTATGACTGGCCCTTATATTATCATTTAAGAACTTCCAAAGGCAGCCTATCAGGCTCCTTGTAGATCTGATCATTGGTGACTGACTTGTGTGTCAAAGCTAGACTAACATAAGGCAGAGAAATCTTATCTGACAGAAGCGTAGGCCACCTGACTTCAAGTGCCCATGTTGGAATTATACATGTGGCTTCCCAAGCACAATTATAGACGCGCTGACTTGTGCTACTAAACTTCCTCCATAAGCTGTGCATTAGCCTTCATTTCCCAGGAGGACAGAAGATCTGACTATCATAATGAGAGTGTGATGTCTTGATCTTCACCCTTCCTCTTACCCCCTCTTCTTTGAGCCTCCAAGTTTACTCCCCAGTTGCTGAGACTCTCTCCTGGGTCCCTCTACCCCAGGAGTCTTCTTTCTTGGCTGTGGTCCAATTAAGCCACAACTGAGGTGCTCTGAAGTAAGAAATCCTGGGAGACTTGTTAAGTTCAGTGCTGAAAAAAAATAGAAAGAACATCATTAAGAACCTCAGATTATTAGGCAGCTGGGACAGCACCTTCTGCTAAATAGGAAGAGCAGAAGCAACACAGTCCCCTAGAGGCCTTGGAGAAAACTTGTTTTAACTTTTACCTAACTTTATCCCAAGTGTGTACACAGCTACTGAGGGCATACCCAAGGCTACCATCATCACCCCATTATTTCATCATGTATGCATCCTAATAACCTCTTCATACTGTTACATCATTATATTCTCATCATCACTTAACATACCATCACCACAAACCATCCTCCTCCTCTATTGCATCATTATTCTCAATATTAATACTCACCACTAGCATCCGCGGCATTATTATCATTGCAAATACCATCATTCGGCTACACTAATTGGTCCTAACCATCACTTCCATGACCCTCACTGTAAAGAATTGCTGCAGCTCACGAGGAAAGAGCTGTGCCTAAAGGCTCAGGGACAAACAGGAAAGACACATAGTCATAAAATCTGTTCTCAGATATCAACCAGATATAAAGACATAGCAGGCCACCATCAGTAGGTAATGGGCTGAAATGTTTTTAAAGTGAGTTAAGTTAAATAAAATAAAATTTGGTACCATAGTCAGAATGACCACTGAACTTGAAAAATAAATGGAATTCTTGGTCTTACCTCAAAACTGAAGTATTATCAGAGTGCAGAGTTGAAGAGAGAAATGCTGATGATGAAAGAATGGAAGGTGATGTACAGAACGAAAGAAGGAAACATGGAATGAATCAGAGTCAACATCCAAAGATTAACATAAGCAAACTTTCTGAATGTAGAAATGATCTGCGGATCTTCTGTTTCTGGGGAAATTAATAAAATAATAAGAATTAAGAAATCCCTGCTCTGCAGGTAGAATGATCTATTCAAATTTCAAGTCTTAGCACATCACCTCCAGCTATAAATACTTCGATACCTTTCCATTGCTGTTCAGACAAAGAATAAAATCCTATCGTGGGCCACAGGCACCTGGTTTGCCCGTGCACATCTCCACATGCTTCTCTCCTGCCCTCTGCCTCACGGGCCTTCTTTCTGTTGCCTGCACATGCCACACTCCTCTGAAAACCCTGTGCAGCACAGTTTTACTGGGACACACATGGGGTCGCCATGACTGGAATTCACTTGGCAGCAACTGGTTGAATCTCTCTGAAGAGTTCTCTTGGAGCTTTCTGCACTTTGCTTTGTCAGAACAGAGCGTCCGTTCTCCTCCCTCGTTGGGAGAGAAGGGGCTGCCACCAAACTCGGCCCTTAGAACAAAAGCCAACACCAAGTACTCCTATTTCATGAACGTCTCCCTTGAACCTGAAGTCTCCTTTTCATAGGCTGCAGCGAGGGACGGATGAGTGGGTTGATGACCCCAAGATTGGTTTGTGTCTTTGGCCTTTCTTGATGATCTCGTTAAAAAGAAGACCTTTGACTTAACTTCTGAGACCACAGGGAAAAATCAAGTCAACAGTGTTACAACTGGTTTCCTGAAAGCCTGGGAGATAGAGAATGTGAAAAGGGACCCACTCATCCTCTCACTTCTCTAAGATTAATGACAGGTCCTTTGGCTGTTTCTTCCCTGGCTATTTTATCAAGTACATGGTTTTGTGTATACTTGTAGTCATATTATTGGGATCACTTTAAAGATTGCTTATTCTACTTTGTGTTACATTATTTGCATTGATTCGGGTTGCTTAACCATTCTCTCTCTCTCTCTCTCTCTCTCTCTCTCTCTGTCTCTCATATACACACATGCAGTATATATACAATCTTACATGGGCTCCCTGGAGGCAAAGATGGAGAGACTTCACCTTACATACTGTAGACCTGTTGTCAGGAGAGACCAGTCCCTGGAGAAGGACATCATGCTTGGGAAAGTCGAGGGGCAGCAAAAGCGAGGAAGGCCCTTGAGAGATGGCTCAGCACAGGGACTGCAACGACGGCTCAGGCAGAGGAACAATTGGGAGGGTGGCGCAGACCGGGCAGGGTTTCCGTTCTGCTGTGCATCGGTCACTATGGGTTAGAACTGACTCAATGGTACCTGACAACACCAACAATATCGTAAATAGCTGAATAGTAACGGTATCGTTTTTAAAGTTTTCTTCAGGAAATAATACTGAAACTGACATCGTTACACATATGTGACCCTCCACTTGAGGCCTACTTTCCTTGGGAGTGCAGCATGTTCCACTCCCACTGCCTCCGGGAATGGTATCCTAAAGTTTTTCTCCACCAAATCTTGGAGAAGCCCAGACGTTTCCACCCACTGCCAAACTACATCTAAAATCCAGGAGTGGAACAAAACCCCTTGGTCAGATTATATGTTCTGATGACGATATTGACTATAGCCAAACCCAGGGAGTGGAGAAAAGCTTTAAGGGGTGTCTGTAACTTGAGACTCTTGTTTGTGATTGTTGTACTGACTAAGGTGGAGGGAGAAAACCAGTGACCGAGCCAAAGGCCATACAGCATAAATGGAACAAGACCCAAGTCTCCTGGAGCCGTGATTCCCATTTGGCCCGTTAAGGCCTACCCACAGCATGCCAGAAGTTCATTTACAGGGTTTTTGTTGTTGCTAAGGGCCCCTGGGTGGTGCAAATGGTTGATGTACTTGGCTGCTAACAGAAAGCTAGAGGGTCAAGTTCACCCATAGCCACGGTGGGAAAAGGCCTAGAGATGTAGAGCCACTGAACACTATGAAGCACAATTCTACTCTGACACACATGATGTCATGAGTCAGAGTCCACTTGACGATAACTGATCAGGGGGACATGGGGTGTTGGTGATGGTCATGGTTGTGTTAATTGCCATCAAGTCAACTCTAATTCACAGCGACCATGTGCACAACATAACAAAATATTGTTTGCCCTTTGTCATTTCTGTGATCATTTCTGTGTTTGAGGCCACTGCATTGATCCATCCAGTCTTTCTCATTTTGTCTGCCCCTTTACCTTAACAAACATGACATCTTTTCTAATGATTGGCCTTTCCTGATGACATGTCCAAAGTAAGTCATTAATATCTCACCACTTTCATTGATAAGGGACATTCTGCTTGTATTTCTTTTATGAATGACAATTTAAAAAGTAAATTATTAAAGTTTGTTAATTTTAAAATATGCTCACTGCCATCAAGTTCATGCCGACTCCTCGTGATCCCATAGGACAGAGTAGAACTGCCCCTGTGGGTTTCAAGACTGTAACTCTTTACGTGAATAGAAAACTTCCCGTTTCCTGCGGGGCAGTTGGTAGTTTTGAACTGCTAACTCTGTGGTTAGAAGCCCAACACAGAACCCACTATGCCATCGGGCCTCCAATTCACTAGCCAATGGGAATTCAATCACCAATGATTCCTGTGGTAATTCTCATGCCCATAGTAAAAACTTCCTTAAATGGGAATGCAAAGGCTGCAGTTTAGTCAGAAAGCTTGGAATTATATAAAACCTGGCAAACCTACAAACCAGGCAAACGCACTAGCTCCACATCCCCTTGTGAATCTAGATTCCTTTAGCTTAGATCCAAGGCTGTCTTTTTTCTGCTACCTGATCAACCAGACCACGTGAGCCTGCACATTTGTAACCGGCCTCTCCGTGGTCCGTGACCAAAGAGCAAGCAACAGAACCAGTTACAGACCAGGGGAGAGGAATGAGCAGTGGAAAGCCTCTAATTGCTTCTCTAGGGTGGGGAGTCATGGATCTGTCGTGGGTTGAAGTGAGTGGAAGAGCCCTGAGAATCTCCAGAGAGAGCAACGGACCCCTAGTGTATGTAGATGGACTGGGAGTCAAGATTTCTATCTGACTCGGCCCACATGGCAGTTTTGTATATCCCAGGATGCTAGAACCCTGTTCTGCGCTTTCTGCCCTAATAAATGCCTCCTCCTGCAAGGAGAGGAAGGAGGGTCTTCCATTAGGTTCTCCTCAAAACTCTGAAGACTGAGCATCTCTCTC
>NW_022104341.1:85397246-85416789 GCF_000313985.2 Echinops telfairi | reverse complement strand
TTACCAAGCATGATGACCTTTGCCAGGGACTGGTCTTTCTTGAGAACATGTGCAAAGTATGTGGGACAAGTGTCACCATTCCTGTCTCTAAGGAGCATTCTGGCTGCACTTCCTCCAAGATCGATGTGTTTCTTCCTTTGGCAGTCTGTGGTACTTTCAATTTTCTAGCCAAAACCGTAGTTCAAATGCATCACTGTTTCTTAGGTCTGCCTTATTCAATGGCCAGCCTTCAAATGAATAAGGGGGAATTAGAAATGCCATGACTTAATACTTACCTGGTGGGGGAAATGTCCTAATTACAACAATGGTTTTCCCAGGGCAAGGCTTATCCGTTGTGCTCTGGATGTGCTGACCCCTGCAATTTCCCCAAACGTGGGAAACACAGCTGCAAAGTTTATGATAGCAGAGGACTGTGCTCACACTCTCCCCTAACAATTAAGAGAGAGAGAGAGAGAGAGAGCCATGACTTGTGTTAGGCACACATCAGTCTTCAAAGTGCCACCCTAGCTTTTCAACACTTTAAAGAGGTCTGTGCAGTAGCTTTACCCAATGCAATGAGTCCTTTGATCTCTTGAGCATTGACTGTGGATCCAAGCAAGAGGAAATCCTTGGACCCACCATCAATGCTCATGGAATCGACTTGATGACAATGAACAGATATGATAAACCTGATGCAACCCTATGCAAATAGACTAAGGAAACCTAGAAGCCCTGCGGAATGAACTGTACCCAGCCCCGAAGCTGCCAGCACCCTTGGACTGAGGGCTGGGGTATGTGGATGGGAGAGAAAACAGAGTGGTCACCCCAGAAATGTGGAAGTGGCAGTGGTGGTCATTGGACTTTGGGGAGAACCCCGGCTTGGTGGGTGCCCAATGAAAGGGACCAAGATCACCATACAGGTAGTACCTAAGTGCCCACACGAACGGTTGTGATCCATTGAGCAGGGGTCTGCACTTGGAAGACCTGAGTCAGGAAGTGCCCCCTGGCATCAGTCCCCATACTTAGGGTGAACAGCATCCAATTGAACGAGAGCTCTAACTGTGTAGGGTAAAACCTTGTGGGTTGCAGCTCCAGGTGGAACTGTGCTTGCATAGACTCCTCATACCGACAGTGTCTGCAGTGCTGGGTCACTGGGAAAATTGATGATGATAATAGTGCAATCGACTTATACCCCGGGGTGGGGGATGGGGATTGACAATGCTGTACTTCTTTATTTATATGGGTTTTTGCTTTCATGCTTGTAGCTTGCTTTTATAACGTTCTTTCTTTTGGAGTGTGTATGTGTTCTGTTTGTTGGCTGCTGGTTGGCTTCTGTCTGCTATTGATGTAGTTGATCTTACAGGACTGTGATTTTGTCATATTATGACAGCCAAAGTAAACCTGAGATGTGCAAACCCCATGAACAAGCAGATGGAGTCTGGGCTCCTACTTAAGTCTAGCCCCAATTCAAGAACTGTTAGCTCTGATAACATAGCCCTGCTCAACACTCACCTTCATTAATGAACACTGAAGATAAGGGTGCTACAGCAAAATGTGGTGAAGAAAGTAGATGGTGCCCGGCTATCAATTGGAGTAGTGTCTGGGGTCTTAAAGGCTTGTATGTCTGGAGTCTTAAAGGCTTGTATTCAAACAAGCAGCCATCTAAGCAAAGATCCAACTAAATCCAAACGGATGAAGCACACCAGTTTGTGTGATCCAAAGTTGACAATTACAAAATTCGAATATGGCGAAGGGAAAAGTATCAGAGCTAAAATTATGAACACTCGATTTGTAGAAGGCTAAGGAGGACAGTGGGAGCCCAAAACCCAACTGCAGATATATGGTCAGACTGAGCCCCTGGCAGATCTGCTCTGGCCACAGGCAAGAGTCCTGAACAGCCTTACTATCAAGCAGAGACCGAGGTAACCTTGACCGTGGTAACCTTGACCGCGCTGGATAGAACTCAGTACTTGACCAGTTGACCTCCCTATAGACCCAACCTGAATGTGTTCTGGGTGTAAGTGTCTCTTACTTGTTCCATGACAGAAAATTTCTTCCCTGACTTTTTGAACGTTGATGGGGGTCTTCTCTTTCTTACTCATTATTTGTATTTTTGTTTTTATATTATTGTTATTTTATCCTTACCACTTTACTCCGATTTTGTTTGTTTGTTTCTGTTGGGTTTCCCAATTTGTGAAACACAGGAGGATTTGATGCAAAGTGATAATAACTGATAAAAGGGTTTATAGGGGATTCCAGGGATTGGGAGTAGGTGATAGGGAAGGAAAAGGGATTTCAGGAATAAAACACTAAAGGCGGGAGTGGGGAGGGAGCACTAGAACTGATTGTGATTGCACAACTCATTCTAAAGGTGATTTAACATGGAGGGCGGGGGCTGTTCTAAAATTGATGTGGTAATGATTGTACAATTCTTTATATGATTGAATGATGGAACTATTGAATTGTATGATATGTAAATTATGTTCCAATAACACAACTGGGGGGGAAATAGACAAATGAAATAGATGCATATATGTGAACATTGACACCCCACCCCTCCCCCCCACCACCCCACCCACCACCACCCCCCCACCCCTGAGCCACCAAACAAGCATAGCATTTGGCAAGACAATGGGACTAGGAATAACCTTTTAAGTAAATTGGTGCTGGATGAAATTAGGCTCCTGTCTTATCCACAAATCAATTTCAGGTAAAGTGAAGATCTAAGTGGAAAAAAATAAAAACAATAATTCTACCACTGCTCTACCCATATGTAGCTACTGAGCATTTGAGATATGCTGTTAAACATAAATTTAGTAAGGAAACGGATTACGTACAATGAATCCTATGAGAGCCTGACTTGACAAGCTGCCTTGTTTTACCAGCTCTCACAAGTTCTCTGCCATTGATGGGGGGCAGTCTTACCACTTCTCTATCACTATTAGTGGAAAATACATGAGGTGTCCTTCTCTGATAGGTGTCTGCTTCACATCGTGTCATGGAGAGAATTGTGTCTCACAAAAATGTGTCAACTTAACTAGACCATGATTCCCAGTGATTCGGCAGTTATGTAAAGATGGAATCATTCCCCATGATGCGATCAGCTCACCAACTGTGAGGGGGTTCAGGTAGGATACAACACCCTCACTCAGATCATAGCGTTGATCTGATGTCAGGGGACTTTCTCTGGGGCACGGCATTCATCGTGGCAGACATCTCACCAGACATGACAGCAGGAACAAAAGAGCAGAGAAGGAGGGGTCTCAGTCCTACCAACAAGGAGCGAAGCACATCCTTCGGACCTGAAGTCTCTGCGTTGGACACGAGGAAGATCTCTTCAGAACACCAGGCCCAGGGCTGTTAAAAAGAGATGGGCCCGTTCCCCAGAGCCAACAGAAGGAGAACGCTTTCCCCTAGAGCTAGTGCCCTGAATTCAGGCTGCTGGCTTCCTGAGCTGTGGTAGAGCTTAGAGCCGCCGACGTGGTATTTATGTTCTAGCAGCGCTAAGTGTGCTAAGTCACACATATTCCTGTTTCACAGTTTTGTTGTAAAATATTTTATGTTATTTATTTATGTTAAAATAATAATTTTGATATTTTAAATAATAATTATTTATTAAAATAAAATTATTTATGTTAAAATAATAATTTGTCTATGTTGGGTTGAAAAACATATTGCTAAGGTGAATTTTATCTGCTGCTTTTTGCTCTTTTAATGTGCTGCTGGAAATATTTAAAATTATACATGTGGCTCACTCTGTTTCCGTTGGACATCACTGATATTAGACAGCATCCCTCCAGGGCAGAGTAAAATTGCCCGATTGGGGTTTACAAAGCTGTACATCTCAGTGGGAGCAGATGGCCCTCCGAGTGGCTGGTGGATCTGCATCCACAGACCTGGTGGTTGGCAGATGGACGCCCATCTCACAGTGCCACCGGGCTCCGACAGCGAGGAGCTCACGCCGTTGTTGCAGCCACTGTGTCACTCCATCCCTTTGAGGGTCTTCTGGTTTTTTGCTGCCCCTCCACTTTACCAAGCATGATTTTCTTTGCCACGGCGACAAGTTGAAGTACCCCCGTGGGTTCCCAAGGCTGTAGATCTTTATGGGGCAGAAGGCTTCATCTCCTTCCTCCCTTGGAATGCCTGGGGGTTTCAAACCGCTGTCCTTGCGGTGAGCAGCCTCCATCATAATCCACTAGACCACTAGGGCTCCTGAAGTAGGAAGTTATATCGTAAGTAATATGAAGGCCCCAGTGGCTCTAAAGAGAAAGATTGACATGCTTGCCTATTTTTAAATTTTAAAAGATTCCATTTCGGTTTTCAAAAAGACACCATGAAGAGAGTCAAAGGGGAAGCTGTATGGCAGGAAAAAAAATTCGCAGCCGACACAGCCCTCAAAGGGCTTATATAAATAATGCATCAAGAATTCCAATCAATCAGTAACAAAAATATATACACTTCAAAATAAATAGAACAAGCACATCACCAAAAATCATATATCCAATTGCTCAATTTCAACAAGACAATGCCACTTAAAGCCATACTAAAACAGCACTGCACACAGCTTTAATTAAAAAGACTAACGATGCCAATGGTTGGCAGAGATACGGAGCAAGAGAACCCTAACGGTAGGGTCCACTATTTTAGAAAACAGTTTGAGATCATCTACCAAGACTCAACACAGGCATTTCCTGTGATCCAGCAATTCCACTCCTAAGTGTTTATTCAACAGAATGTTGGCACATGTGCATTGTTTGCAAAAATGCAAGTTACAGCATTATTTTTAATAGTCCGACACTAAAACAACCCAAAGGCCACATACAGCAGGATGAATGAATGGTCGCCCAAATGGAATGCTACACACTAGTGAAAAAGAATGAAGTCACAACTATATCCAACCGTATAGGTGAATTTCACAGACATAACGTTGAACCCAAGAAGCCAAACATGAAAGCATCCATATTTTCGGAGTTCATTTCCATAACGTGAAAAAGCCGCTAACGTCAGACATGGCATGAGAAGAACGACTGATTGCCTTTGAGGAGAAAGGTGAGACGGCACACAGAGAAAGGGCTCGGAGCGTGCGGTCGACAGTCCTGTGTCTTGACTTGTGGAGTCATTACAAGTGTGGACTTCGCGGCAAGTCAGAGTGAGCTGTGTGTTGGGGGAGAAGGCATTTGTGTGTGTGCATGGGAGGTTTCATAATAAAAAGGCCTTTTGTTTGGGTTTCCAAATGTGGGTGCTTTTCAACGCGTCTCAACTTGGCATTGTGAGTTCCAGCAAGTGGTAGTGCCGGGAGGGAGGGATAGGGATCTCTGATGCAGATCCCACCAGGTCCCCCTACTTCCACTCACCCCCATCATCACCACCGCCACCCCCTCTCCTCCAAGTGTAAAGAGATGCTCACAGGAGTCTCCTTTTTCATTCTGCTAATATGGTAATTATAACATTGCTCTTCGAATGTTAGACCAGCCTTGCATCTCTGCAATGAGCCCCACACGGCCAGGATGCACTATCATTTTAAAATGTATTTCTTGCTGGATTTGATTAACTAATACTTAGTTAAGGGTTTTTATAATGTGTTTCTTCCTTTGTATTATTTTAATGGCTGTTTTGTGGTTCTGATTTATGTATTGAGGAGCCCTAGTGATGGAGTAGATATGTGTTGGGCTGCGATCCAAATGGTTGGCAGTTTGAAACCACTAGCGGCTCCTTGGGAGAAAGACTGGGCTTTCTACTCCTGTAAACAGCTTCAGTCTGAGAAACCCCTAGCGGGTCACTGTGAGTCAGCATTGACTTGGCAGCAGTGAGTTTCATTTTGGTTTGGTTGGTGGGATCTGTTGGCTGGACATGTATGCCTCTTACTAGCTGTACAGCGCTCTCTGATTTACCACAAAGTCCACATTTGGAACCAGTCCCCAGGCCTGCTCTATATTGACATGCTGGTCAGGCTCATTTGTCTTTCCTTCAGGATAGAGCAGAGGTGTGGGGGCAAGATGCTGTGGATTAAAGCATCGGGCTATTGGTCACGGAGTGAGTGGCACAGGAAATGGCACCACCAGATGACAGGTGAACAGGGTGGCAGGGACATGCGGGCCTCTCAGACCGCTGGTCATAGGTCCTGCAACAAGAGCATATGCTTTCCATCACGGAGTGTGTAGCAGCCCAGGTGTGATGGAAGCTGCTGGTTGCCGGTCCCACAGCACACACTGTAGGATTTTGCTTGTTAATCAGTTTGGGTTTGTTGGGTTTGTCTATTATTTTCCTGTTTTCCATGGCTGTGATTTTTATTTCTTTTTAAATGTTATAAAGTATGCTCTTTTTTCTAGTTTGTTAATGAGGAACCTTAGTTCATCCATACCAGGGAGCTTCAAAAAGTTTGTGGAAATATTCCATTCTTTTTTTTAATTCTCTTTTTTCCCATGATCCTTTGGAAGGCCCCTCATATTAGACTCTGGTTCTTCTTTTACAGACACATTTAAAGCTATAGATTTGTATCCTCCCATGGCATTCCATTTTCATCAGTTCAAAATATTTTCTAATCTACTTGGTGATGTTCCTTTGATGTGTGCATTATTGACAAGTGTGTTGTTTAGTTTTAACAATGTCGAAGGTTCTAGATATCTGCAGCTGGTTTCGAACGTATATGTGGTGGTGCTCGGAGAACAAACTAACACGACTCCAACACTTTCAAGTTTACTGAGCCTTGTGTTCCATCGTAGCAGATGGCCTGGTTGGTAAATGTGTCAGACGCACTCGTAAAGAATGACTGTCCTGCTGTCGACAGCCAGGCGTGCTATCATTATCAATTACTCTACACTCGAGCATAAGCCGAGGCTTTCACCACAGTTTTAATGCAGTTTTTGTGGTAAAATTAGGTGCCTCGGCGGATTTCAGGTCGGCTTATACTCGAGTGGGTATGATAGTTGGTGATGTTGTTGGCTGCAAACACTGGACAATGAATAAGGAAGAGCAAAGAATGGATGTCTTTGAAGTATGGCGTTGGCAACGAATATTGAGTACACCATCGATTTCCAGAAAAGGAACAAATCTGTATTGGGAGACATACAGCCAATATGTTCCTTAGAAATAAGAATGGCAGCGTTTCATGTCACATATGTTGGGCCTGTTACCAGGAGGGGCCTGTCCCTGAAGGAGAGCTTCATGCTTGTCAAAGCTTCATGCTTGTCTGCAAAAACGAGGAAGACCCTCCAGCAGATGGACTGACACCATGGTCCCAACAATGGGCTGAAGGGCTGAAACAATGGTGAGGGTGGTGCAGGACCAGGCAATGTTTCATTCTGTTGTGAATAAGGTCACTATGGGTCAGAGCCAACTCTACCGCATCTAACAACAACAACAACAACAACATGCACACAAGGAAAAAATCATAGGGTCAGAAGCCTTTTGAAAGACAAGTACCCCTAAGCTCATTATAAACATGGGGTATTTGTTCCCCCAGACAGACAAGGGGGGAAATTTTTTTCCAGGTCAGGGACTGGCATGAGTTAAAGCACCTCTTATTAAGGGGCCATTCTGATTCATGACCCGCCCATGTGTGTCAGAGAAGAACTGTGTGCCAGGGTTCTCCAGGGTGCCTCCCCAGGACGTTCTTCTGAGGAGCCTGAGTGGACTCAAACATCCGATCTCTGAGTTAGCAGCCCAGCATGTTAACTATTTGTTCCACCAAAGAAAAAAGCAAAACAAAAAATCAAAGCCCAAGGCCCGCTATTGAGTTGATTCCTATAGGACAGTTGGTCTGGCACTGTAGGTTTCCAAGACTACACATCTTTAGGGGGATAGGGAGCCTCGTGTTTCTCCCCAGCAGCTCATCAATTTGACTCAGGGGGCGTTGAACAGTTGTCTTTGCAGTTAACCATCCAACGCTTAACCCAAGGCTCCTTTTGTACTACCTAGGGACTCCTAAAAGCTAAAGCAAGGAACCGTGAAATAGCTTCCTGCCTGCAAGAAACTGCAGACGTGCCCACACAATGAATATGCTCAACACTGTTCCCAAGACCAAAGCACATCCTGAAGCATGCTAGGTATGGTAGGAAAGGAAGAAGGGAGAACGGAGGGAGGGTGGGTGGGCAAGGGGCGGTTGGGAAAGAAGGAAGAAAGAGGGGGAAGGAAGAAGGACAGAGCAGGGAGAACACCGGCTTTGAAGGCAGTGTAAGCGCTTCCTAAAATCAGGGCTAGCTATGAGGATTCCCTGCTGGGACTACTTTGAGTTCTCTTAAAACTAGCTGTAGTCACCAAGTGATTTGGATTCAGGAGAGATTAGTTTGCCTAGATTATTACATTGGCTGGAGCCAATGTCATGTCTTCTCATGTATGAAATGTCTGATTTTGTGTGGGATCGTCATAGAGGGTTTGATTCTGAACATCTGGTTGAAAGTGGAAGCGATGTCTGTCTTCTTCCGATTCCCACAGTTAAAGTCTCGGAAACCCACAGGGTTTGAGCGCCCTTGTAGGGTCGCGATGACTCGGCATCCTCTCGATTTGGATTTTTGGACCGGCCAAGGTGAAGTGTGATTTTGTCTCTTGGATCTGTCCTTCACTCTCCGCCAGTCAACAAGGACTCACGGCGGCCCTACAGAACAGGGTAGAACTGTCCCTCCCCGGGGGCAGTTTCCGAGACTGTAACTCTCATGGAAGCAGAAAGCCTCCTCTTTCTCCTGCGGAGCGGCTGATGGTTTCGAACTACTGATCTCGTGGCTAGCAGCCGCTCACGTATCCCACTGCGCCTCCAGGGCTCCCTAGGGACCAGGTGCGGTCCTGAAAAGCTGGAGAGGGTGGGTGTGGAGCAGGAAGAGCGAGGTGGAGGAAGGACGGGCTAGAAGGACGGGGGAGGGGGCGGAATGTGCGACTCCAGGGAGGATCCTGGAGGGCGCTGTTGCCTGGAGACAGCGTGGGACGCCGTTACCTGGAGACCACTGGACGTCTGGGACCTAGTCAACCGCCGGGCCCACACCGGGAGAGAGAGACGAACCGAGCTGGGCCAGCTTCATGGCGGGACGCCAAAAGGAGAAGGAAGTGCCAGACGAGGTCCATCAGAACCAGATCTTGCGGGAATTGTACCTCAAAGAGTTACGAACCCAGAAACTCTACACGCAGTACCACGTGAATCCCCTCCGAAAGGGTGAGGGGCCGGGCTGGAGGGAGGAGGGCTGGAAGATGGAGTGGTCTGGAAAGGGCTGGCGGAGGAGGGGGAGAGAGGCCTGAGTAATGGGGACATCTCTGAATGCTCCCAGCCCCCCATTGCAGGCTGGGCTCGCTTTTCAATCCCTGCCCTATCATGACCCTTTTAGGCTTCAGGAGTCAATCGGGGTCTGTGTGTGTGTGGGGTGTGTGTGTGGGGGGGGGTCTCACCACACATCGCATCATTTATATTAAAATGCATCCGGGTCACGACCACGCCATGATGTTGTCAAGAAAAGTCAAGGGCGTTTTAGAACTTTGCTTTGGAAATGGTTTACTTGTAGTTCGCAGCATGGTGTATTTTGTTGTTCAGTTGTTGATGCCGGTTTTGTTGCTTGGTTTGTTTGTTAAGCTAACATTGTCCCTAAATCCCCAGGGTTGTTTCAGACCTTCAAAAAGCTCTGCGGTCGGAGCCCCCAGGTCCGGGCGGATAAAAGGGGCCGGCGCATCCTTGGTCTCATTTTGTGCACTCTTTGGGCAGTTCCATCTGGTTCTGTAACAGCCAAACCAAAACCACGCTCCCTGCCTTCCGGTCCATTCGGACTCAGTGAGTCTCAAACGGCCGTCAAACCCCTCACAGGCAGCCGCCTCCCAGTAGCTCCTTCACCTCCCACTCGCTGTAGCCTGCTGCTGCTCCGAAACACCCCGTTCTCAGTAAAAGGCACCATCGCCACTTCACCACACTTGACCCCGCCGCACCACGAACACCCAAGTAGTCACCGGGACCGGTTTGTTCCTCGTCTTCTCGCTCACTGTGAACCACAATACCACGCATCTTCCCGTGCTTACTCACCTACCCCTCTACAAACCGCCCACTCTGCCCTTTCCCACCCTCCCTCACAGCCCAGCAGGCCCCTCATCAGTAACTCTTGCCCGGATTGTTCTGACTCTGGACGCCTCTCTTTAAAAACACTGGTTTCTGCTGGCCACTGGTCATTTCTGAGGACTCTCCTCCTCGCTGACTCCACTGCAGCTGTCTGGCCTTGATGGTGCTCAAACTCCTCAGGCTCAGGCTCTTGTTCTTCCCACAGGCACATAGAGGGCCCATTCCCACACTTGAGGCAGGACTCGGCTCCAATGTATCTCTTTAGTGATACGTCATCCACACCCTACGCCATCTGCCGAGCTATCCATGTCTTCTTGACTCTTCTTCACTCCTGCAGTTGCTGGACAGTCTCTGTTGACTTACTGTCAGTCATCACAAACAGAAGGGAGACGTAATGAGTATGAGAACCCATCTGAAGCTTATGATTGCGATCTCCAGCACCCCAGTCCCTGTGAGCGATGTATGAAGTACAGTGATGAATGAATGAGTGAGAGGGGGAATGAATGGGGATGCTGCTGCCCTATATAGCATGGCTGCCCTCCCTTGAGACCAGCCCCATTTGATAGCACGGTTTTTGAGAATGAATTCAGGCAGCCAGATTGACCACACAGTGGACAGCACCTCTCAACATGATGGGCTTATTTGTCTTATTCAACATTGTTCTCTAGTGGCCAGTACATCACCTGGCAGGTGGCAGGTACTCAGGAAGTGCTAGGTGGGTGCCTGCTCTTCGGTGGGTCGCAGAGAGGCTGTGGAGGGAATTCGTGTTTTAATATGAACCTGTGGTGTTTTCTTTTGTAGTTCATACAATCACCAGAAAGCCTATGTCTTGGCATGATAACCTGGAGGAACCTGCAGATGGTAAATCTTGGGGTTTGAACATACTTTTGAAGTTCCACATAGAGAGGCAGCAGGTGGTTGAAGAGCCCCCGGGGTAGTACAACCTGGTGGCAAATGTCAGAGTCCTCTGCTCTGGTTGTCTGGGAGCTAGACTCATAGTAACTAAGCTCACCAGCGACTGACATCGTCAATCTGTAAGGCCCAAGTATTCCTTTTCAAGCCCGCAAAAATGTTCCTAATGGTGCATTTATGTATTCGTGACCAACAACTTAATGAGTGTAAAGATGGAGTCATGCTAATTGAGCTCAAATCCCAGGTCTGCTCCTCAAAACTAGGTAACTTTGGACAAGTCACTTAATCTCCCTACGCTATCTTTTGGGGTTTTGTGAGGTGTTTTTTGTTTGTTTGTTTGTTTGTTTGTTTGTTTTGTGAGGTTTTAATTAAACAATTTAAAAGTCCTTAGAACAGCATCTGGTCCATAGTCCTCAACAAACGTTAGTCATTATTGCAGGCACTCCTTGCTTTGCACAAGGTCGTTTTATGCCACTTCATTTCTTTGCTTAAGACCTGCAACAGTACCAGAAATCAGAAGAGGGTTTTGACTCTTCGGGGGAAAGGGCAAAAAGTGAAAGGAGTGCTCAGTGTTTGTTTTGCAGGGCGTTCTGAAAGCGTCCCTGGACAGTAAGAAAGGTGCTGCTAAGCTCCTCCCCCCGAGATTACGCTCAGCATCTGAGCATGGGGCTGCCATAGCTTTACACTCTGTGAGCGCATTATTTTAGTATTATTAGTATAGCATTTTAGCATCTCAGGATTATTTTAAGATTTCTGTGTTATTTGGTAGTATTCGGTAGGTTATTTGGGGGATCTTGGGACACTCAAAATTTTATTTTCCTGTGCAAATGACTTGGCAAATGGCTTCGTAACACCATTTCAACTTTCGAAAGATTACTTTCAGATAGCGGAAGGAAGCTGTATTCTTTTCATTGCTCCCATGTCACAGTCACTATAGGAGATGAGAACCCCATTGCTAGTGAAGTAAACAGACAAGTAATTGGTGGGCCACAGTACACCTAAAGCAGGTATCTAAGTCAGGCAGGAGACTCCTAGACGACCTTAGGCGAAGGGTGGCAGGATGGGGTAGAATGTGCCAGTTGAAGGAGAGTGGGGAAGGAGATTCCAAGCATACAGAGAGGCACGGGAGTGACAGGTGTTCGTTTGGCCTGAGAATAGCAAGCAGTTGTGCACAGACAAGAGGATGCAGGGGGTGAGATGGCCGGGTTTGGGAATGAAGGAAGAGAGCGCCCCTCTGCTGGAAAGCCTAGGCCCTGCCTCTGCCCTCGCCTTTACCTTCCTGGAGTAGAATCTGCCAGAGGAAGGATGTAGGATTTAAATAGGAAGGTGGGGTGGAAAGTGGGGGAAGAGAATAGAGGATCTCATAGCAGAGGAAAAGATGATGTTGTTAGGTGCCCTCGAGTTGGTTCCGACCCATCGCAACCCTGTGCACCACAGAAAGAAACCCTGCCCAGTCCTGCGCTGTCTTCTGGGCGTGCGCCCATTGTTGCAGCTACTGCGTCAATCCGTCTCCTCAAAGGCCTTCCTCTTTGGGGCTGGCCCTCTGCTTTACCAAGCATGACGTCCTTCTCCAGGAACTGGTCTTTCCTGACAACACGTCTGAAGTGCCTGAGACAAAGTCTCACCATCCTTGCCTCGAGAAAGCATTCTGAGTGTACTCCGTCCAAGACAGGTTTGTTTGTTCTTTTGGCAGTGCGATATTCCTCGCCAGCACCACCATCCATCCATAGTAACAGATACAAATAAGTACATAAACTACTGTTAGTGGCCATCAAGTTCACGTCAACTCATAGGCTTAGAACAGAATTTCTCTAGAGGGTTTTCAAGGCTGTGGACTTTCAGAAGCAGGTTACTAGGGCTTCTTCCCCAGCATCTCTGGGTGAGTTCGAACTGTCAACCTCTCCACCAGTAGTAGTGCTTCACTGTTTGCAGCACCTAAAGACTACATAAACTAATACAAAAACAAAACACCAAACCCAGTGCCATTGAGCTGACTCTGACTCCTAGTGACCCTACATAGAGAGTCCAAGACTGTTGATCTCTATGGGACTCAAGCTGTGGGCTTCAATGGCCAACCTTGCGGTTCTCAGCTCAACATTGGTCCCACAGCGCCTGCAGCCTGATCGAAGGAAGGAAGGTTGCTATCTGGGTGAGGAGACCAGCCTCGTCAGGGACAGACGCATGGCAGAGACTTACAGGAATATGGCAAAGAACGTGGAGTGGGGTCTGGAAAGCCAGGTAGTACTATCTGCTTTATTAGGGAGGAAGGATCCCGGTGGCACCGTGGGCTCACTGTGGGGCTGCTCAGGGGAAAGAGGAGGCTTTCTGCTCTGGTAAAGATGTTCAGCCTTGGAAAGCCTAGGGATCCGCCCTACTGTGTTCCATGGGATTCTTTTGAGTTGGATTCAACCAGTGGCATACTACCAAATGCAGGCGCCAGCCCATGCTAGGCTCTTGATGTGCATTCCTTCATTCCATTGCCCCCGCCATTTCGCCACGGTAGACATTTTCCTCCCATTTTACAGGTGGGCAGAGCATTGCTCAGAGAAGTTAACAACTTGGCAAAGAGCATGAGTAGGATTGCCCATCTCAAAACCCCGGGTTCTTTATTCCACGGTCAGACTGCCGCTCTCAAACTGAGATGTAATAGAGTGGAAACAGGGACCTGGAGCTGTGGGCTGACCAAGTATCTGGCGTCAACAGCCACGCTGATCTTAATTCAGAAGGATGTGACTTACCACCTGAGAACTGAGAGATGTTAGTGGAGACTGAAGATTGCAGCGCAGTTTGGCACAGACACAGGAGACAGGTGGGGAGACGGCCAGCTCTGGGAATGTGTGACTTCAGTGACCAAACTGAGGCTCGTGCCTCCAGCGGTCTTAAGTGCGGGTTCATGATTGGCTTCTTCCATCTGAAGCAGCAACCCCGTCTGCACAGGCTCCTTCCTCGCAGAACGAGTGGTTGTCTGCAGCTATCAGATTTACTTGTATCTTGTGTCCTGGTCTCCCCATGACAGAGCCTTGCTGGCGGAGTGATCACGTTGGGCTGCCAACTGCGAGGTCAGCAGTTTGAAACCACTAGCTGCTCTGCAGCAAAAAGACTGGGCTTTCTGCTCTCTTCAAGAGTTACAATTAAAAAAGCAAAGAGAAAAGGGTTCGTCTCAGAAGCTCACAGGGGCGGTTCTGCCCCTCCCACAGGGTGGCTATGAGTCGGTATCGATGCGATGGCAGCGGTAGTGGTTTGGTTTGGTCTCCCCGCTGAGACTGTGCGCTCCAGGAGAACGGGGGCTGTGTCTGTCTCCCTCCGTGCTCTGCTGCCGGGCCCAGAACTGTGCCCATCCCAGGTTGTGCTCAACAAGTATTTGTTGAAAGAGAGTGGCAGCACCAGGCAGTCCTGCCACGAGGCCCCTGGGTGTGCTGCCTCAGGGAGCAATGTGGCAGAGGCGAGGGCACAGGAAAGCCTGGCCTCTTCATAACCCAGGTCTCCGCTCCCAGTCAGGTTTCTGAATCTCATTCACCATGCTGCCCAGGGCCCGAGGAAGAAATACTGTGAGACACAGACTGAGAACCACGAAATCGGCTGGCAGTCACAGCCCCTGGTAAGCATGCCTCCTTCGTTGGTTAACGCTAAGGACGCAGGTTGTGTAGGCCATGGCTAAAAGAGCAGGCTGTAGAGAGGACTGCCTGGGCTTGAATTCTGGTTACCACTTAGCTGTGTGAGCTCTCTCGTGCCTCCCTCACTGTCAAATAGGCTATCACAGTCTCTGTCTAGGAAAGTCGCCATGGGGATGAAATGAAATAATACTCACAAAGCACTCAACGCAGGGCCCAGTACGGAGAGAACACCAAAGCCAGCTGTCGAGTCTGTTCCGTTGGGTTTTCCATGGCTGATTTTTCCGAAGTAGACTACCAGGCCTTTCTTCC
Organism: Echinops telfairi; assembly: GCF_000313985.2. Lineage (NCBI taxonomy): Eukaryota > Metazoa > Chordata > Mammalia > Afrosoricida > Tenrecidae > Echinops > Echinops telfairi. Next base: position 85,401,948 of record NW_022104341.1, on the reverse strand, counting down.
AAGGCACCGCCAACCTTTTGGTCCGCAGCCAAGCATGTGAACCATGTGTACCACCCCGGGGTTCCAGGGAGCGTGCATCGATGCTTCAAAGCTCTGGTGGCCTGGTGGGTACACGTTGGGATGCTGACTGCAAAGTCAGCGGCTCGAAACCACTGTCCTCTCCGTAGGAGAAAGATGAGCTTTCTACTCCTGTGAGGAGTTACCGGTCTCGGAAGCCCACAGGGGCAGTTCTGCTCTGTCCTACAGGGTCACTGTGCTTCAGAACCCACTGGATGGCAGTGAGTTGGGTTTGGGTTTGGGTTTAACGACAGGTTGCCCGAGTTTGCCTTGCCAATTATTAGTAAGTCTTCGCGATGTCACTTCACAGCTCTGAACTTGAAAGTCAGGAACACCACTCCCCTCACTCGACTTGAAAGGCACAGCTGCACGGGAGCCTGGGAAATGTAGTCCCCAGCCCTTTGTGACTCTAAGACGTAGGGCTTCTGTTACTAGAGGGCTCTGGGTGGCACAAACGGCTCAACTCCTAACCCACTAGTTGGCAGTTTGAATCCACCCTGAGGAACGAAGGCGAAAGGTCCAGCAATCTGCTGCCATCGGATGATAATCAGACCCTCTGGAAAGCTTGGGGTTGACGTGAGTCGGAATCAACTGGACAGCAGTGAGTGGGACCTTTGGTCTGCCACTGGGACTTTGTTTTTAATGTAGAACTTTGAATAGACAACTTGAAGGTTCTGCCACGTTTACTTTTTAACCTCGCGCAGAGGTTTCAAGTAGTCAAATATCACAATCTGTTCCATTAGTTCCTGGGTTTTGTGCTTCGTTTAGGCAAATATTCAACACCCACACTATTATTGACTGCCCCTTCAGTCCACCTTGTTCCCAGTCCATATTGGTTGGAGGTTCAAAACTACCCGCACGTACCTTGGAAGACACCTGCTCCTGAGAGGTGCTTGGAAGCCCTCTAGAGCAGTTTTGCTCTGCACACCTGGGGTCACTGTGAGTCAGGGGTGAGTCAATGGCAGCTAGCCACGGGTCATTGTGGGGGACGTCAACTCACCTTCCAGACCCAGCTCACCTGGGTCACCCCTGCCACAATGTCCCGGTAAGGGGCTTCAGCCACCCACTCTCTGCCGAGCTGTCAGGCTTGCCTTCCCTGTGCTTCTGCGGCTCCAGCTTGGAACTGTTCAATCCCTACAAGACTTGTATGCACCTGATTTGCATAGTCCCAGCCAATCATTTTGTGGGATTTATCAGACCATGGCTAGAAAGAGCACAAGACTCTAACCTGTAGTGAATAAGAAAGGTGAACATGGTGAAGGAAAAGGGGTTAGGGTGAAGAACAAAAATCAGACAAATTAGATAATTAAGCAACTTAGAGAAATCGTACAAAGCACAAATAATTGACCATGCTATTCATTTTCCTAAAGACCGAAGGCCTGGAAATGTTTTATCTTTGACTCTCATGGCCTCACCTCATGGCAGGTTCACCATACTGTGATAGAAAGGACAAATGGAGCCAACCCCGTTGGGCCTTGCAAATAGTCCACTGCATGTGCCCCAAGACTGGTTGTTACCATGGGTGCAGAATCTGCAAATATGCCATGCCTGCTGGATGATGAAAGGAGCCCCGGTGGCACTGTGGGTTAGGTGTTGGGCTGCTAACCACAAGGTTGGTGGTTCAAACAAACCAGCTGTACCATGAGAGAAAGATGAGACTGTCCATTCCCATAAAGATTTACTGTCTCCAAACCCCTACCTAGAGTCACTACGAGTCAGAATCAACCTGATGGCAGTGGGTGGGTTCAGCTGGCTGGGCTGGCTGGTGCAAATGATTACCACACTTGGCTGGTAAAAAGATTTGAGAGCACCCAGAAAGGCCTTGAAAGATCTAGTGACCTCTTCCCCCAGATCAGCCATTGGAAACTCTGTGGAGTTCTACTTGGGCACACGTGACACCACAACAACTGGTGGGCTGGCTTATTATTAGAAGCCGTGCTGTCACTTGGTGCCGGTGGCAAATTGAAGAAGCAGATCCCAAACCCCTAGACCATGGTGCTGTAACACATCAAAGGTAATTAACTGGATTTCAGAGTAATATGATTGGGGCCGTATCGTTGTTAGGTGCCATGGTGCTGATTCTGACTCACGGCTGCTATCCCATGTGCAACAGACCAACACACCACCTGTGTTGCATTAGCTACACAGTAGCTGTGTCATTAGCTACTGTGTCATTCCATCTCACTGAGGGTCTTCCTCTTTATCAGTGACACGCCACTTTACCAAGTATGATGTCTTTCTCCAAGGCCTGGTCTCTACGGATACCATGTCCAAAGTCCATGAGATGAAGTCTCACCAGCCGCACTTCTAATGAGCATCCTGACTGTACTTCTTCCCAGGTTTGCTTGGTTTTCTGGAAATCCCTGGTACAGCCAATATTCTTTGGCAATACCATGATTCAAATGAAGTGATTCTTCGGGTCTCCTTTAGGCCATTGTCTGGGGTTCAGAAAGTGTCATGGCTTGGGTCAGGCACAGCTCCGTCCTCACTGTGTTATTTCTGCTCTCCAGAACTTCAGAGAGGACTTGTGCATCAGATTTGTCCAATGCAAGAGGCTTAGCCTCCCCAAGCTGGCAGGACCTCTCCCCAAATAGTCAGAATGCCGTCACCCCCACACACTGAAAGACCACACCCCCTGCCTCCTGCCTCCTAGGAACACCGGCGGAACGTAGATTCTTTCAGTCTTTTGTACAAGGTACATTTACTGAGTCCTCTGGGTAACTATTTCAGCATTCATTGTTTCATTAAAATATATACACATTAATGAAACAATGAATATATATCTATATATCTATATCTCATATATTTAGTGTGTCTCAGCTACTGTTCGAGATGCTGAGGGAGTCTCCCAGTGGTGCGGTTAACGCGCTCGGCTGCTGACCGAGAAGCACCTTGAAAGAAAGGCGGGCCACCTGCTTCTAATATCAGCCATTGGAAACCCTGGGAAGCAAGGTTCTGGCACACATGGGATCACAGTACATTGGGATTGCCTCTATGGCGACTGGTTTTCATGTTATGAAACATGCATCCAGGCCGTGGGAAAGGAGAGGGCAGCTACGGTGTGCCAGGCCAAGAAAAGCTCCATCAATCTTCCCAACTCCTTTGCTCTAGCCGTGCACTTTCCATTTCACCCACCAGACGTTAAGAACTACAGAGTGCCTGGGGCCATCCATCAGCAAGGGTGGGGCCTGCTTTAAACCAGCTCCCTCTGACTCCGATCCCTGGCCTTCTGATCCCCACGTTCTCCTATAGATCGACCCCGCCCATAGTGACCGCAGGCTGAACCACTTCAAGGTCTTCAATGACATCACCCTGTACAAGGCCAAACTGTGGCAGTTGGGAGCAGGCTACAGCCGCAAGTAGCATGCCAGCAGCGATGGTGATCCTGTGTCTCACGCCCCAAGGGCAGCCGTCCAGATCAATAAATAACACTTTAACACTGAAGTCTGACTTAGTTTCTGAGTCTCTTGTTTCTCTCCATTTTGCTCACGTCTATTGGTTCAAACCCTTAGTCTGGTGAATTAGTGAGCGGCTTCCAGTTAAAGATGGCAGGCTGCGTGCCTTACGATGAGCTCCTTCACCTCCCCAGAGCCCGATGAAGGGATGAAGACTGGCTGAACCCACAATGACAGAGACGGTGGAAGAGAAGCATTCGCGAACAAGAAGCTTAAGGCATGTTTAGAAGAGGGGACACCGAGAGAGGGTAGAGGAAGCCGCAGAATGCAGGGGCCACCTGCACATGGTGGTGGTGGTGTTAGGGACCATGAGCCTGTTCCAACTTAGAGCGACCTGATGCACCGCAGAAGGAAACCCCGCCCACACCTGTGTTGTCCTCCTAATTGTTAGATTTGAGCCCATCGTTGCAGCCACTGTGACAATCCACCTCCAAGCACAGAACCCATGAATCCTCGAGATCTGGGATCTGGGACCAAGTGAGGGGAAGCCGAGAACTGGCAGTGCCCATTGGTAAGCAGTCTGCTTAACCCCCACACAGCCCAGCATATAATGTTCCTCCAAATGGGGAAGCATATACTCACTCTCCCAGGTACGAGGCTGGAGGTTTATGCCCAGAGAAATGGAGAGACCCAGGGCTCGGGGACCCAACGAGAAACACAGGCCAGCAATGAGGTGTGGGGCTGAAATCCAGCGATGAAAATCTGTTGACCCCTAGTTCATATGCCCACCCACATGCAGACTGCTCTTTCACCTCGGTTTGAAGGTGGGGGTTTCCCCTAAAGAAACCGAACAACTCCAAGACAGCCTTTTTGTTCATGACTGTCAAGTCCATTCGGATTCAGAGGCTCCAGGTGTGCCGAGAACGGCCTCGTTGGATTTTCAAGGCAGTGGCCTTTGGAATGCTGCCAGGGCTCTTCGAAGGTACCTAAACTGCCACCCTTGGCCTAGTAGTTGAGAGCTGAACTGTTTGTCCCACTCACAGACCCCCTAGTCCCATCCTTAGGGCCCTCTAAAGAGAGCCAGGGCGGTTGCCCCATCTACCACCAAACACCCCTCCTGACCCTTACCCTGCTGAACTAGCACCCAAACCCAGGTTCAGAGCCACGGCCATGTCTGCTGCTGCTCAGTCTCTGCCCTGGCAGGGACTCACCTAGACCTGGGAGCTCTGCCGGGTGAACAAACTCCACCA
>NW_022104341.1:85394114-85395656 GCF_000313985.2 Echinops telfairi | reverse complement strand
AAAAAAAAGTGTAAAACTTTGATATAATCTCTAGCCCTCTGCCCCAATGCAGTTTTAAAAAATTTATTTTTTTAAATTTACCATTAGGTTTTTCATATTCATTGGCCAATACAATTAAAAGCCAGCAATCACTATTGGTACATTTTATCTTTGACTCCTGTCATCTGTTGCTTCTAGTTATTTTGATACACACGCCTAGGACCCACCAATATATGACAGGATTTAAGGACGGGAACCCTCAGGGCAAGTTCGGTGTTATTTGGTTCTGACTCATAGTGGCCCTTGGTACAACAGAATGAAGCACTGCCTGGCCCTGTGCCAGCCTCACAATTGTTCTTATGCCTGAGCCCATTGTTGCAGCTCCCTGTCCATCTGTCTTGTCCAGGGACTTTCTCTTTTTCACTGCCTCTCTACCAAACATGATGTCCTTCTTCAGGGACTGCTATCTCCTGACACGTCCAAAGCATGTGAGATGAAGGCTCTCCATCATTGCCCTCAAGGAGCATTCTGGCTGCACATCTTCCAAGGCGGATGTGTTTGTCCTTCTGGCATCCGCGACGGCACTTTCATATTCCTACCACAATTCAAGTGAATGGATGATTCTCCGGTCTTCCTCTCCAGTAGCATTTCATACAGAAGCCCAACACCAACAATCCAGAGTAGATTGGAAAGGAGCAATGAGACCCTCTATTGTGACACAGGAAAGGTGTTTCAAAATGCCACATACATGACGGGGCTTTAAAAAATTTGTAGAAAAATTCCATTCTCTTTTCCAAACCCCCTTCATAGTCTTGGTTTTGTTAAAGTACAAATGAAATATTTGTGGGATTAAAAGTTTTCCTTTTACACATCCACCCTGTCCATGTTTTAGGTGTTTTGTTTTTCTTTTTTGTTGGGCTAAAAACAGTCTTTTCTCCCTGGCGTCATCCACAGCAAAATTAAATGAGCACACATACCTAATGCTGATGTCAACTCAACAAGCAGTATCGTAGATTATTGCTGCCGATCTTGACCAGATGTCCTTTCTGACTTGGCTAAATTAGTCCTCAGGTAGGCATTGGAGGCTCACTGGCTTCCATTTAGACATCTTATATGAAAGATTCTGGTAGATTCTGTTTTGCATTCAGTCTTTAGAATGAAAGGCAACCTATTATTATCACACTTGAGTTTATCATCATGAATAATTGTTATTTGGGGAAGAACATAAAGAATGGATTAGTTCGACAGGGTGCAGTATAGCAACAATGAAACATCCAACTTTCCTCTAGTTCAGCAGTTCTCAACCTGTGGGTTTTGACCCCTTTGGGGCCGAACGACCCTTTCACAGGGGTTGCCCGTTTCATAACAGTCACAAAATTAGTTATGAAGTAGCATTGAACATTTTATGGTCAGGGGGTCACCACAACATAAGGAACTGTATCAAAGGGTTGCGCATTAGGGAGGTTGAGAACCGATGCTCTAGTCTTTTAATGCTTTCTCCCCTCACTCATGATCCCCATCTACCTTGCAAGTCTGGCTAGACCAGAGGATGTACACTGGTAC
>NW_022104341.1:85388791-85393616 GCF_000313985.2 Echinops telfairi | reverse complement strand
GGGGGACTCTGCCTGTATTGCCAAGAGTAAGTTATGAAATAGATTAGCTCCATGATTCTTTTTCATCACAAGACCATTAGCTGTGAACGCCAGCCGTGTGCCCTGCGGGTAGGTCTCTGTCTTCCAAGAGCAACTGCATGCTCATGAGAAAAGGCAATTCCAGAAATGTGAGGGGATAAAAATGGACCTCTTCTCCATCTCAGGAACAATTCATACCTAATAATCGCAATGATAGAAACACTGGTAAATGTTATCTAAAATCACCCTCTAACCTTTTGAGATAATGGGTATGAAGTAAGGATCCACATGTCCCATTAAAGAAAGGTAAAGTCTTAATTATCATCAATAAACAGCAATAATATTTAGTATGTTAAGGTAACTACTAAGCTTTTCAGACTTAATGGAGAATTCAACCAAGTGTATGTAGTTGATTTTTTTTTTAAGTTTATTTAAAGGATTTTTTTTTTTTTACAAAAAGAAGCCAACAAGAGAGACCCAGTGAGATTGAGACGTTCCAAGTCTCCATCCACTTTGTTCTTGGATATTTGTAGAGACGATGCTCATCGGGTCCTAGTCTTCATTTTCTCTCTTGCTCGCTTCCCAGGTCTCTTCTGCAGAAAGAGAAGCACACCAGGTCACACAGCAAGTACGGCTTTGGGCCCCAGGGTCCGAATAGACATGCAGGGAAAGAGAGTGGGCAGGCGTGGGGCGAGGAGGAGGCTGAGTCCTGCCCCTCCCTGGGCATCTTTGGCTCACTTACATTCAACCCTTTCTTTCCGGGCTTCTTGGGCCCCTTGCCATGGGCTGTTTTGGCCCGGAAGCTGGACACATCATCATAGCTCTCTCGGGTGTTCCACTTGGAGCCTTTCTTCTTGCCGCCAAAGCCAAACTTCTGGTTTTTATAGCGTCGTTTGGCGCTGGGCCTGGATATGTATGGTACTAAAGGTTACCAGTTATCCACAACACTGCAGATCCTAGTAATAACGTATGCTCTAATGACAACCTCACTGTCTTTTCTGTAAGCAAAGCCCCTCAGGCACTAGTGGTGCCCAAAGTCTCCTCCTTGGCCGTATCTCACCACTCCTGGCCTCACACACTCCCATTTGCTGTTCCTCACACACACGTGCTGCTTCACATCTCTATGCTTTTGTGCATCTGTGTTGTTCCTTCTTGAGACCTGCTTCTCATCTCCCCTACTCTCTGGCTCATTCTTACTCACCCTTCACTCAACTCAGCTAACTCTGTTCCAGGATGCCATCCCCAAACCTGGGCCCCCACAGTCAGGTATTCCCTAACAGAAAATCGGTTGTCATCAAGCCACCTGACTGAAGGTGACTCCACCATCTCTCAGAACAGGATTGTGCTCCCGAAGATTTTTCAATGGCTGCTTGTTCAGCAGATCACCACGCCTTTCTCTTAAGGCACCACGAGATGAACTCTAACCTCCAACCTCCGGAGGCTAGGTACTAGCTGAGCTCAATAACCCCCTGTACAGTCCAGGGACTCCTGGTGCTTCCATATTACTCTCTAAATATCCCTATCAGAGCACACTTACTACACTTACCAATTGCTTATCGACTATCTTGTCCCAACATTTCACGTTTACGGTAGGAGAAAAATCTACTCTCTATTAGTCCCATTAACAATGTACACCTGGCAATGAAAAATGCCCAGGTCGAAGGTGAGATGTGACAGTTAGAGCTAGGTGTGAGCTTGCCCGGGCCCTGGTTCTCAGTGGTTTCACAGTTTCTCCAGTTTTGTATCATGTCAGGTCTGGTGTTAACGATCTAGTCTTTGGATCCACTATGTCAAGAGGTGGCAGTACATTATAGGGACACTACCATGTCCCCAGGCCTGATGTCCAGTGTGCATAAAGGTTGACAAAACTGATTAATGATAAGCAACACTTTTAGTCTTGAAGATATAGGAGGCACGTATTGTTTTCTCATTTTAATTGGTAGGGAAAAGAGCTATTACAAAAGTAACTTGCTCAAAGTGTCTTTAGATATGGCAGAGTCAAGATTTGAATGCTAAGTCAACTTTGACCCTGCGTGTAAAGGATCAACAATTACTGAGCACTCATTTAAAATGTGCCAGACACCAAGTCTCCTTCTTGTAATCCTGAAAGACTGATAGGGCTAAAAGGACCCATGCCGTAGCACGGAGTCCCGTGGCCTCGAGTGAGACTGATCTTTGTGCAGGTATCCTCTGTTCTCGAGAAGACCAGCCGATTCCATATCACCACAAACCCAAACCCTGCTCACCCCTTCTTCATCTGCTGGCCTTTAGCCTTGTCCTTCATGCCCTGCGCAACAGGTTTCTGATCTCCCTCGAGGAAATCCAGTTTATCAGAGAAGCCTGTGGATGGAAAAGTACTGTGATGATCACCACTGCGTCTTAAGAAGATTGTTACATACTAAGAGGCTTTTTAAGTGGAACACCTTGCTCCCCGGTCACTCCCAACCGTAGCCCAGTAGATCCAAAGCATAATGCATCAGCATTCACTTTAAGGGTCCCCTGTTCCCTAAACCCTTAGGAGTGAGAGTACTGACCCTTCTGATATTTCTTAATGGCATTCATCATGTGTTTTTTCTCCCGCTGTCTCTTCTGAAGAACTTCAGTTTGTACCTGTGATGTGGACACCGTACAATTACACACACTGCAAACCACTGCTCCAAGTATCTACATTCCTTCAGTAACAACACTGCGATTAACACCACAATCAACATTAGCTGTGTACCAAACACTAAGTACTCTAAGTATATTCAATGTATCTCAGTCATCACAACCAGAGAACTCAAAACACCTATTAGCCCCTAAAAGGAAGTACAGAGAAAATTAAATAACTAGACCAAGTCCCACAGCAGGCAAGCACCAAGCAGAGACTCGCGCTCAGGCAGTCTGAGTCCAGAGCCTGCATTTCCAGGCCACTATTCCACATCCATTCACCAACCGTAGCACATCATGTGTAGGTTTCCCTATTGATCTGGGCAGATTACACAGTAGTAGAAAAGTACCGAAACATGAGAGGAAAACTAAACAACCTCACCCATAAACAACCAAGAAAAAATACATATATATTATGATTAACATTGTATTTTTCAACACAGCAGTATTCACATTTTGAACAGGATAACTCTGGGTTGTTGGAGCCTCTTTTGTGTGTTGTATGATATTTAGCAGCATCCCTGGCTTCCACCCATGAGATGCCCGTAGCATCCGCCCTCCCCTGGCTGTGATACCTAACAATGTCTCCAGACAGTATTTGAGAGCCAGCGTTTCCTCGCACTAGAAATAGTGAACTCACAGACTACCGTGTGCTTTCCTGTAGTTGTTGCTGTCGAGTCAGTTCTGTGCGGAACCACATCAGACCGAGCAAGGCAAAGGAGCTGACAAACCCCACCCCCCCCTGCACAATGCCCTTCTTACCTTCTTTCCGTACTTCCTAAGCGCTCGCAGTTGCTTAGCCTTTTCAGACTTCTCCATGGCAGCCTGCTTAGTCTGCAACTTCTGTCGAATCTGAAATGTAAAATGTTGCCAGCTTACGTCATTTCAATCTGAGATGACTGCTCCACAAGGCAACCAGAGGAGGGAAACAGATGTCCCCAGCTCTACACCAGTCATCTGCAGAAGAACCTTGTGTACCGTCGAGTCCATACATTTGATACATGACGATAATGAGGCCCAAAAGCTTAATACCTTGTGCCAGATACTCAGTGTCAGCGGCAGAGCCAGCGCTTAAAAGCAACCCCTCACGCCCACTCGGTATTTGTTCCAGGACACAAGACTGCCGCCTTACACTCGAGGAAAGACTAGCTTGGCCTCATCCCTACTGCCTCCTGGCTGCAACCAGGCCAACGTGCAGCCTCACAGATCCCTTCTTCCACAGACCACACACGATGAAGAAAACACAAAGTTACCAAGGGACCTAGCCTATCCCCACAAACATTTAAAGGATGCGAAGTTAGTTGTGGTGTGAACATAGAAGTCACGTCTGAGCTCATCTCTAGACTAGCTTTCTTGAGTACCAAAAGATAAAAGCTCATTAAAACACAATTAAATAGGAAGCTACATCAATGTACCTGAGATGAACCAAAAAAAAAAAAGGCTCACTGCCACTTAGTGATTCTGACTCATAGCAAGCTTATATTGAGTTTCCAAAGCTTTGTTAATCTTCACAGGTACAGATAGCCTCATCTTTCTCAGGATGAGCGACTGGTAGGTGTGAACCACCAACCTTGTGGTTAGAAGTCCAAAGCTTACCCAATAGCATCACCAGGACTCCTTTCTTCCTCCCAGAGTTAAATGAATAACAAGTTCTGCTTGACTTTAAAATATTTTGTGTCTGAGAGATGCAGACTTTTAACGATTAAACCCCACTTTGCAGACGTGCTAACTGAGTCCCAGAGAGGACTAACTTGTCAACAGGTTCTAGGACTGCTCACAGGCAACAGCCATCAAAACATCAGCAGGGAAACACAAAGGGCCATTCCTGTACCCCAGGGAATCACATTCCTTACCGCAGTCCACAGCTTTGGTGTTTGAATTAGGAAGGAAAAAAATCATCCCTGCTTTGAACCCATTGGTGGTGACAGCATGAAAAAAATGGACAATCTCAGGAAGAAATAAGAATTGTCCCCTGGACAAGTAAAAGGAAATAGAGGAAAGAGCTAGGAGGCAAAGGGCATTTAGAGGTCTAAATAAAGGCATACACACATGTAAATATATTTATATATGAGGATGGGGAAATAGATCTATGTGCATATATTTATTGGTTTAGTATTAAGGTAGCAGATGGACATTGGGCCTCCACTCAAGTACTCCC
>NW_022104341.1:85386090-85387891 GCF_000313985.2 Echinops telfairi | reverse complement strand
AAGGGGGAACCGATTATAGGGATCTACATATAACCTCCTCCCTGGGGACGGACAACAGAAAAGTGGGTGAAGGGAGACATCGGACAGTGTAAGTTATGACAAAATAATAATTTATAAATTATCAATGGTTCATGAGGGAGGGAAGAGCGGGGAGGGGGAGGAAAAATGAAGAGCTGATACCAAGGGCTTAAGTGGAGAGCAAATGTTTTGAGAATGACGATGGCAACAAATGTACAAATGTGCTTTACACAACTGATGTATGTTTGGATTGTGATAAGAGTTATATGAGCCCCCAATAAAAAAAATATAAAAAAAGAATTGTCCCCTGAAACCAATTTACCACAGGTTTATAGCTATCTTCAAGCAGGAGAGGGCATACTGAAACCAAACGGATGCATGGTGACCCTATAGGACGGCCCAGAGCTGCCCTGTAGGGTTTTCAAGTCTGTAAATCTCTACAGAGGCAGAATGCCACGTCTTTCTCCAGTGAGCGACTAGTGCTGATGAGTGCTTAATCACTGCACCATCAGGGCTCCTATTATAGATCACAAAGCCAGCTACACTAAGTAGAATGCCTCTGGTTATCCAGAGACAAACTGCACCCTTTCTTACCTTCTGCATCTGCTGATCAGACTTGGCCATCTCTGCAAAATAATCGGTGGGTCGCTTGGTAGGGACTTTGAGCTGATGGAGGCGGGGTAGCACTGCGAGCACTGCAGCCTGAGCCTGCCGGTAGCTGAGACAAAGTGTGCAATGAGCTGAGCGAGGCCTTACCCACTGTCCAAGATCAAAAGGCTCTCAAGGTCAGGCCTGCACCAGCCAGGGCAAGCAAACCAACACCAACTGTAAGAAAACTCCACACACCTGGGATATGGGGGAAGGGCAGCGGTACAAAACTTTTTAAAAATATACAAGGCGGGGAGGGTGTTGCTAAAATGCTAATTAACAGTGCAAGAGACTGAAACCCCATTCTAAATTCTCATTTGGGAAATGACAGTCCCATCAGCTTCCACAAGCAGTTTTTGGTTCCAAAAGCTGAATGCACACTGAAAGTAGCTTATGACCCCTCCCTCCCCCTCTAGCACGGGGACTCCCCACTCCTCCCATTTGGGAATCAAACATACAAGCTCATCTCCCGCTGGAAGTCATCTTCGGGGTCAACAGCTCTCTGATCCTTGTCCTGAGGAGTTGACTGGGATCCACTGGCTTCTGGCACCGGACCCAGGGTCACATCAAGTCTTTCCACCCAATCCAGATCCCGCTTGAATTCAGCCAAACACTGCTTCAGACCCGTCTAGGAAACCCAGACACTAGACTCTTAGGAAAGATGCCGAGATGGCGTCTCATAAAGTCAAGGCTAAGTCAAAGGACAAAACGTTAACCCCTCCATATCTAGTAAGTATGTCATTGGCCCACGTGTCCAATGTGAAGCAAGAACTGTCTCCCAACCGCAGCAGTGCCTTGTGCACGTCCCATCTGAGGGTAGCCCTCGATCCAGCGACCCAGCTCACCACATCGTTAGCGGCCTTCTTTGGTCCCTCTAGCACGACATTGAGGCCCGGCTTCAAGAGACCTCGGGAAAACGCTTCCTGCAACTGTGGGAGGCAATCGATAGTCAGGACCGGGCAGTCGGGACCACCCCTCTCCGGGCCCAGCCCCGCGAATTTGACTGGAGCCTACCTCTCTGTCTGTGACAAGAGAATCGTCCGAGTCCGAGTCCGAACCCGAGGCCGGGGGAGTGTCCATTTCGCAGCACGCGCACCAACCAAACGCAGTGAACCGTCCCGAGGCCTGCTCGGAT
>NW_022104341.1:85370148-85384952 GCF_000313985.2 Echinops telfairi | reverse complement strand
ACTCCTTGTCAATTGCTCTTGATCTTTAGCAGCAGGTTGGCCTGGACCATGTCCACCGTAGTTGCTCAGTCGCTGCATGTTTTTGGTCTCCGAGCCCGCGTGGCCAACAATATCTTCTTCTTTGACGAGCAGACGCTTATATTTCCTTCAGGAAATCACTGTGTGAAGTATAATGTGGATCAGAAATGGCAAAAATTCATTCCAGGTAACTCACTTTCATCTTGACCCAACTGTACAGTACTGCATATAACCCCATGATCGACACGTAGAGATTGAGAAGGAAAGTATTTGGGGCCAGTTTTCATCGCCCCCCACCCCAAGACATAGAGAGAGCATAGATGTGTATCGATGTATGTTGCTTAGGTTGATCATGCATAACCCAGTTCTGACTCAGAGCATTCCTGTAGGACACATCTTTCTCCTGTAGAGTAGCTGGTGCGTCCAGGGTCCAGCCTTTAAGTTAGCAGCCGAATTCGTAACTACTGGGTCACCAGGTATCTAATCATACATATGTCATTAAAATCACATATACAAAATAATATTAATAGAATGCCTTTTTTCACTTTAAGATCTGGAAAAATAAGCTCTTTTCGTGCATCTTCATTATCATTTTCCAGGAATAGAAAATTTTATCTTTCTCCCATGGAACAGCTGGTGGTGTCAAACTGCTGACCTTGTGGCTAGCAGCCCAGTGTGTAACCACTACACCACCAGGGCAGTTTAAATCTGTCTCATAGGGTTGCTGTCAGTCGAAATCCACTGGTACCCACAACACCGTTCTCCAGAGTAAACCATTTGTTTCCCTAAGTCATTTCTGATACAGCTTCTCATGAATCTGTGTATTAGGAAAGGTGCCCTGATGGCATAGAAGGTTAAGCTGCTACCCAGGAGGTCAGTGGTTCAAACTCACCAACTGCTCCTTGGGCGAATAATAAAACTGTCTGCTCTTGTGAAGATTTACAGCCAAGGAAACCCAAAGGAGCAGTTCTCTATCCTATAGGGCCACTGTGAGCCAGATGGGATGGCAGTGGTTGGGTTTTGGTTTTGCATATCTTGTCCTAAGTCACCAGTGACCATTTGCATAACTTTATAAAATTAAATTTCATGCACATTGGACCTATTGATAATATTCATGATTTCCATACCTATCTCTTTCTCCCCTTTTTCTTCTTTTAAAAAAAATAATCTTATTGGGGCCTCATACAACTCTTATCACAATCCATACATGCATCAATTGTGCAAAGCACACCCGCACATTCATTAACCTCATCACTCCCAAAACACTCGCTCTCCACCTAAGCCCCTGGCATCAGCTCCTCATTTTCCCCCTCCCTCCCCGCTCCCCTCTCCCCTTTTTTCTTACCTTAAAAAATAAATAAAAGTATTGTGGCATATGCCTTCGACAGAGTGCATACATACTACATCTATGTAATATTTTTGAGAGCATGATGAAGTGAAGCTCTGTGTACCTGTCACCCAGGATAGGAAATAGAACATTACAAGATACTAAATTGTATTGCATATTTTCTATATTTTATATCTGATCCTATGGATCTCGACATTAAGCCAGTCATTATTTTAGACAGACCACGTTTGTTTGTACTTGCTTGAAAAGTTACTGACATTTTTTGTTCACCATTCCATTTTATAAATCACACACTCCCAGTTGCAATTATTTCTACCTGCCTGAAGTTCAGCCTTTGTCATCTTGATTAATGATAATCTATTGGTGATAAACTCCCTATTTTTGTCTGAAAATGCTTGTATTTCATCCTTATTGTTGAAAGACAGCTTTTCTGGGGATAGAATTTTTGTTAGCACATTATGAGTTTTACCCCAATGTTATTTGACTTCTGTTTTGTTGATATCTTAAGAAATTAGCCATTAAGGTCTTCTTTGTAAACATGACTTGTGTTTGGTTTGTGTGTTTTGGGTGGGTGGGGGGATTGTACGTATTTTTTTTTAATCCTACTAGAGATTCTTTGGGATTCTTGTATCTGAGAATAAGTCTTTTTGGATGATTATAGAAATTTTTTATCAGTTGTCATTTTTAAAATACTCTTTTTTTCATTCTTTCTGCTAACTCCTTCGGTACCCTAGACCATCCCCTTTCTCCATGGCTCTTTGACTCGTTTGTATTTTCCCCTCCCAGTCTCCCTTCATTGCATGTTAGATCATTTTATTTAGATTTGTCTTTCAGATATTACTGTATAATGTATTCCATTTAAAATTTCAATTACATTTTAAATTTCTTGTTCATAATCTCATATTTCTTTGGTCTTCATCCCTTCTCTTCTGCTCCTGACACCATTCCATACCACTAGGGTGCATATTCAAACTCTATCCATATTTCCCAGATACAATTCTCTTTGATCATTCTTCAGGCCCAGATCAAAGTCAAGATAGACCTAAGGACAAAATCAGTATCGCTCTTGTTAGCACACTTGCGACCATGTGGACAGAACATTCCAGTCTCGGATACCTGAAACATGATCTAGAAGAGGCAATGTAAACTCCAGGTGACCTAGAGAGCCCATCTCACGGGTCATAGCCAGGCCAGGGCCACAGCAGGGTACACTGACATGTAGGGTCCAGGGAAAGCACCCTAATGACCAAGTCTAAAAGTGTTACTCATGGGGTAGAAAGTATAGAGGTCATGAAAGCAGCAAATATGGATTTGAGTGTTTTTTTCTATTTTATTCCCCTCCCAAGTCTCAGTTTTCCCACCTGTAAAATGGAGATGATGTCGTTTTTGTCTTGTTATAATTCTGAAGGTATTAGGGTTAGGATCTTCCCTACAGTGGTATGACCTGTCCAGATTACATTACATTGCTTTGCATTATAGCGGGTAATTTGCTCTACTTAAGGGCAGCTGATTTCCCGAAAGCAGCTACAGTAGTGCCTGCTTGAACGACTGGGAACATAGCCTAGCCAAGTTAGCACATGAAATTAACCATCTAGAGGAGTGAGTCATGCACTGGGTTAAAGCAATGCAAAAGCCTTCTACAACCCTAAAATGAATGAGTGTATATCGAGCACCTGTTAGGTGCCAGGCATTGATGACTGAATTAGAGACAAACCGAAGGTAACTAAGTAGATAGGTAGGTAGGTAATCAAGCTTTCCTAGCTGCCCTACAGGAGTTCTCAGTCTGGTAGTGGAGATTAAAAAATATATTCGTAACTTGTTGTTAATTGCTATTGAGTTAATTCCACCTCATGTGTCCCTACTAGAACTGCTCCAGAGGGTTCTCAAGGGGTGGCCTTTCAAAAGCAGATCCCTATCCGTGTGTTCCAGCACACTTCTGGGTGGATATGGACCACCCTCAGCTCATAGTCCAATGCATAACCGTTTGTGCCTTCCAGGGACTCCTTATTCAAAAGAGTTGTTAGGTACCTTTGAGTCAGCTCTGACTCATAGGTACCTATGCACTACAGAACAAAGCACTGCCTGAGTCACGCCATCTGCACAAGTGTTATGTGTGAGCACATTCTTAGAGCCACTGTGTCAACCCATCTTGCTGAGGGTCTTCTGCTTCTTCACTGACGCGTGCCTTTTCCAAACATGAGGTCTTCTCCAGGAAATGTCTCCTGATAGCACCACAATGTACGTAAGATGAAGTCCCTTACCTTCTTGCTTCTAAAAAGCATTCTGACTGCACTTCCTCCACGACAGATTTGTTTATTTCTCTGGCAGCCTCTTCAATGAGTGGGATACATGCTCTGCCCGGTATGATCCTGGCACAAACAGTGGAGCGTCCTTTGGACTTTACACTGTAACACCCTCGTGAGAAACGAAGGCAAGGACTGATACCCCACGGTCTTGGGTGTGGAAGTCATTGGACTGTGGTGCAGACCTCTTGCTTTTGAGGTTGTATCGGGTATACCAGCCCCTAACACATCATCACAGGTCCAGTAGGCACAATTGTACAGTGATAATAAGTAAAGATTATAGTAAAGTCAGAGAAATATGAGAGACAGAAGAGAGATGAAATAATGGAGTCAGACACATTTTATGGTAGCATGCTCACCTCAGCCTCACTTGGTGGTCCACGTGGAGAGAGAGAGATATTTATTGCTAACCAAGGCTTTTATATTCTCTGGGGACATGCAAGCCCCCTAATTACAGGTGAGGACACACGTCACAGGAAAGGGTTGTGCTATAGGTAATACAGTAATGGGAGGGGGGTGATCTAGGGATATACACACAATAGGAAGGGTGGGTGATGGGGGGTACATGTGACAAGATGGGCGGATCCTAGATTCAGGATGGCAGCCTACCTTTGATTTGACCTGTTCTCTGGCCCATCATAGAAACCATTATCAGTAGGGTATAAACCCCACTTACAGGAACCAGACTAATGGTCTTAAGCCTTTAGGGAGAAGTAGCCCATTGTCCTTAACAGCAGGGAGTGGACCCTACCTGTGGTGGGACCAGACAGTAGTCTGGCAACTGACTGCCTTTAGAGAGGTAACTTGGCAATCATTTACCATTCGTTGCAAGCAATGTCCTAAGTCTAGCCTATATTTGGGGGAGACAACTTGGGAGAAATCTTTCTGTTTCCCACAAGGTTGCCCAACAACAGGCAACTTAAGACTACAGCTATATCTGCCACTTTCCTATTTTCATAGCTTTTAAAAACATGCCTTAGTTCAGCTCCCGTAAAGAGTTACAGTCTCAGAACCTCACAAGGGCAGGTCTACTTTGTCCTCTGTGGGGCTGCTAATAGTGGGGATTGACTGGGTGGCAGTGAGTTTGGTTTTCAGTCCTGCAGACAGTTCTGCTGTAGTGAATGAGTGTTATTCAGTTGTGTGCCTCTAGCTAATC
This sequence comes from Echinops telfairi, assembly GCF_000313985.2. NCBI lineage: Eukaryota > Metazoa > Chordata > Mammalia > Afrosoricida > Tenrecidae > Echinops > Echinops telfairi. The sequence continues at coordinate 85,380,127 of NW_022104341.1, read as the reverse complement.
CTCATTGTGTTCCTAAACAGGATTCAGTCACTTAAGTCTTATGGACGTATTTTAGTTTTAAAAAGTTCTCCTATATATGAATATTTATCATATCTCAGTAGCATTTTAAATTCTATACCACTAGCTAGTTTAGTGATGCTATTATTAGAATTATACTATTAACATATAATTAATATAATTACACTATTATAGAGTTGCATTGGGTGTATCTGCTGCACAAGACCACTTTAGAGTTTTGGGAAGCAGGGAGGTTACTTTGAGGGCTGAGTTGTTCCTCACCCAAGCCATGGTATGTTCAGTTGCCTCCTACGCATGTGAAAGTTGGACATTGAACTAGGAAGATTGAAGAAGAATCTGTGCGATTGAATAGTGATGCTGATGAAGACTATTGGCAGTTCCTCGGATTGTCTAAAGGACCAACGAGTCTGTCTTGGAAGAAGTACAACCAGAGTTGTCCCCTAGAGGCAAGATGGCGAGACCTTATCTCATGTACTTTGGACATGTTGTCAAGAGAGACTAGTTCCTGGAGAAGGACATCATGTGTAAAGTAGAGGGGCAGCGGAAAAGAGTAAGCCCTCTACAAGATGGATTGACAACAGTGGGCTCAGCATAGGAACAATTGTGAGGATGGCACTGGACCTGGCACTGTTTTGTTCTGGTGTGTATAGGGTCATTATGGGTTGGAACCAACTTGACCGTACCTAACAACAACAATTGTTATGAAAGGCTCCAATGGAAGTTACTTATATTGTTTCTCAGAAAGCTGCTGGTGCTGCCTCTATAGTGGGACACGGATATGAATAACCTTAGGTATATACATGGGTTTAACAATAAGCCCTTACTTAAAATCAGTCAATTCTCATGATGCAGCCCTGCTATCTACTGACCTTCATGTGGGATTGCTGGAGAGATGGGTGCTGGAACAAAGTGTGGTGAAGGAATCAGATGGTGCCCACTATCAGAAAGCATAGCATTGGGATCTTAAAAGCTTGTCTTAAAACTAATGGTTTTACAACTCTTTTTAATGAATTTAAACTATTGTATGTGTATTAGTCTAGGTACTTTGGAGAAACAAATCCACAGCAACTCATGTATAAGAGAGAGTTTTATGTAAAGAAAATGTGCATCATGAAAACATCCCAACCCAATGCTGCCCAAGCCCACAAGTCCAACATTAACCCATTAACCCAACACCAGTCCACAAAGTCCTCCACCTCACAAAACAGAGGCAATGATGCCGACTGCAGGAGGAAAGCTGAGTCAGTGAACGAACAAGCATCTCAGCACTAGCAGGGATCTCCACACGGCTGCTCCAGCACCCAGGGCTGCATCGGGATAGATCCATGTAGCTTCTCCTTGGGGATGTCTTGTAGGAAGTCAATCTTGCAAGCTGAAGCAGGGAACTGCTAAGGCAGCTGCACCCGTGCAACCATCACAAAACAAGAGACCCGAGAACTCGAAAGGTGAGGCTTCACCACTCATTTATCCCTCTGCCTTTCAACCAGCCCCACATGTGATTAAATTTAAAGAAAGCCCACTCTAGCATCTCTAATTGCCTACAGTTTAACTGGAATATTGTAACACTCATTGCCTGAACTATATGAAAATAGTTCTGTGGTTTTTATGCTACAGACTTCCTGGTTTCATTTATACAAGCTACTTAAGCCCTGGTTCAAACGGTGTTGAACCTCTAATAAGCCTCTTTTCTGTACTACAGCTTTTTAAAATATTCTGTAATTATGAGACATCAATTTAGTTAATTTTATTTATATCTAAGTATTTACTACTGATATTTCATAGAAATTTTGAGGGGGAAAAAGAAAGAATAATTAGCATTAAAAAACAAACAAACATTGGAATGAGCAGTTTTTTCTTTTCTTGCCTCCCATTGGCAAGCACATCTGTGCTCACACTTTTAACTTCTTATTATGCCTTTTATTACAAGTCTGTGTTTTCAATCCAAGACTCTTCCCTACTTTACAATCATATCTAGCTGCCTGGTGACCACTTTACCTGAATGATCTACAATATGTACCTTACACAACGTATCTAAAATTAGATATATCATTTCCTTTCCCCTACCTCTCTTTTTTCAAGATACTACCTTGCCAGATATTCAAAAGTGATAAAGATATAATTACAAGAAAAATATAGCCCTTATATAAATATGGGAGGTAGCTTTATATTTTTCATGAAAAAACTTCTATTATCTTTTTATTCCATTATTCCATGGACTTTTTGATATACTGCCCAAAGCCTAAGACCATTGCTGCAGCATTGATCCCTACTCATCAGCAAGTCTATAGTGACACTTGCAGTGACCCTATTGGAAGGGCAGGGTGTAACTGTGCCTGTGGGCTTCTGAGACTGCACCTCCTTACTGAAATGGCCTCATCTTCTCCCTCTGATCACGTGCTTAGCAGCCCAGGGGTGTCATCACTACACCAGTGCCTATATGACAAAGGAGAATGGCCCCACGAGGCTTCCCAGGCTGTAATCTTTACCGAAACAGATGGCCACATCTTCCTTCTGGTGGGTTCAAACCATTGACTTTTCGGTTAGCAGCCAAGCGACCAGGATTCCTTTTACAAGTAAACCAGAAGCCCAACATTATATATATATATGAATTTAATGTTGCATCATGATGGTGTGTTAGTCTGGGTAGATTAGAGAAACAAATCCATAGAAACTCCTGTGTATAAAAGAGAGTTTTGTATAAAGGGTAATTATACATTAAGAAAGCATCCCAACCCAGTCCAGTCCAAGCCCCTAAGTCCAATATTAGCCCATATGTCCAATACCAATCTATAAAGTTATCTGCAGACTCACGAAACATGCAATGATGCTGAATGCAGGATAATCACAGGCCAGTGAGTAGAAAGTCTTTGGATCCAATGGCATTGTAAGCATCGCAGTGCTGGCAGGGGTCTCCACGTAGCTTCTCCAGTTCCCAGGGCATATAGTCTATCAGCATAGTGCCATGTGTCTTGTCAGTAGAGTGTCTCCAAGGGAGGGAGCTGAGAGAGAGAAATACAGCACTTCCCAGAATTCTCAGGAGGCCATGCCCACACAGAGCTCTCATTGGCTATGTCCATATTGACAGGCTAGACTCTACCTCTACCCTCTTAATCCTCAAATTGACACCAAATTATGTAACTGCCACAGATGGCATTTGAAATCAGTACTGGGACAACCAGTGAGATTACTTGGCAAATGGAAAACTATTTAGATCTTCATTTTCTAGCCTTTACCATAATGAGCCTAGGATAAACTAAAAGGCGTATGTGTACCAAAAAAAAACCACAACAACAACTGGAAGTGAACACATAAATATCAAGTCTTTGGAAAACTTCATCATCCCCCTAACTTTCTCACCACTCCCAGTCGCCAACACCAGAACAAATATCACTCATGACTCTACTCCCTCCCACACCCTGTCATGCAGACAGTCACTAAGTCTCATGATTTTGCCTCATGGCATTTATCCCGTCTTCTCCTCCTCACTGTTCCAAGTTTCACTGGCTTCCCTTTTGCCTCCCTGGTGAAGTCCAAACTCTTATGCATGACCCTTGGTGGTCAAGAACCTGGGTTCTTCCCCAAGACTGAATTCCCTCTGCAGCCTGCCCAGAGACATCTCCTGTGCTGGACACACTTGCATGTCTCTGTAGCTTGTGGTGAAGTAGCAGCTTGGTGTCCCATCGTCCACTTGGTATCCCATTCCTCACTCATTCTCTCTGCCCCAGGTGTGTGTGCGGGCCTGACTTCTCCACTGAGCACAGCAGGTACAAGTTGTATGGCGCACAGTACTTTCAGGGAACCAAGAAAATATTTTAACTTTATTTTTAAATTAGGAAAATGAATAGAATAACAATGAGCATATAATAATGAATTCAACCTGGATTGAAAAAAAACAGTCATCAAGTTGATTCCAACCCGTAACCACCTTATATAGTGGTTCTGAGACAATTGATTTTTACAAAGCCTGACAACCTCATTTTTCTCCCATGGAGTGGCTGGTGGTTTTGAATCACCGAACTTGTGATTTTAACAATCCGACACCAAACCCAAGGTGCTATCAAGGCACCTTCTAATCAAAATGAGCAGGTAATGAATTACAACCTGAATTATATTCCTCTTTATATCAATGCAGTCATATACTGAGAATTTAATTCAGGCTGAAAATGTTTATATATTCATTTAAAACTAACAGAATTAAAATGTTGCTGTTTTTATAAAGTCCAAAAGCAAAAATGACTAGGACCCACAGAATCATATGTGACCCGTTTCCCAAGTGAAGTGTGTGTACTTTAACCTTTGCTGCAGTCGCTGCTTCCTAGATGGCCGTAGCTTGTGTGTCCTCGAACATGCCAACTCGTAGTTGCAAGGTGACTCTGGTATTGCCGGGCATCATCACTTGATCCCAGGAAAAGGGCAGAATGTATCCGTCCCTGGTTTTCTAGAAAGCATAGGTTCACCGTAAAGCCACTCCAACAGATTCCTGCATCGTTTCCCAGCCAGAAGGTCCTGTGGACCATCTAACTGAAAAGGAGAGTAAGGAATGCGGTAGCTGGCATCCTAGCCCCTGGAGTCGAGGAAGAGTGCTGCATGCTGACTACTCAATACAGAAAGGCCTCTCTGCCCCTGCCCTGCTCCCTTTCTCTAAAGCAGTCTGGTCACCCCTGACTCACCTGCTGTGGTCCAGCAGTATCCCGCTCTGCACGGTTCTCTCAGTAGCAATGCTGTTTCTCAGATGCACACGTGCGCTCAAGCTCCTCCTGCTACCTCCTCCTACCCCCAACCCAGTGATCTCTCCTCATCCCTGGCCACCTCCTACTCACAAAGGCATTAGTGCAGCAAGAGGCTGGCAGTGATTGCTAATGACCAGTTTGTGCTCCTTTCTTCACTACTGTACCTGGTTCTTGGGTGAAAACATGACCTCCTCATCCTCCCCTTTCTCTTCTGTTTTCAGGCTCAGAAAAGAGTCAGGGCATGTTGGCTTTGGCCATCAGCCCCAACCGGCGCTACCTGGCCATCTCCGAGACTGTGCAAGAGAAGCCGGTCATTACCGTCTACGAACTATCAGCAATCCCTTGCCGGAAGCGCAAAATCCTCAATAATTTTGACTTTCCAGTTCAGAAATTTATTAGCCTGGCTTTTTCTCCAGACTCCAAATACCTCTTGGCCCAAACATCAACTCCAGAGTCGCAACTTGTCTACTGGTTGTGGGAAAAACAAAAAGTAATGGCCACTGTAAGAACCGATACCCAGAACAACACTGTCTACCAGGTATCTCCCAGCATATCAGGCACATTAAAAAGCATAATAAGAGCTATCTCTTATGGAAAGCTGTCTCTGTAGCAAGAAGGGTACTAATTTATTACATGCATGTCTTAATTTAGTCTCACAACAACCATCTAAGGTAGGCACTACTGTTACTACCCCTATTTGACAGATGAAGAAACTGAGGCTCTGAAAGGTTAATAAACTCAAGACCAGAGAGGTAGTGAGTAGCACAACCAAGGAATGGGACCCAGGTTTCTTTGACTTCAGTTCCTGCCATCTTTGCTGTGGCCCAGGGCCACTTCTGGCCACTCGTCAGGCCCAGAGGTACCGGATTGAAAGAATCCAGACTTTTTTTTAAAATTAAATCATTTTATTGGAGCTCTTACAGCTCTTATCACAATCCATACATACATCCATTGTGTCAAGCACATTTGTACATATGTTGCCATCATCATTTTCAAAACATTTGCTTTCTATTTGAACCATTGGTATCAGCTCATTTCCCCCTCCCCCTCCCTCCCTCATGAACCCTTGATAATTTATTAAAAAAAATTTTCATGTCTTAACTGACCAATGTCTCCCTTCATCCACTTTTCTATTGTCCGTCCCCCTGGGAGGGGGTTATATATAAATCACTGTGATCGGTTCTCCCTTTCTTCCCCCACCTTCCCCCTACCCTCCTGGTATCACTACTCTCATTATTGGTCCTGAGGGGTCCTGTCCTGGATTCCCTATGTTGTGAGCTCTTACCTATACCAGTGCACATGCTAGCCGGATTTGTAAGGTACAGTTGGGGTCATGATAGTGGGGCAGGGGGCCGCGGGGAGAAGCATTAAAGAACCAGAGGAAAGTTGTATGTTTCATCAGTTCTATACTGCACCAGGAGTGGCTCGTGACCCTTCTGTAAGGGGATGTCCAATTGTCTACAGATGGGCTTTGGGTCTCCACCCTGCTCTCCCCCTCATTCACATCAATATGATTTTTTGTTCTGGGTCTTTGATGCCTGATACCTGATCCCATTGACACCTCATGATCACACAGGCTGGTGTGCTGCTTCCATGTGAGCTTTGTTGCTTCCCTACAAGATGGCTGCTTGTTTATCTTCTTGCCTTTAAGACCCCAGACCCTATATCTTTTGATAGCTGGGTATCATCAGCTTTCTTTACCACATTTGCTTATGCATCCATTTTGTCTTCAGCAATCGTATTAGGAAGGTGAGCATCACCGAATGCCAGGTTATTAGAACAAAATGTTCTTGCGTTGAGGGAGTACTTGAGTAGAGGCCCAATGTCTGTCTGTATGTACGTAGATCTATTTCCCTATTGTTATATATAAATATATTTACATATGTGGATGCCTGTATTTAGACCTCTATAAATGTCCTTTGCCTCCTAGTTCTTTCCTCTATTTACTTTTATTTGAAAGAACCCAGTCTTCAAGCTGGTCCTCGCCTCTTCCCAGTAGCCTTGTTGGGCACTGTGAAGATTTCAGAACTAAGCTCTGAACTGAAAGGAGCTGTTGAGGAAGTAAGGGCAAAATGGGAAAGTCCCATCAGGAAGCTGACTGATAGCTTAGGGAGGGTGTTCCAAGATTTTATCTTGGTGCAGTTACCCAACATAGGATCTTGTACTTGATTTTATAAGTGTAAGAACTCTGTTCATTTTCAGAGATTTGAGCTAATTCATTTCCGAGGCATAGATTCAGTTCTTCAATTCACAAAAGGCTGGTGTATAAACTAGCATATCACAACCAGAGCACTCATCCCTCATCCAGTGATTGCCTCCCTACAAACAGAACTGGAGAGATAAGGTTAGTAATGGGAAGGTTGCTTGGTGATCACAGGATCAGACACAAGGCAGGTCGACCCAAGTTCTCTCTGGTGAGATCAGATCGAGCATTTCTATTCAAAGAAGAGGACATGCCCTCTCAAGTAAGTTCAATAAGCAGTTATTAGATGCCCACTATGAACCCAGCACTGCGACTAAAAAGCCACAGCTCCCATCATGGTCACCATCTAGCGAGGGCAACAGCTAACTGCCCCCTTATTGCGCATTGGGGTGCATGTTTGCTAGGAGGAAGCGCAATATGCAAGAGCTACACAAGCCGGCCAGGCCCTCGCTGTCCTGCACCTCCAGCTGAGCTGTTGCTGCATGTTAGTTTTGTAGTTAGTTTGCTTCCTTTATATACATTGGCGTGTGTGCTTGTGTGGGTACACGTGTGTGGGTATGTAAGCAAAACTCACCGCCATCCAGTCGATGTCAACTCGGACCCCCCAAAGGACAGGGTAGAACTGCCTCTGTGGGCTTCCTAGCCTGTCACTGTTTACTGGTGTTTAGAGCCCTGTCTTTTTCCTGAGGAGCGTAGTTGTTTCAAACTGCTGACCTTGAGGATCGTAGCCCGGCATGTGAGCACGATGCCACAAAAAAGTTCATGGAAGTGGAATGGAAAACTAATGGAGTTTTCCCATGAACTTCCTTTCATATTTAATACTTTAGTCAATATCCTCTTTTCAGTTTATCATAAGATTTTACAAAAACATTTCATCGTAAATGGGGTGAAGGCTCACAGAGCAGTTCATCAGTTTTGCCTTCAACAATCCATACAATGCCCGTTTGCTCTCATCCAAAGGACCATCACTGTCACGCTTCCCTCTTCTGCCCTGTGTCTCCTGTGTCCGTTCTCCCTTCTTTCCTAACCCTCCTGAACTTGTTGAAGCCCCTCCTGTGCGTGTCTGTTTGCTGATCAATCTCTTCTTGTGGTAAATATAGAGGGGGTGAACCTGCCCTTTCAACCGTCGACATGTACAGTTAGAGACCACGTTGAGTGGCTGTCACCACTAACTTGGCTGCCGTTTTCCATCGTCCTTGACAGAGCTGAGTGTCCCCCACGTGCTGTGTTCTCCTCTCACTATTACATCCTTGTTGACACACAGCCTCACTCTTGTCAACACTTGCTCATCCTGCCTTTTGGCCTTTGTACGAAGCCTCTACTTTGTAGTTATCTTGGGTTAAGATCCACAGGCCATGAAAATGCAAGTGTAATGGATCTATATCTGTGCTTTATCAAATATAAAATCAAGTTTATATCATTTCGTGACATTCAAATGGTACTCTGAGCTACCAGACATCAATACTAATGAATTAAATCAGAAATAATCCCATCAAGGTTGATTTCATAAATCTCTGGCTTTGTTTCCCCTCTCCCATTTACACAGGTGAGCTTCAATCCCCAGGATAACACTCAGGTGTGTGTCACTGGAAATGGGATTTTTAAACTTCTCCGTTTTGCTGAGGGAACCCTGAAGCAAACCAATTTTCAGAGGGGCGAACTTCAAAACTATCTGTCTCATGCCTGGGTGTCCGATGACAAGATTGTCGTTGGCACTAACACAGGCAAGCTCTTCCTCTTTGAGTCTGGAGATCCGCGCTGGGAGACGAACATCATGGTCAAGGAGCAGACCAGTGACATGAAGAACTTGGATATGCTTCAAGAGTCAGAGAGGTAATGGGAGTCCCTGTGGGCTGGTTCTCTCGAGAAAGGTACTTGTTGTGCTAATAGCATCGAACAGATAGTAGCATTTTAAAAACATCACTCTATGCCCCCTGGACCCTAAAGACCAACTGCGTTCCTTGTCCCTCTCCCTTTCTAGCGTTGGTCTATTTTTAAGTATAAATTCTGCAGCCATGATCATAACCCAGGTATGTTTCCTTTTCTTTTTATGTAAGTTCATGAATCCTTTAATTAGAGCATTCCTTTCTAGAATTGATTCCGGTGATGATTGCACAACTCCTTATAATAGGATTAGACCGTTGAACTGTACGATATGTGAATTATATGTCAATGAAACTGTTTAAAAGACTCATAAATAAAATAAGAGCTATCTTCCACGCTTTAGTCTGTGTGTGTGTGTGTATCCAATCTCACACACAGTGGCTGCCTAATTTACTGAATCAATGAAGTAAATGTTCCTTGAGTTCTTGCTGTGCACCAGGCACCTTGCTGGGTGCTGGGGGTACAGTTCCTTGCAATTCAGTAAGAGGAACAGACCAACAAACCCAGTTTTCAGCATCCCCAACCACTGGCATCTCCTTTTATTGCCGTGATTCTGTCAGAGCTTTCTTGTGAGTCCCTCTGCCCTTCTCTGGTGTGCTCTGTTAGAATCCCTCGGTGGGTCTGAACACTTCATCTTGGCCCCCGTGCTCCAGCAGCCCTGCTCCTCTATATGGCCAGCATCCACTCTTGCCTCTATCCACTGCTCTGTTTCAGTGCCCTGACTACCCTGTCCCCTCACTTGTTTCTGGGCTTGGTAACATGCCATTCCTTCTGTTCCCCTGCCTCGCCGCCACCACCACCCCTCCACATACACATACACACATACACACACATATGCATACCTGATAAATTTGTTAGTCCTCCTTGTCTCAGCTGGCAGCTCTCAGATGTGCCCATCCCAGCTAAGTGCAGCTCCTCTCTAACTGTCCTCAGAGATCCCTGTCACGTGTGGGCTGACAGCTCCCACTGTAACCCCCGTCCCCTAACAGGCCTTCACATGCTCCGACCTTTCTTAAGTTCCTGGGGCCAGAAACCTAACAGAGCTTCAGTAAATGTTTGTTGAAATGAGAGAGGAGATGGAGAGCTAGTGGCGCGGCCTTAAAAACCAACCCAAGTCACTTCCTTCTTAACCAGACAGGGGGAC
>NW_022104341.1:85367066-85369073 GCF_000313985.2 Echinops telfairi | reverse complement strand
GCTTTACACAATTGATGTGTGTATGGATTGGGATAACAGTTGTATGAGCCCCTAATAAAATGTTTTAAAAAAAAAATCGGGACTGTCCCGCCAAAAGCGGGACGTCTGGTCGCCTTAGGCAAGGGACCACACTGGGCGGTCTCCTGGCCCACTCAGCCATTCTTCCCCGTCCCTAGCAGACTCCTCTCCCTGGGATGGTCTCTGAACTGTGCCTGCTGTCTTCCTTTTCCAGCCTCATCGAGTTCCCACCCTCCAGCTCCCCAGTGCCTTCCTTTGAACAGGTTGTGCCCACCAGTAGCAACAGCCCGCTGACCCTGCCGCAGGTGTTTGCCATCGCTGCCTATTCAAAGGGATTTGCCTGCTCTGCTGGGCAAGGGCGAGTTCTGCTGTTTGAGAAGATGGAAGACAAGGATTTTTACCGCGAGAGCAGGGAAATCCGGGTAAGGAGAAGAGGACACAGCCGAGCTGGGTGCTGTTGCCACACGTTGTCCAGCCAGGTGCTCGGACAGGACCACAGTAAGGAGCTCAGTGGTGACTTGAGCTCCATTTCGTTGGGACGAGCTGGAGGGGGTTGGGGTTTGGAATTAGGAAGATCTGGGTTCGAAACCTGGGAGATCATTTTGGGAGAGTCCTCCAGGGACTGGTCCCCCTCGCCGGATAACATGTCTACAGCACATGAGACAAAGTCTTGCCATCTTCCCGTCTGTGGAGGATTCTGGCTGTACTTCTGCCAAGACAGATGTGTTTGTTCTTCTGTATGTCCACGCTTCTTTTCCCACACCATAATTCAAACGCCTCAGTTCTTCCCTATGCTTCCGTATTCATTGTGCACCACTAGCAGTCATTGTTGCTGTGGGTAGCAACCCGATAAGAGGCTTTTGTGATACTGAAGTCCGAAGCAGTGAGGTCCTAGGACAGGCAGTTGGTAGAAGGGGAAGTGGGAGCCTTTGTGAAACTTTAATCTGTCACTTGTCCCCGAGCAGGTGTAGGCAGCCAGAGCTAAGGGGTTCTCCACGCTGGCAGCAAGCCTCTGAGGCAGGGTGGGGTGTTACCATGCCCGTACCCATTGCCGTGGAGCGGGTCTCAGCTCCGTGTGACCCCGGAGGACAAGCTAGAACTGCCCTGGGGGGTCCGAGACCACAACTCCTTACAGGAGCAGAGAGCCTCATCCTTCTCCCATGGAGCAGCCGGTGGGTTTGAACTTAGCCTGGTGGTTAGCAGCCCAGCGTGTGACCCACTGCCCCACCCAGCTCCTCGGGAAAGGTAATGGAGACGTTGGGGGAGGGGTGACGTGAGGGCAGACTGTGGGGAGCAAGTGTTCTGGAAGCATGGTGAGTCTTCTGTGCCCATAAAGCAGTTCATTCTTTTGTTTACCCATCTGACTACTATTTGGGGTGCTTACTGTGGACTGTTTGCTATGTGCTGGGCTCTGTGCTAGTTTCTGGGAATGAAGTGAGTCACCCAAGCAAGAAGACCCTGTCCTTCTGTGCCTTCAAGCTCAGTCAACAAGTGTGTTATTCTGGGTAGACCTGAGAAACAAATTCATAGACACTCATATGTGTATAGCAAAGAGCTTTATATACAAGAACTATTGAATATTGAGAAAACATTCCAGCCCAGTCCAGATCAAGTCCATTAGCTCCTATTAGCCGACACCAATCTATAAAGTCCTCTTCAGACTCAGGCAATATGCAATGATGCCAAATGCAGGATGATCACAGGCCAGTGGGTGGAAAGTCTTGTGGCTCCAGTGGCAGTGGAAGCATCTCAATGCTGGCAGGGGTCTCCACATGGCTCCTTCAGCTCCAGGTCTTGAGTGTAGCTCCATGTGTCTTGTCCGCAGGAATGTCTCACAGGGAGTGGGCCTGTGTGTCTCGCCTCCAGCGAGCTATTTATCTACCTTAGCACCTCCAAATTAGATCATCAAGCTGTGACCTGATTGGCAAGCTAAACTCCACCCCTTCACTCTTAAGTCTCAAATTGACAACAGATTATGTAACTACCACA
>NW_022104341.1:85362590-85366121 GCF_000313985.2 Echinops telfairi | reverse complement strand
TGCCGCACACGGTCCCAAGCACTGGGGTGACAACGCTAATCCACTAGTGCAAGTTGCTTCCAGGAGAAGGCTCTCTCTCCTCCTCTTTCCCCGCTGAGCTGAGAGGCTGATGGGTTGGACTACTGACCCTACGGTCAGCAGCCCCAACATTGTCCCCCCGGCTCCTGGGACAAACTGTGAGCAAACAGACAAGGTCCTCAAGCTAAGGGCCCCGTGATGAAGGTGACAACAGAGTGAGATTCTGGGAATTATGGGTGCATTTTGAGAATATCAGCCTCCTCCTTGGGAGGCCAGGGGCTTAGCTTAGTTTCCTAGTACTGTTGTACTAGAAATGCCACAAGTAGCTCGCTTTAAGGAACAGACCCTTACCTGCACACTGTTCCTGCATGCGGGGCCCTAGCTCTGCAGGAGGCTCTCGGGGAAGGTCCTTGTCTCTGAGCTGCTATAGCAACTGGAGCTCCTTGGCTCCTTTGCCAACATGGGCATCTATCTCCACACTTCGTCTGCTCTCTGTGCATGATTCTGCATCTAATCTGCCTCTTGATGACTCAGAAAAGGTTGGCTTTAAAACACCTTGCATCCGTATGACCTCATCAGCAAAACAAAACCCTATTTCTGAATGGGATTGCATCCACAGGTATAGCCATTGGGATTCTAGTGGGGTAAAGGGTGCTCCTGCCCTCCTGTACACACTGGTGCTTGGAGCCAAGTGGCCACGTGCTTCTGGGAAGTGGGAGGGAGGGAGATTTAGACTATTGCTTGGTTGAAGGGGATCTCAAAGTGAGATGCATAGATTGGTGATCGAATGCCTCTGATTCAGAGAGATCATGGCCTTGGGTTTTCACTCCAATGAAAATAGTGCCCCCAAAATGACTTTCTAAAGGCAATGTGGCACTGAAGAGCTCTTTATTTGAGGGGCACACAACTCAGCCCCTCACAGGGCAGCCTCCCAGAGCCACCCTGGGCGGGCAGAGAGGTGGAGCTGGTTCCCTAAAGAAGGTGGTGAGGATGCTGCTGTGGACTCTTGAGAAGTCCAGAGGGGCTGAGCAGCAGGGTCTGTCTTTGATGATAAGGAACTGCTGCTCCTCAACGGGGACAGTGTCAGCAAAGAATACAGTGGAAGCCAACTTAAAAGGAATGGAGAACTGAGTGGGTGGTAAGGAAATAGCAGTGGGATGTGCAGGCCAGCTTTTCAGTCAATTTGACTGTTCACTGGGCGAAGATAAGCAGTAGGGAAAAGGAAGTCTAACGTAATTGTAGACCTTCCCGGAGGCTGCTGGAAGTAGCTGTGTGACCCCTTCTCTCCTCTGCCCTGCCACCTACAGGGGAGACCGGTGGCCACCCCACCCCTGATCCTGCCCTGCAGGGTACACTGTGGTACTTGGAGTTAAATGAGCACACGCTTCTGAGAACAGCAGGGAGTGGTATTCACTACTGCTTGTTTGAAGAGGGGATCTCACATTGAGATGCACAGATTGGTGGCCATGTGCCTCTGACTGATAGAGAGAATGCCCTTGTGTCTTTATTCCCATGAAAATAGGAATCCCCCAGAAAAAGGCTTTCTAAAGGCAATGTCGCCCTGAGAAGCTTTCTAATTCCTCAGTGCTAAAAGAGCTAAACAGCTGTGTCCCCATGCAGGGGATCGTGTAAGTATGTATGATGCAGCCTCTGATCACAGCACAGCGAATGCATAGTGGCGGTTAAAACCCAGAGAACCAGATGGGACTCCAGTGCTTCTCTGCCCCTCAGGAGGTCCCAGGGAGGATCCTGGTCTAGTCTGTAAGCTGAGAGCATCCAGGAAAACTCTGAAAGCCCAACGGTACACTGGCAGTGTGGGGACATCGCTGATTGGTGCTTTGCATGTTGGGCAGGTTCCTGCGGACCCTCAGAGCAGTGACCCGACTCAGTCTGACAAACAGGAAATTCTCTGCTTGTGCTTCAGCCCCTCCGAGGAAACCCTGATTGCCAGCACCAGTAAAAACCAACTCTACAGCATCACCATGTCCCTGACCGAAATCAGCAAGGTGAGTCTTCCCCAGCCAGACTCCCTTCCAGGCCATTCTTGCTAAGGGACGGGACACTGCAGGCGCACGTTTTAATCCAAAGAAGCCGAGTTCTCCCACAGCAGAGCAAAAGAAGTTCTGATTTTAAGATGTCCACGTAGAAGCATTGATACACTCATAGTGGAATTGTGTTTGCTGCAGTCTCTTTAGAAGACACAGTGTCATTACTGATCAATTTTAAGTTGCAAATAACCTTTTACCCAGCAATTGCATGTCAGGGAATTTAATCTACTGCTGGACTTGCTTGTGTGCTGCAAGAGGTGTATATAAGACTATTGCACCTTTCTTTGTTTTGTTTTTGAATAACAATGCTGGTGTAAATATATTGCAGACATTAAAGCAAAACAAAAAAAAGCACTATTAAAGATAAGAAGGGTCATTTTGGATTGGTAAATACTCATTTCATCAAAAGACATTACAGTTTTATATTTGCGTACCCCTAATAGCATGAACTCAAAGACACACAGCAAAATTTGGCAGTACAACAAGGTAAAATTGGCCGTTTGCAATCACAGTGGGATGTTCTAACATATCTCCTGGAAATTGTGTTAAATAAGAATCACAGTAATTGTATTTATTTTTTAAAAGAGGTCAGACAAAAAAGTTCAGAAAATAGAAGAATTGAATTTATGACTAACAGGCTGGACTGATTGGGCATATATAGAACTCTACTCACAACAGCTGTAGAATGCACATTGTTGTCAAGCTTGTGTGTGAAATTGTAATTAGACTTGGCCATACATGGGTCATTTAAAAAACACTCTGAAAATCATATATCAAAATCAGTAATAAAGAGAAAAAACTTTTTAAGAAAGCACTAGTATGCCTATTTACAGAAAGGCCCTCTTCACACCAACAAGAAACAGTCAACCAAATAAAATAAATACATAAAGTACAAAAATACTTCCTAAAAGAAATTTTCAAATAGCCAGTTCGTTTTGGAAAAAACACTCAACTCTTTTAGTAATCAAAGAAATGCAAATTATACCCAAAGTGGCATGAAGGAAATGGAGCTATTATACACTGCTGACGGGAAGTGACATTGGTGCAGAGCAAACCAGCCTCACTGTGGGAAAATGCATTAACACTATCTATCTGGATGAGCTGAGCTTCCAAATATTGCCTCTGTATGACTCAGCACTTTCGAATCCAAACTAAGGCCCCCGATCAATTACAACTCCCAGTGAGCTACCAGGCAGAGTGGAACTGTCCCATAGGGCCTCTCCGTCTGTCAGTCTTCACAGCGGCAGACTGCCACCGATTTCTCCTATAGAGCAAGTGCTTTGAACCACCAGCCTCTCTGTTAGCAGCCCAGTGCTTAACCACTGGGCCACCAAGGTTCCTCTCAACTGCTCCAGTCCGGGGCAAATACCTAGATGGCTCTGACACACCTGTATCAGGATATGTGCACGAATGTTCATAATACATTGCTGGTAATAGCAAAACCATAGGAAAATTGGCCACATTG
>NW_022104341.1:85359161-85359980 GCF_000313985.2 Echinops telfairi | reverse complement strand
AAGAGGAAGGAAGGAATATGCAGGCTGCTTCCTGGGTGTTAATAATGGGTGTCTCTTTTTATAAGAGTTTGTTAAGCTTATCATTTTGACTTATGCACATTTCTACATTGTTCTTTTACTTGTCAGCAAAATATTTTTAAAGTAAAATTGTAATATACTGATTAAGCAGCATGGAGGCCACATCTGATTCTTCTGGCTACAGGGGGTTCGGAGAATCTACCTCAACGCCAGCCCAAGACCAATGGCCCCACAGTAGAAGTCAGGCATGCTTCCACCTTCCATCCTCCTTTTATCCTGCGCTGACCCCAGCTGGTCCTCCCATGGCCCTCTGCTTCTCTGCTGGGTTTGATCATCTATTGCCGTGGCCACACACGTTCAACAGGGAAGTTAGCAGGTTACCACCAGTCAGAAGAGGAAAACAGTAAGGATACAGCCTTTGGGCCACAGCAGCACCTCTCCTCAGCCACTAGCCAAGTCGTCCTCTGTTCCTTAGCCTCTCAGCCGCGGCCTCCCTTGACCTCTGCCTTGTCCTAGGATGGGGGAAGCCCGCCTGCTACTCTGCCTCACAGTCTCATGGCCGGTAGGATCTTAGCGTTGTGGCTCCGTTGCTCTGGTGCCCCTCATCTTGGTGTAGCATGGCCTCTGCTTCCCCTGCCCCTTCAGGCAGGGATCTTGAAAGAACGTGGCTCCACTGGTGGCTCTCTGTCCTTGATGGCCCTAGGGATCCTCTACTCCTGCTTCTGAGATGCCTCCTTCTTAGAGCCAGGGGAATGGCAAAACTGACCAGTCCCTGAGCTAGAGTCTCTGTGGCTTATTTGC
>NW_022104341.1:85340152-85357648 GCF_000313985.2 Echinops telfairi | reverse complement strand
ATATATATATAGTGTTGAGAGAAAAAAGCAAGAGTGCTTCAGAATGATATGTGAAGCACAATGTCCTCTGTAGAAATATAAAGCACACACACATAGATATCATTTTCAAAGACATAAATACATTCATTGATGCCTGTAATAAAGAGCCCTCATGATGTAGTGGTTACTCTTTGGGCTTCCATCTTCAAGGTTAGCAGTTTGAAACTACCAGCCATTCTATGTGGAAAGAGGGGGCTTTCTACTCCCATAAAGAGTTACAGCCTTGGAAACCCACAGGGCAGTTCTACCCTGTCCTATAGGGCCACTGTGAGTTGGAATCAACTCAATGGCACTGTTTTGATTTGGGATGAGAAGAAAGGAACAGGAGTGAGAATTGAAAAAGAATAGCATAAAATAAAGTTGGTCCTCCATGAATTGATTCTGGTAATATGCATCTCTGCTCCTGAAGTGCAAAATTAAACAAAGATACAAAATTAAAGAAATATGAGGCAAGGGCATCCGATGAGGTTTGGGAATGGAAATAAGAGAGAGAGAGTTTCAAAAATAGTCTCCTTGGAGATTTAGAAAATGCACCTGTTACAGGCAGTGTTAAATGCCCATTGGAGGCTTATGGCCAGGAATTTTAAGTGTAACCAGTAAGCCTGTTTTGTCTGGTTCTCCATCATTACATAACTATTTAGAAGGGCAAGAGAGTTGTTTTTGTTTTTGAGGGAAGAGAAATTTAGTGTATTTTTGAAAGCCAATAGAAATGTGCCCATAGAAAAACAGGATGGAAATCCTGATGGCGAACAATGGACATGCCACATCCTGGCCCGGGACAGGGCTAGGCCTCTTCTGCTGCGGGAGGAGAAGGAAGAAGTCAATGCAGAGTTCATCATAAGTCGGGGAGGCTGGAATGGGGAATTCCCATCTCCATGCTTTTGTCTTGACTGTGAACAGACCCAAAGTACAAGCACGTACACCTCACTGGCTCTCCCAGGATCACTCCCCACTCAGGTGTCCTGTGGATGATGCCTGTGTTAGGTCAGATTGACTGGAGAAACAAATCCAGGGACACGCGTACACGTGTACGAGAGAGCTTTGTATCAAGAAGTAGTGATATATCAAGCACACATCCCAGCCCAATCCAGATCAAGTCCACAAGTCTCTCTTCAGACTCACACAGCCACATGCAGGAAGATCACAGGCCAATGGGTGCAGATTTGCGTGGGTCTAATGTTGGTGGCCGCATCCCAGGGCTTTCCACCACCAGGGTCAGCCAGCAGGAAGGTGAAGGCAGAGGGAGAGGGAAGGTTCCCAGGGTCCTCCTTTTGAGAAGGCTGCCCCCCACCAGGAGGCACCATCAGGCTGTGACACCCCTACACTTTTTATCTATCTCCAAGTTGGCATGCACTGATGTAACTACCACAATGTCTGTAGTGACAGCAGACATCTGGAAGTCACATGCCCCGGTGCAATGGGATTCATCTCCCTGTGAAAGCATTCACCCAGCCCCCCTTGGTTGCTGGCCCTCAGCGTCATTGGTACAACTTGTCTGGACAGAAATTTGGCAGTGCTTGTCAAGAGTCTTACAATCAGTTGTACCATAGTACCCTGTACTCTGCTTCAAGAAATGCAGCTAAGGGAGTAATAGGAAAAGCACGCGAGGAATTGTGTGTCAGGAGAGCCCGTCTAGGGTGACTCTTTGATGGCAAAATTGGCCACCACTTAAATGTTTCAACAGTAGCAGAATGATTAAATAATAGGATACATGTAGAATAAAGCATTTTTGATCATTTTATTGGGGGCTCATAATAAAGCATTTTTATTGCCATTAAAATCGTGTTTTCAAGTAACAACCGCATAGGAAATCTGCATAATATTAGAACCGTGTTCACAGGCTACTTTCTATACATCCAGATTAATTAATGCTCATGGGCATTAATTAGAACTGAAGTGCATAGCCAGCCTTTTGAGCCCTTCGCCAGATCTGACTCTGTGTGATTTCTCCAGGGGGAACCTGCTCACTTTGAGTATCTGATGTACCCATTGCACTCTGCCTCCATCACTGGTTTAGCCGCCTGCATCCGCAAACCTCTCATTGCCACCTGCTCTCTGGACCGCTCTGTTCGCATCTGGAATTATGAGACAAAGTAAGGAAGGGAAGGCTTTGCTACTATGGTATGCAGGGTTTCCGTTACTCAATGCTGTTGCCTGGAATTATTTTAATTGCAATTTTAATTAGATGCCGTTTTTAATTACTTAGAAACTTCCGGTGGAAAAGGTGATTTGTTTGTTTTTCTAATCAAGTCAGTCAACCTCCCTGTTTCTCACTCATGGGTGGCCTGAAAAATTACTGTTTGATGAAATGTTTAATACCCGCCAAGTGCTAGGCTAGACAGTAGGGATGTAAAGATGCCCCCGCAAACCCTCAACATCACACCTTCTTGCATACGCTCCTGTTTCCTTCCAACTCTCCTGGTCCCTCCTCACGACCCTTGGATCTCCCTTGTGACTCATCGAGCTCCCCAGACCATCAGTCCCACTATCTTTTCCTTCGTAATCAACTCCCTAACGATTTTATCCCCGTGCCTCAACTTCTCTGAGAATCTCCACCCTGGCGATTGGCCCCACACTCTTTCCTTTGCTCGTGTGCACGGCTCCTGAGGCCGCTTGATGGACTTGCACAGCACGTGTGGCTTTTTAGAAACCCAACAGAACTGTGTCTCTAACCCTACTAAACGATCCCCTGATTTACCAAGCTCAGTACTGGACACTCTGTTCAAATGACCAGACTGGGGGATGGAGACAGGGTCAATCAGTCATTGCAAGCAATGACATTCTCAAATGCTGGCATAAAAAGAGAACAGATGTCATGGTGGACCTGGGGGATTTAGTGGTCAAGGCTTATCATTCAATCCTTGATCTTTTCCCACAGCACTCTGGAACTGTATAAGGAGTACCAAGAAGAGGCATATACCATCAGCCTTCACCCATCTGGACACTTCATCGTAGTAGGGTTTGCTGACAAGTTACGCATTATGAATCTCCTCATTGATGACATCCGCGCCTTCAAAGAATACTCCGTTAGAGGATGCAGAGAGGTAAAAGAATACTCCGTTAGAGGATGCAGAGAGGTAAAAGAATACTCCGTTAGAGGATGCAGAGAGGTAAAAGTTGCTGGGGATGAGGTGGCTGTCCTTGGACAGCCAGAGTGAAGATGCCAAGAAGTCTGGAGCGCTGGGAAGTGGCACCAAAGTCTCTCTCATGGCACTGCAACCTGAGTTGATTCCAACCCCCGGTGGCCCAGTGCGTGCAGAATAGAGCTGTGAGTGCAGGGCCATCAGCGCTGACGTGTCAGAGGGAGGGCGCCAGCTCCTACTCCCCAGGCACCACTGGGTGGGCTCCAGTTTCCAACCTTCCAGTTAATAGCTAAGCGCATTCTACGTAACTTTAGTGACTGAGAAAAAGAATTCTCCAAACTTACTGATTCTATGCCCGTTTTCTTATGCCCACCGAAATATTTCATTGACTCCAGGCCTCCTAAGAGCCAGCTGCTTGGTCTTCTCTGTTGGCTGTGGAGTGCTCAGAAAGAGGAGTGTCAGGGTCAGGGTCACAGCTGAGAAGGCAAGGTTTGGAGAGAGGGAGGAGCCGGAGGAAAATCAGTGTCGACAGCCAATCAGATCTTACCCTGAAATGACTAGCAGCCAGTCACAGCTTACCCTCAAATGGCTTGTAGAAACAAGATGGCGATTTGGGGAATAATTTCCCCACTCATTCGGAAGCAGTGCGCTCACAGACCAAAATGAAAGCCATGCCCAGTGGTGATCCAGTCCGCTTCCTGATTCGTGCACATGGCGCAGTGTCAGCCCCGGGACCAGTAGAAGCTAGAGAACAGGCTCAACCCAAGAGTCACCAATTCTTCGCCCTGCTTACATCTTGCCCCACCCCCACTCAGAGTTGCAGCCTGAACTCGGGTCAGAGCAGCTCTTGACTGGCACCATGTTGGATTGTTCCTTTCTCTCATTCTTGCTCTCTCGTTACATTTTCCTGCAGTGTTGCTTTAGCAATGGAGGTCACCTGTTTGCAGCAGTCAATGGAAATGTGATTCACATTTATACCACCACAAGCCTGGAGAATATCTCAAACCTGAAAGGACATACTGGGAAGGTAAACGTGTGAACAGGGCCCAGAAAAACAAGGGACACCGAGCCCAGCATTGTGGAGAAAAGTAAAGGGATTCCTAAAAGAGAGACGAGGAAAGCCACTTCCTCCTGGAGCCCACTGTTGTCTGAAGGGTTGAAGTAGATGCAAATGAAAGCACAGATCACGTTAATTGCTAACCTCAGTGTTGTTGTTGAGTGCCTTCGAGTCAAATCTGACTCGTAGCGACCCTAGACGCAGAGACTCAGAGTGGACCCTACCAGAAGGGAACACTGCCTGCTCCTGGGCCAGGCTCACAGCTGCACTTACGTTTGAGCTCATTGTTGCATCTTGCCGAGGGCCTTCCTCTTTACTGCCTCTGCCCCTCTGCTTTGCCAAGCACGATGTCCTTTTCCAAAGACTGGTCCAATCGCACGAGTCGAAACCTCACCATCCTTGCCTCTCAGGAGCATTCTGGCTGCACTTCTACCAAGAAATCCTAACTGCAGTAAACCAAGACCAGACTCTGCCGTCGAGCCCAATGGCGACCCCTTAGCAAAGAGTAGAACTGCCCCTGCAGGTGCCCGAGACAGCACCTCTGTACGAGCATGGAAAGGCTCTTCCTTCCCCCGTGGAGCAGCTGGTGGTCTCTAATGCGCGACCCACTGTGCCACCAGGGCCGCTCACGAACTGCAGTAGAGCCAAGGAAAGAAAATATGGAGTGTTGCTAGAGGACAAGACAAACAGTTGGCATCATTTAGGTTGGAGTGCTTGATCCTAAAAGAGTTAGTTGGAATTAACCAGGCATAGGGTGGAAATAGGCCAGCCCTAGTGGTGTAGTGGTTATATGTTGGGTTGCAATCCGCATGATCAACAGTTTGGAACCACCAGCCCCTCAACAGGGGAAAGACTGGGCTTTCTGCTCCCATAAAGAGTTACAGTCCCAGAAACCCTCAGGGGGTCGCTCTGAGTCAGCACTGACTGGATGGGAGTGACTTTGGGTTTCTTGTTTGTTTGTTTGTTTTTGTTTTTCAGGGAATAATCATAGCAAATAAGCATCCAAAGACCCTGAGATGGGAGGGTGCATGGGGTATCCGAGAAAGTGAGGGGTTTGTGGGGTTGGAACAAAGGTGTCATAAAATGCCAGGGTGAGCTGCGATAGAAGAGATTGGCAGGGGCCTAAGTACATGGGCCCCCAAAAGAACCCATGCACTTGAATTGTGGTGCTGGAGAAGACTATTGAAAGTACCATGGACTGCTAACATGACAAACCAACTGTCTTGGAAGAAGAACAACCAGGGTGCTCCTTAAAGATGGGTTAGGACCTAAACCACAGTTTTAGTGGTGGGGACAGAAGAAAAATACTAAAAGCTCCATCTTTCTCCCACAAAGATGCACTAGAGAGCCACATGAAATCAATCACTACCCTACACAGAGTCGCTGTGGGTCAGAACCAACTGAATAGCACCTAACAACGGGCTCCATTTGAGATGATTTTGTATGTGGTAGGAGGTAGGAGTCAAACTTCATTCTTTCCATGCAGATAGTCAATTGACCCATCACCATTTATTGAAAAGCCTATGCAAATTGCCTTGGCATGTATTAGTCTAGGTACTTTGGAGAAACAAATCCACAGCAACTCATGGATAAGAGAGTTTTATGTAGAGAAAATGTGCATCCCGAAAACATCCCAACCCAATGCTGCCCAAGCCCACAAGTCCAACATTAACCCAACACCAGTCCACAAAGTCCTCCACCTCACAAAACAGAGGCAATGATGCCGACTGCAGGGGGAAAGCTGAGTCAGTGAACGAATGAGCATCTCAGCACTAGCAGGGGTCTCACACGGCTGCTCCAACACCCAGGGCTGCATCGGGATAGGTCCATGTAGCTTCTCCTTGGGGATGTCTTGTAGGAAGTCAATCTTGCAAGCTGAAGTAGGGTACTGCTAAGGCAGCTACACCCTGGTGCGACCATCACAAAGCAAGAGACCCGAGAACTAGAAAGGTGAGGCTCACCACCCATTTATCTCTCTGTCTTTCAATTATCCCCACATGTGATTATCGGCCAGGCTGGCACAATTAACTAACTCAGCATCCTTGTCAAAAATCAATTGACCATCAGGCTGTGGGTTGATCTCTGTACTCTCCATTATTTTCCATTGATCCAGAATGTCTATCCTCATGACAATAAGGGCTGTCTTTTTTTTCCAATTACTACACTTTAAGTGTTAAAATCAGATATGACTTCTGAAAGTTTGTTCTTAGTTCAGAAGATTGTTTGGATTATTTTGATTCCTTATATTTCTATATGAGTTTTAGGATCAGCTGATCAATTTCTGCAAAAATAGCTAGTATTTTGATAGAGATTGTTTTGAATCTGTAGACCAAGTTGGGTAATATTGAGTAAATTGTTTTGTAGCTTTTAGTATACCAGTCTTGTACACTTTTAAATTAAATTTATACCTAATTGTTCTATTTATGTTGATGCGATTGTGAATAGAATGGTTTTCATAATTTCATTTTCAGCTTGTTCTTTCTCTCAAGTATATAGAAGCATAATGGAGTTGTATATTGATTTTGTGTCCTTCAGCCCTGCTGAACTCGCCATTCTAATAATATTTTAATGCATTTCTTGGAATTATCTGTATTCATGTAATCTGAAAATAAGGCCAATTTACTTCTTCCTTTCCAACCTGGATGTTGTTTACTTCTTTTTCTTATCTAATTTCCCTGTCTCAAATCTCCAACACAGTGTTATATAAACGTGACAAGACCAGACACCTTTTCCGTTTCCTGAACTTAGAGGGAAAGCATTAAGTCTGCCACCATTGCAATGTTCTCACTGCCGTTAAGTCAGTTCCAACTCACAGTGACCCCCTAGCACAGACTGAACTCCCCTTTAGGGTTTTGAGTCTTTAAACTTTCAGGGAGCTAACAGCCTCATCGTTCTTCCTCAGAGCGGCTGGTAGGTTCAAACCACTTACCTTGTGGTTAGCACCTCAGTGCGTAGTCCACAACACCACCAGTCTTAGCTGTGAGGTTTTCATAGATGCCGTTTATCAGGTTGAGGAAACTTCATTCTATTCCTAATCTATTCAGTGTTTTCATCATGAACGGCGGCTTGGAATTTTTCAGATGCTTTTTTTTAATACATCTATTGAGATGACCATATTGTTTCGGCCTTTATTAACGTAGTGTCTGCCATTACCTGATTCTCAGATGTTAAATCAGCCTTGCATTGTTGAAATGAATTCTATTTGATCCTTGTATATAGAGTTTTGTAATCCTGCAGAATTAAGTTTACTAGTAGTTAATTGAAGAGTTTTTTATGTTTATATTAATAGGGACAGTGGCCTATGGTTCTCCTGTCTTATAATGTCTTTGTTTGCTTTTGGTATCAGGGCAATACTGGCCTCATATGATTAGCTGGGAAGTGTTCCCTCCTCATTGATTTCTTGGAAGAATGGAATAGCTGTAATGTCAGACAAAAGAGACCTTTTAAAAGTTACTAGAGAAAAATAAGGATAATTCACAGTGATAGGACAAATTCCTATGTGGACATAAATTACCAAAACTGATTAGAGAAGAAAGATGAGTATCAATCCTTTATGAATTCTGCCATTGTGCTTGTTTCCATGTAGCTCCTAGCATCTCTTAATTTTACTCCGTGGATATTTCCTTTTTAAACAGCACCCCATGAGTATGAAGTTCTCAGTACTCTGTTCCACTTAAAGTGAGTCTCTCTGGCAGAGGTGTAGACCTTGACTTATAGTCTGATCTTTCCATAGGCAGAACCCTTATACCACTGCATCAGCGCTAGGGCCCCAGACGGGCATCTAGTCGCAGCTGACTCCCAACTCCTGGAAAACCCACGTGTCTCAGAGGAGAGCTGTGCACTGTCAGGTTTTCAGGGACCTGCTTTCCCTGGAGTGACAACCCTCGGGGTGGGCGGAGGGGGGGCGCGCTAGGTAAGGAAAGTAAGACCCTGTCCTCGTGGCCACACCTGCTTGGAGTCCAGCTTCTGCAACATGTGGCTTGGGCTGGGATAAGAAATGCTAACAGCCTGGCCCTCTTGGGGTAAAATGCTAGCCCAAGTCTGGGGACTTGAAAGGGCATCTTCTTAGCCACACCTGGTCTGGAGTAGAGGCCACAGAAGTACAGTTTCCTGAGGCAGGAAAATAAAGAAGCAGGTCAGAATTCAAATGTACCAGACTGTTCTGAATGAGAGTGAAGACATTTTCTGGAATGTTCCTCCATCATTTGCTGTAGGCCCTTAGGGTGTTCCCCGCCTCCCCACCCCCACTGGTGGTTATGATGTAATGGTTTGATTTGGTAGTTATGTTATGATGTAATCATCCCTCATGATCTGATCTGATATGCTGACCCAATCAGCTGTAAGGACCTTTGTGTGGGATACTAAGCCCTTCATCGGATCACAGCCCTGATCCAGTGAAAGGGGAGACCCCTGGGATGTGGCCTGTGTCACCCTTTGCCTTGCACGAGAAGGAAAGACCACATACCACCCAGAAAGAAGAGCCAGGCGCAGCATGTGTCTTTGAGACCCAGGGTCTCAGCGCTGTGAACCTGCTAGATCCAGGGAAGATTGATGCCAAGGAGCATGGGATCCGCAAGTTCAGAAGGACACGAGGACCTTCCTCCAGAGCCAAGAGAGGGGGAGAGACCATACATTTTGTTTTTGAAGCCATCCACTTGCAGTCCTTCTGTTAGAGCAGAGCTAGATAAACAAGACACCAGCTAACATAGTTCATGGAAGAGAGGGTCAGCTGAGCTCCTATCCTTCCATTCCCAGAAATCCGGCTGTGTCCTATTTTTGCAACTTCCTGTAAATGTGTGATCCTTTTAAAATATTTTTAAATGTTTATGCATAACAATAATCGATTGGTTGTAATGTGATAGAAACTTATATTTGGGTTATTATGTTCATAAAGTCAACAAGACATGGCAATGTCTCATCTTTGGAACTTAACAAGCCCCTGGGGAAATGACCTATAAACATTCCCAAGAAGCTGTTTGGGGCATCTTGAGAGCCTCTCTCTGATGCCTCAATCTAGTGGTGCAGCTGAGCAGTGGGCCCCCTTTCCCGGGTTGGGGTGTGCGCATGGATGTGTGGCGCACACTCACTCTCGTTGGCTCTGTCTTCTCCCTGCAGATTCGCTCGGTTGTATGGAACGCAGATGACAGCAGGCTGATTTCTGGCGGCACAGACGGGGCGGTCTATGAATGGAATCTAGCCACAGGAAAAAGAGAGACCGAATGTGTGCTCAAGTCCTGCAGCTATAACTGCGTCAACATCTCTCCCGATGCCAAAATTATCTTTGCTGTTGGATCGGACCAGACCCTGAAGGAGATTGCAGACTCTTCGGTGAGCCTGTCCCTGCCACAACCTCGGGCTGCTGCACCGAGCCCAGAAGACAGGCTCCCAGGCACGCGGAGAGAGCGTGCATGGGAGCAGGGCCATTGAGAACAGAGCCCTTGGACACCACCTGCTCCACACTGCACACTCCTTCTGGCCCCGGTGTTCTGATCACTTTCTGAATTTCCTGCCCAGGTGACTAGGTTACATTGTGGGACCTTGGTCCATGCTTACTGTCTACAACTTCTTTTCCACTGTGTAATCACAGAGGTTAGTGACATTTCTAAACCATTCTTCATCCTTTTGTCTGGACCTAATTTCCTGGGATACGGACAGAATTAGAGATAGAGCCACTGTCATCTAGCTGTGTATTAGTCTGGGTACTTTAGAAAAACAAACCCACAGAAACTCATGTACAAGAGAGAGTTTTATATAAAGGTTAAGTGCGCATCAAGAAAACATCCCAACCCAGTGCTGCCCAAGCCCACAAGTCCAACATTAACCCATTAGCCCATATGGCCAACACCAATCCACAAAGTCCTCCATCTCACAAAGCAGACACAATGAAGCCAACTGCAGGAGGAAAGCCGAGTCAGTGAGCCTGTAAGCATTTCAGCGCTGGCAGGGGTCTCCACACGGCTGCTCCAGCACCCAGGGCTGCATCAGGGTAGGTCCATGTGGCTTCTCCTTGGGGATGTGTTGAAGGAAGTCAGCCATGCCAGCTGAATCTGGGAACTTCTAAGGCAGCTGCACCTGGTCCGACCTTCACAAATCAAGAGACCCGAGAACTAGAAAGGCGAGGCCCACTGAGCCTTTTATCCCTCCGCCCTTCAATTAATCCCACGTGTTTATAGGTCAGCTTGGCACAATAAACTAACTCAAGCTACTAACTAAAAAGCTGGTGATTCAAACTCACCAGCTGCTCTGGAGAATGAAGTGGCTGCGGGCTTTTGTACAGATTTACAGCTTTGGAAACCCTATAGGGCATTTTCTACTTTGTCCGACAAGGTTGTTAAGAGTTGGAATTCATTCTCCAGCAGTGGGTTGGGTTTGGGTCTCGACTATCATCCAGTCTTGCCACTGTATTCCTTAGAAGGCCCCACACTCTGGCACGTTGAAATTAGCACATTTGGGTTTAGCGGGGAGAGATGAGCTCAACAGAGACCCTTCATCCTACTGACTCAGTAGACAGGGTGTGCGCCTTGCTCCAGGAGCCAAAGACAAGTGATCAGCATTGGCTCTTCTGGCAGCTTTTCATCAGTGCTCTCACCATACAGTGAGTTGCCTGAGAAAGTACAGAGCTACCACTGCAGTGAACTGACCTGAGAAGGGTTTCCCCAGGGGTGGAACACAGCTTAGAGTAGGGCATCTCTCCTATGAGCTCCCAAGTACCTGGTCTCAGTTCTTTGGTGGATTTTATAAAAGGTTCTTCCAGAATGCAGTTCCTTTAGAGCAGGGCCATGATATACTTTTTGTGGTATCTCCTACTGGTTCATACACTGATAGTACACAGCAACAGTAAGTAAATGTTAGATGGGTGCTTGGATAGATGGATTAGGATATACCTGCTTATAAACCAAGCTGCACTAAGCCAAATGATTATCAAACTCAGATGTGCAACTCACTGCCATCAAGTAGATTCCAACTCATAGAGACCATGTACGACACAGTAAAACTGCCCCCTAGGGTTTTCAAGGCTGTAAATCTTTACTAAGGCTGACTTCCTCTTCTTTGTCCTGTTAGTGGTTGGTGGGTTCAAACTGCCAACCTTTCGGTTAGCAGCTGAATGCTTGACCACTGCACTACCAAGGCCCCTTGTATATAATAGCTATTAGTAAATGTTTGCTGAATCAGTGCCTAATCGACACCATATTCTTAGTTCAAGATGCACCATACATACCATAGCCATCAACAGCACAGGCTCTGAAACCTAATCATTACTTATTAGCCTGTGTGAGTTTGGGCAAGTAGCTTGACATTTCTGCATCTTTAAAATGAGGAAAAATCATAACTGGCCCTATGGGTTGTGAGACTTGAATGAGTTGCAACAAGTTAAAGATGTAGAACAGTACCTGATGCATAGAAAGTGCTATGTAAAGACTTCCTGTTAGTAGTATATAATGAGTGCTGGTGGCATGGTGGGTTATTAGACTGCTAGCCAGAAGGTTGGCGGTTCAAACCCAGCAACTGCTCCATGGGAGAAAGATAAGGCAGTCTGCTCCTGTAAAAAACGACACCCTTGCAATCTTAAGGAGCAGTTCTCTCTCGTTTGGGGTTGCAATGAGTCAGAATCAGCTCAACAGCAGTGATGGTGAACATGGCGATAGTATTGTTCCTACCTTCTAAAATTGATAGTTATCAGCCAAGCAACCAAAAAAGAGGTGGGTTTTGCCTTCTCTGTTCTAGGCACTATGCCAGATACGCTAAGGTATATATGTATAATATATATATATATATATACATATATATATATATATATGTATATATATATATATACATATATAAAGACTTTTTAAAAAATACTTTATCCTACATTATTTTCAGAGGAGAGAAAGAGAATGATATGAAGACAGTGAGGACATGGCTCAGCCAGCACCACCCAACACCCCAACCCCCACCCCACACACACTGAAGAGCAATGTGTCTGTTCCAGATCCTTCGAGAGATGTCGGCATTTGATGTCATCTACACAGCCATTGTTATCTCACATTCTGGGCGTATGATGTTTGTGGGCACCTCGATGGGCACCGTGCGTGCAATGAAGTACCCCCTGCCTTTGCAGAAAGAATTCAACGAGTACCAGGCCCATGCTTCTCCCATCACCAAGGTGAGAGGGCAGCTGCTCCTCAGGGACTCCGCCTCAGAACCATCATTCAGCACAGCCATTTGATCCTGACCTCCACATGCTTTCTTTATCCTCCCAGCCTCCCACGTGTCCTCTCTCCTTATTTATTCCCTCACCATAGTTATTCATCCATCCGACCAGCCAGCCAGTAAACATTTAGGGCTACTAATACCCTTTGCTTGAACCAAT
Organism: Echinops telfairi; assembly: GCF_000313985.2. Lineage (NCBI taxonomy): Eukaryota > Metazoa > Chordata > Mammalia > Afrosoricida > Tenrecidae > Echinops > Echinops telfairi. The sequence goes on along the minus strand of NW_022104341.1, from coordinate 85,345,116 downwards.
TATAAGATCTTTGGGTTGCTAACTAAAAGGATGGTGGCTCGAACCCACCAGGTACTCTTTGGGAGAAAAGGCCTGGTGACCTGCTCCTGTCAAGAGTTCAGCCTAGGAAAACCTCCGCGGCCATGCTACTGCAGCGTCCAGGGCTGCTACGAGTTAGAATCGACTTCCCCACAACAACAAACCACTCTGGAAGTTTATCCTAGGATCTCATCTGCCCCCTACAGACTCGCGCTTATCAACAAGATGGTTCACCCTAATATTATGAATAGTAATTGGCTATTTAGTAGATTATATAAGTGATTCAAGTAAGCATCGGGCTGTTAACCACGAGATCAGTGGTTCAAACCCACCAGTCACTCTGTGGGAGAAGAGGAGGTTCTCTATTCTCACAAAGACTTACAGTCTCAGAAACTCTGGGCTTAGTTGCCTGATGATGGATGGAGAAGCTCAATATCAGCACCTAAGGCTAGGAGCAGTTCTACCCTAGCCTATAGGGTCTCTGGGAGTCGGAATCTGCTCGGTGGCAGCGGGCTGGATTTGGCTTTCAGTAACAGGAGTCACCTAAGGAGTCCTGGCGGTGCCATGGTGAGCACTGCTGGCTAGAAGGTGAGCGCCTAACACACCATCCACTCACATGAGATAAACCAAAACAAGCCGGTGTTCCCTTGCTGGTGGGGCACAACTCAGAATGAAAAGAGCAGCCGTGAACAGTTAAAAATCAGAATTTGGAATGTACAAAATATGAATTAGGAAAATTGAACATTGTAAAAATGAAATGGGATTAATAAAAATTAACGTTCTAGGCATTAGGGAGCTGAAATGGACATTGGTCATTTTGAATCCGAAATCCATATTGTTTACTCTGCTGGGAATGAAATAATCAAAAGGAATGGCATTGTATTTATCGTCAAAAAAGGACATTTCAATATCTATCTTGAAGTACAATCCTGTTTGTGATAGGATTATCTATGTGCATAGAAGAAAATCCAATCATTGCAACTGTTATTAAAATTTATGCACCAACCACTAACGCTAGTGATGAAGAATCCTACCCATGACTTCAGTCGAAATTGACCGAACATGTGATCAAGATGCATTGATAGTTGGAAACAAATAGCTAAAGTTGGAAACAAACAGGAACCGTCATTGGAAATATGGTCTTTGCCATAGAAATGAAACCAGAGATCACGTGATAGAATTTTTCAAGACCAACAACTTTTTCATCATAAATAGTTTTTCAGCCACACAAAACTCCAGATGAAATACATAGAAATCACCGTGACTGCATCTGTGAGAAGAGCCCATGGAGAAGCTCAATGTCAGCACCTGAAGCTAGAACAAGGCTGACTGCAGAACAGACCTGCAGCTCAAATGGAGGGCCAGGTTGAAGCTGAAGAAAATTAAAGAGTTAAGATGTGGAAATAGGCCCTTGAGTCGATCCCACCTGAATTCCGAGAACATCTTGTGGTCGTCACCTAATCTGATGTCAATTTAAGGATTAAGAGTGTAGGGGTGGAGTCGAGGCTCTCAACCTAGAGATAGCCAATGAGACTTACGTGGACACCTTCTCCTGAGAATTCTGGGAAATCTGGTACCTCCTCCTTGATGGCGGAAGACACTTCTCTCGCTCTGCCACTTCCTGGGAGATGTTGCAGAAGACAAGCCACATGGATGCAACCAGATCTCCAAAGCCAGAGAAGCCAAAGAGAGACCCCTGTCAGCGCTGAGATGCTTACAACGTCATTGGACCCAAAGACTTTCTACCCACTTGTGATCTTCCTGCATTTGGCTTCATTGCATGTGTTTCATGAGTCTGAAGAGGACTTTATAGATTGATATCAGACATATGGGTTAATATCTGACTTATGGACTTGATCTAGACTGGGCTGGGATGTTTTCTCAATGTTCAATTGCTCTTGTATATAAACTTCCTTATTTACACATATGTGTGTTCATGGATTTGTTTCTCTAGTCTGCCCAGACTAACACACATCTGAAGAACAGATTTGACACATTGAACACTAATGACACAAGACCTGATGAGCTATGGGAAGACATCAAAAATAGCATACATGAGGAAAGCAAAAGGTTATGTAAAAGACAGGGAAGAAAGAAAAGATCAAAGTGGAAGTCATAAGAGACTCTGAAACGTACCCTTAATCATAGAGTAGCTAGGGCAAGTAGGAGACATGATGAAGAGCTGAACGAGAAATTCCAAATATTATCATGAAATGTGCAAAGATCTGGAGTTAGAAAGCTAAAATGAACATGCTCAGCAGATCCTAAACTCAGAACTGGAGAAAACCTTAAGTCTGAATTGTAATATTGAAAGTATCTGTGGACAAAATACTGAACAATGCAGGAAACATCAAAAGAAGTGGAGAGTGGGTGTCGTAAGAATGATGAAGTCAACATATGTACTAAAGTGCTGGCCACAGATGACGTATGTACAGATTGTGATGAGTTGTATGAGCCCCTAATGAAATGATTATTTAATAAATAAGATGGGAAAAATACAGAGTCACCATACTAACAAGAACTAGTAGACATTGAACCATTTCAAGAGGAAGCATATGAGCAAGAACTAACGGTACAGAAGGAGGAATTGCAAACAGCTCCTAAAGCATTAGCTGAAAACAAGGCTCCAGGAATTGACGGAATACCAACTGAAATAGTTCTACAAGCTGAGGAAGGCCTGGGAGCGCTCACTCGTCTATGCCGGGAAATTTGGAAGACAGCTGCTTGGCCAGCTGCCTGAAAGAGATTCATATTTGTACCCATTCTACAGAAAGGTGACCCAACAGAATGCTCAAATTATAGCACACTATCATTGATATCTTACGCAAGGAACAACTTACTGAAGTTCATCCAACAATGGTTGCAGCAGTACATTAACCGGGAGCTACCAGAGACTCAGGCCAGAGTCAGAAGAGGACATGGAACGAGGGCTCCCATTGTGGATGTCAGATGGATCTTGGCTGAAAGCAGAGAATACCCGAACCAGGTTTACTTGTGTTTTATTCACTTGCAAACATATTCAACTGTGTGGATCATGACAAACTATGGGTAGCCTTGAGAAAAGTGGGAATCCCAGAGCACTGCATTATGCTCATGAGGGACCTATGCGTAGACATGGGAACAGTTGTGAGGATGGCGCAGGACTGCAGTGCTGTGTGCATAAGGTCGCCACGGCTCAGCGCCAACTCGATGGTACCTAACAACAACAATCCCCAAAGGAGCCCCGACACACCCACGGGGTAATGACTCAGCTGCTAACCACACAGGCGGTAGTTTGAGAACAGACCCCGCATCCTGCTCCCGTGAAGTCTTCAGACTAAGACGTGCCTAGGGCAGTTCCACTCTGTCTGACCAGACCACCATGGTCCCTATCAACTCATCGGCACCCCAGTAGTCCATGATACGGATATCACCTGGTTTGTTCACCTACTGTCCGACTATTTGATTTTTCCCCTCGTTTTCCAACGCCCGCACGTAAAGCTGATCTGAACACACGTACAAGTTTTGGTGTGGACGTCACTAGTCATTTCCCTGGGAGTCCCGTTGCTGGATCGCATGGTACATATTTGTTTCGTTTTCTAAAGAAGCTTCCAAGCTGTTTTCCAGAGGGTTGTGCCACGAGACATTCCCCACAACAACGTGTGAGAGCTGCCATTTTCCCTGCGCCTTCAGACTTTATTTTAGCTGTTTTGATGTGTCGGGGGAGGTCTTGGGGCATACAAACCGTTCATCCATTTGCCACCAACCAAAAGGTCATAGGGTTGAGACCAGAGGTGCCTTGGAAGAAAGGCCTGGAGAGCTATTTCCCAAAACAGCCGTTGACACACAGCACCACCAAGAGTCGGAATGATTCAACGACGACACAGTGGTTGCACATGGTTATACTAAGGGGCTTCATAACAGTTGTGGGAAAATTCCTTTCTCTTTTAATTCCATTTTCCCATAAATTTTATAAAATTATATATAGAATGAATGACAAAAGACGAGTGCTCACCTGAAGAGACCAACCCCACAGAGACTATGGAGCTTTGTTTTGTTGGAATTTTTATCCCATTAACAGAAGTCTGCCAAAGGTCCTATCTCATTCTTACCCAAGCTGCAGTCTTCCTCCCCGTGAGGTTCTGCCCAAGTGTCTGAGGAACAAAGCTTGACATATTAGCCACTCCATCCTGGTCGTCTATGGCCTCAGGAAGCTTCCTTCCCCCTGATCTCTCTCTCCTCAGATGTTGATCACCTTTGATGACCAGTACCTGCTGACTGCAGCTGAGGATGGCTGTCTGTTCACCTGGAAAGTCTTTGATAAGGATGGGCGGGGCATCAAGAGAGAGAGGGAAGTGGGCTTTGCTGAAGAAGTGCTTGTTACCAAAACAGACATGGAAGAGAAGGTAAGAGTCGGAGCTACTGGAACGGGATGTGGGAATTCCTTACTGGATAGCCTCCAGTTTCCTCAAAACAGCATCCAAGGTCCAGGGCAGATTCCCACGGCTCCCCACACCCTCTCCGGCCACAGCTCCATGCTGTGGAGACCTCTGGACGTGGCTTCCACCTGCCTTTCCTCTCATCCTGCCCCAGAGAACACTGGCCTGCTGTCTTCTAGTTTGACTGTGATCTGGCTTCCTTCACTCTTTGGGGCCAAGAATCAGGAGCATTCTCTCTCAAGACCATCCTCGGGGATGACCAGTGGTTTTCAGCACATGCTAGGCACATGGATGACAGTCGATAAATAGTTATGAAATTAAGCTGACAAAACTAGCATCACGGTTGTATCAGTGAAATTTAATAACTTAGGATATGGAGTTTCTTGTGTTAAAAAGATTATGAGGCAAAAGACATTTATAGAGGTATAAACATACATACATATGTAAATATAGTAATATATAATGATAGGGATATAGGTCTAGGTACATATATTTATAGGTTAAGTATTAAGGAAGCAGATGGACATT
>NW_022104341.1:85328999-85339487 GCF_000313985.2 Echinops telfairi | reverse complement strand
AGAGTAGTGATACCATGAGGGTAGGGGGAAGGTAGAAGGGGAGAAACTTTGATCTATGTACAAGCCCCCTCCCACAGGGAAACAAAAAACAGAAATGTGGGTGAAGGGAGCCAGCAGCTGGTGTAACATATGAGAATAAATTTATAAATTATCAAGGGTTCACGAGGGTGGTAAGGTGTGGGAGGGAGGGGGAAAATGAGGAGCTAATACCAAGGGCTCAAGTAGAAAGAAAATGCCTGGAAATGATGATGGCAACCTATGTACAAATGTGCTTGACACACTGGATGGATGGATGGATTGTGATAAGAGCTATAAGAGCCCCCAACAAAATGACTTCTTAAAATAAAAAAAATTCCTGAAAGACCTTTACCTGCTCCTCTTACTGAGATGATCAGAGTAAAGTAGCATGGCTTCAGGTTTGCCCTGAGGCAGACATTGTGCTCCTTACTTGTCCTTTCTCATGACGTCTCACAGCATTGCAGGAAGGAGCACTATTATGCTCCTCCTGGCTCAGTCCATGGTACAGAGAAGGCGAGGGACTTGTAACCAGTGGGCTGGGGGCTCCGGGAGGCCAGCTGCGGCTCTCAAGCCATATGTGGCTCTTTGGTACATACGTGTGGTTCTGAAGTAAAATTGGAAAAAAGAAGTTTAAGGATATTATTCAGATAATGGTGATTCCCTTGGGGTGTAAAAATATATTTATGACTCACAAATCATTTTTAAATTGTTGTGAGAGACAGGATTGGCTCTTCCATCTCAAAAGTTTGCCACCCCTAGGTTCTAATCTAGATTTGGTCTTGAGCCCACTCACTGTCTTACTCACCATCCCCAAAGCCTCCTTGCTATTAATCCTGTAAGGACGTGTTTTCTGGAGAGTTGAGTGCGTAGCTGTGTGCTATGTGCCACAGTGAAGGTAAGTAGATGTTAAGCTTGGGGAGGCTTGCAGAGGATGGCAAAGATCTGCACTCCTTGCTGTTTGTCCAGAATCTACTCACGTTTATCTAACACCTGCGATTGGCTAGGTACTGGAGACGCATGCGTGAAAAGACAGGTGTAGGCCCAAGTAAAACCATAAGAGCAGCAATGTCAAAAGTGCCACAGAGCAGGACAAAAGGCCACTGGCCTTTCCTGGAGATCCCGTCTAGAAGTCCCAGAAAGTATCTGTTGGAGAGATGAAGAGGGAGGAGAGAATGAGGGAAAGCTGTGAGCGCAGCTGTCGCCCTGTAGCAGGGAAACAATTATCTTCTGTTCTTTGTCCTTTCTCGCTATTTTCTTCTTTCTCTTCTCAGAGGGTCTAAGAAGAGACCAGATAGTAGACCTTGGGCTGACCTACAGGCCTGAGGTGCCTGGGCTGGCACCCGGCCCAGCTCCCAGCTAAGCTTGGCAGCACTGCTACCACACAGAAACGATTAATGTGCTTAATACGTCTTGAAACTCTCCTTTCTCTGTGTCTATGAGACCACACTTACTATTCCTTGTAAGCATCTCTGATTGGTTCTCCACAGCTCCCTCCTTGACTACTTTTCTTTTACCTGTTCCTAAAAGGTCATGCTCCTCAAAATTCCCAGCTCTATTTTTCTTTATGATCGCTAACCTTCTATGTGACTCTAGCTCAGCCCATCCATGCATTCATCAAATGTGTGTTTCTAGAGGAGTCTGCTACGCACTAGAGAGTGTTCTGAGGTCCGGAGCTACAGTGATAAAAGGCGTCGAGGATCCTTTAGCTGGTAACCTGGGAGGACGGGTGGAAAATCTATGCTATGATAGAATGACGAGAGCTTGAGGAAGAGACCCTGACCCCGACTAGGTGGTACCTGTAGAAGTGCGCCTTGGAAAGAGCGTTCAAACCCAATGGCCAGTGCGCACGGAAGGAGGCGCCAGTGGCACTCAAGGGAGGGTTCTCCTAGTTCGATGTGGATGCACACTAGAGAAGCCCTGGTGATGAGGCTGCAGAGAGGCAGGAGGAGATCACAAGGAGCCTGTTATACTAGGCTTTCGGTTGTGAACATTATTCATAAGGTTACGTTGATAGGTGTCAGTTAGGGGTGATTTGATCAGATGTGTGTCTCATAGTGATTATGCTACAGCAACATGGGGAAAGAATTGAGGAGGGCAAGATGAGCAGGTGCCTCAAACACAGTCTGTCAAAACTGGATCTCTCCCTCTGTCTTTGACTGAGTTCTCTATAGTGACATAGATTGATGGATGGATGGATTGCTTGACTTCATTTAAGGAAATGACGGAAATCCAGGGGTAGGCAGCACCTGGAGGTGTCTCCTGACCCACAAGGTGGCTGGGGCTGATGAACACACAACCAGCAGGTCAGGTGACAGGCTACTGGCTCTCAGGGGTGTGAAAGCTGCCGGATTCCAAAATTGGTAGATCAGATGGCAGGCCACCAGCTCATAGGGCTGTGCAGAAGAAGCTGGTGAATCCCAGAATCAACCGGTCAGATGACAGGCTGCTAGCTCAAGAACCAGAACCAGAGATCAGATGATGATGAGCTAGATGCAGGATCCAGCTCAAGAGAAAGCGTGTCAGAGCATGCCATATATAGTGGATACAGCCATGCCCACAGGAAATGCCCCGCAAACCAGCTGAGGGTGATGACTCAGACAAGGTGGCGACTTCAGTAAAGGTCCAACTTGTGTAAGGGCAGGATTACAAGATGATTCGCCTTCGTGGCAATATCAAGGTTAGGATTTACAGCACAGAAAATGGAATACAGTTACGTAATAGCACAAAATGATAGATAATTACATCAGATAAAGAAAAAATCAATAATACTGGAAATCACGGTCAGTCAAGTTGGCACATATTAAGGAGGGGGGTGATCCCATTAAATCCATGATGCTCTCTAATAAATATCTTCCACTAGTCCGGGACCGATCACCAGGACCATTCGTTTAGCTGATAAATCGCTACTTTCCTGACTTTGTGCACGACTCCTTGTTCTCAAGCCATTCACAGTGCAGTAGGGTAGACAGACCAGAAACAATGTCAGGCATGCATGGAGCGTAATCATTGGTAAGCTAAAAATAAAGCATATTAATTTTCTCATCCACTCTGTCATCAGCTTTATAGTATTTCTTAAGAACTTGGTGTCAGTTAATATAATGAATTGGAAGAAGACACTACAGTGGTAGCAGAGCAGGAAACGTTTTAAAAATAATAAGCTCCCTGCCATAACTCTAATTGATTAAGACTCGTGTGACCCTACAGGACAGAGTAGAACTGCCCCCTTTGAGCTTCAAGGCTGTAAATCTTTACAGAAGCCGAAAGTGTCATCCTTCTCCAGCTGAGCGGCTGGTTGGTTTGAACTATTAACCTTGCAGTTAGCGGTCAAACTCATAATCCACTGTATCACCAGGAGTCCTAGAGGAAGCGCTGGAACCTAAGTTAGAGTGACAATGAGACAGGATGGACAGAAAAGACATCAAGAGATGACAAGCAGATCGTACCAGGACTGTCACCATTGAGTGACAGTTAGTGTAGTTTGTCCTTGCATGGTTAATTGGCTGCTCCAGTGGACTAAGTTCCCCCAGGGCAAGAACCATGCTTCAGCAAATATTTCTGAGAGCCTCTAGAATGTTGGGCCCTCTTCATCAGCACACAAAGCCTCCAAAGAGCTTACATTTCATAGTGCTTAGGTCCTAATAGGGGAATAAGATAGACAGCAATAAGCAGAACAATAAGTAGATTGCATGACCCCTGTAATAAATATATTCCACTAGTCCAGGACAGACCACCAGGACCATTCATTTATCTGATAAGCACCTACCTCCCTAACTTTGCAAATGACTCTTTGTAAATTGCAAAATATAGCAGGAAGTGCCAAGACCGAAGGCGATAATGGAAGTTGAGCCGAGTAAGAGCCATGAGTGCTGACTGGGAAGAGAAAGGCAACAGGATTTAATAGTGTGATCCAAGTAGGCTTCATTGAGCCTATTTGAAGGAGATAGGGGAGTTCATTAGCACAATACTTGTGATACTGTAGGGCTTGTATTAGGAGGGTAGAGGCTGAAGCTTGCGTGTCCACTAGTTTTTACCCATGTGACCCATAGGGGAAAGATGGCAAGGTCTAGTTGAGACATGCTGGGTTTGAGGCTAGAATAAGCCGCAGTTCCCAGAGAGAGCAAAGCTCCAACACTTACGTGTTCCGGTTCATCCACACTGTAAATGTTCTCGATGCTTTGTCCTGCTCCCACAGGCTCAGATCATGCTGGAGCTGAAGACTCGCGTGGAGGAATTAAAGATGGAGAATGAGTACCAGCTTCGACTAAAGGATATGAACTACTCTGAGAAGATGAAGGAGCTAACAGACAAGTTCATCCAGGAAATGGAGTCCTTAAAGACAAGGAACCAGGTGTGTTTGAGAGACCGAGCCAACACCACAAAGAACCACAAATGCCCGCTTTGCTCACTCATTACCCATGCTGCCATCTCATAGTAGGATATGTGGGAATATCATATCGTAAGACAGTTGGGAGCATCAGAAATTCTTACAAGTGCAAAGCGAAGAAAATCAGACTATGAAACTCTTATACTGTATGGTACTAACTAGGCAAAATTAAAAAGGTGCAAAGTAATTTTTCAAAATACAGCTAGTGGTATAATTATCTGTGGGACTTGGGGTTATAGATCATCTAAAGTTTATTCTTTATCAACTTCTGTGATTTTGAAATTCTCTACCATGACAGGAGAGACTTATATATAAACAAAATGAAAAGCTAAGAGAAATATAGGAAGAAAAGAGCTCTCAGAAGAGGGATTTCTGGAAAGTCAAGATGGTTAAATAAAAGCAGTCTAAAAGTTCCCTACCTTGTTAGATAAGCCAAGCCCTCTGTTAAGTCCTAGGGCCGGTTCCCCTCTTACCTGCGAGGAACTTCTTCACGCCAAGATCACAGTCGGAGGCGTACATCTCAATGTGTGGGCCACAGAGTACCCCGTTGTTACCTCTGTATCCACATCTTCATGTCACCTGTCCAAGATGGGGCTCATCACTGACAAAGCCCAGTCAGTGGAAAAGAATGTAAGAAGGCAGGATGTGAGACTCCTGGGGCAGATGCTAATGTCAGTTAAAAGTGGCGGTTCCATTGTGGTCTCCTAGAACCGCGCAGGGGGAAAAATGAAGGCCTGAGAAATATTTGTGAATGAAGAAGACAATTAGTTCTTGCCCAAGGAGTGCTTTCAGTGGATATATAGAAAGGAGAATGTTCGTCTCTGTGTTTCAGGTTTTAAAAACAGAGAAAGAAAAACAGGACATATTCCATCGTGAACGCTTAGAAAACCTGGTGGAGAAGCAAAACCGGGAGCTACAAGACCTGGGTGAGGCCCTACGTAAAGATTTTGGGGGGAAAGGCAGCGGGTTAGGGTGGAGAACGTAGTCAGGGACCCAAAGACCCCCAGGTACTAAGGGATCGTCTACTATCCCTGAACTCACTCACGGTCGTTTTCGCTCCAGTGTGTCGGTGAGTTGCTGTAGGTGCCATCAAGTCCGTTGACTCTCACGCCCCTGTGTACAACAGAGTGAAAACCTGCACCGTGCTCACACTGGTTGTGTTTGAGCCTGTTTGCAGCCACTGTGTCAATCCATCTTGTTGAGGTTCGTCCTCGTTCTCACTGACCCTCTACTTGACCAAGTATGAAGTCCCTTTCTAGGGACTGAACTTTCCTAATAACATGTCCAAAGTACCTGACTTCCAACAACCATCGCGGCTGTATTCCTCCAAAACAATTCACTCACTGTCATCGAGTCACTGCCACTTCCTAGTGACCCTATAGGACAGGGTGGAACTGCCCCTGTGGGTTTCTGAGACCAACACTCTTTGTGGAAGGTAGAAAGCCCCATCTTTCTCCTAGAAGGTAGCTGGTGGTTTTGAACTGGTGACCCTGCAATTAGCAGCCATTACACCGTTACACCACCAGAGCTCCTTCTGGCAGCCCTGGTATATTCAATATTCTTCGTCAGCAATGTGATTCTTCTCTAGTCTTCTGTATTCATTGGCCAGCTTTCACATGCATTGAAAATAGTATGCATTGGGTCAGGCACACCTTAGTCCTCAAAGTGATGTTTTTGCTCTTTCACGCTGTAAAGAGGTCTTGTGTGGCAGCTCTGCCCAACGCAGCACCCCATTGGACTTCCTGACTGCTGTGTCCATGAGCACTGAAGCAGACAGCTTCAATCACTTCTCTTTTTATCATGCTGTTGTTAATTGGCCTAGTGGTGAGGATTGTTGTAATCTTTACATGGCGTTATAGTCACTGAGTTCTAATCACTGCTGAAGGCTTTGCTCTTCATCCGTGTTTCCAAGTCGTCCTCACTTTCATCAAGCAGGGCTGGGCCATCTGTTAAAAAGCCTTCCTCTAATCCTGATGCCATGTTCTTCTTCATATAGTGCAGCTTCTCCGACGATGTGCTCAGCACACAGATGGTAAAAGGATACAACCGCGATGCTCTCCTGTCTAGATTTTAAGCCACGCAGTATTACCTGTTCAGTGACTATGCCTTGGTCTGTGTAGCGGCTCGGCATGAACACAGTGAAGTTCTGGAGTTCCCATTCTTCTCAATGTTATACAGAGCTTGTTATAATCCACACAGACTAATGCCTTTGCATAGTCAATAAAACACAAGTAAACATTTCTCTGGAGGACGGGGGCCACATAAGGGACAAGGTTGAGAGGAGTCAAACTAGATACCCATTCTGAAATTCAAGGTTCCTGAGATTTGTGGAAGACCATCATGTAAACATAGTGGGTGGGCGGGGGTAAGTTAAATTCAGAGTCCATCTAATTCTTAACAATGAATTAGAAACTTGTTCCCAAGAGTCCCACGTAGCAGGAAACAGGATTTGGAAAAGTGCAGGTTTGCAGCCCAATAGACTGCCTTGGATCCCAGACTTACCACCTGGCTATCTGGGTGCCCTAGGGAGTCCCCAACCACATTGAACTTCAGTTTAATCTTGTGCATTAGTACTCTTTCAGGACAGTCGTCTTGGCCTGAGCCCCAAACGCCCTTGTGCATTTCCCTAGAAGTCCAGAAGGGAAAGAGAAAGAACTTGACCGCTGAGGAGATGGTGGAGCAGGGCCAGGCACTGGAATCTGGGCTCTGGAGGCTGCTGCCCCAGCTGGTGCTGAAAGGGCGTGGAAAAGCTCCCACCACTCCTGAACGTCCCTGAGGCTGGTGCTGGCCTCCCGCCTTAAACGCCGCCTTGCTTCTCTGCAGAATGTTGCAACAACCAAAAGCTGCTTCTGGAATATGAAAAGTACCAGGAGCTGCAGCTCAAGTCCCAGCGGATGCAGGAGGAGTATGAGAAACAGCTTCGGGATAATGATGAGACCAAGAGCCAGGCCCTGGAGGAGCTGACTGAGTTCTATGAGGCCAAATTGCAGGAGAAGACGGCCCTTCTAGAAGAGGTACTCCCAGAAAGCTACCCTGACCTCCCTCTCATTGCCCAGCCTGTCAAGGCCAACTGCACACAGTCTGTGAGAAGCTGGTAGCTTGTGAGAAGTACCCTTAATCTCCTTCCTTTCCTTCTTGCAACTTGAGCTTCATTCTGCCTTGTCAATACTTTGTTTTCTCATTGACCAGGAGACTCACTGAGCTGGGAAATGCTCGTTTACTTGAGGTGGAAATTCCTTAGATAGACCCCATTCGTTCCTATTATTCTATTCTAACTGTACCTCCGACCCATAAGAACTGGGGAGACTGTTCTAGAGCCTGCATAACTTGGAGAGGACAAAGACCCTTCAATGATAGGAAGATAGTTGCCCCACACCCCTTAGCAACCTCTGTTTCTTACAAAATTTAGTCATTATTTCATCAATTAACTCACCTACGCAATGTCCCATTGGTTTATCAGCCTGAGGGCTGGGGGTAAAAGAGAAATGAACCATGGGACCTGGAGGTAGTCACAGAGATGGACACCCATGGAGGTGTCCACAAGATAGTAGGCAGATATAGACAGAGTGGCTGAACGGACCCGGGAGATCAGGGAGGTTTGCAGATGCAAATGAAATCTGAGAGGAATACGAATTGGAATGAACTAGGAGATGAGGCAATGAGGGCCAGAAGGTCATTCCAGGCAGAACATAATCATAGTACGGTCAAGGAAAATATCTAATGTCCCAAGATAAAGGGAAGCTAGAAAGCGGTCTCTTCCTTCACATGAAATTGTAGCAAGAGCGTGTACTGAGAGAGGCAGAAAAGTTGTGTGGGGAGGAGAGATGGGTGGAAATGAGCTGATACCAAGGGCTCAGGTAGAAAGAAAATGTTTTAAAATGATGATGGCAACACATGTCCAAATGTGCTTGACACAATGGATGGATGTTTGGATTGTGATAAGAGCTGTACGAGCCCCCAATAAAATGATTTTTTTAAAGGAAAGTTATATGGAGGAAACAGGAAGTCTCCAGTGAGCAGGGAAGGTAATCAGGGGATAAACATGGTGGGCAGTGGTGGAAGGAGGTTTGAAGCTGACACAAGCCTCAGGAGAGGTCGAGCTTTGACCTAGGGGCAATGGGGAGCTGAGAGAATCCCTCCTCCACTTCAGCTTCATCTTCAGATGCGAAGAATGTTCCTTATCAGGGAAGAGGGGATGGAAGGGAAGGAGCTGGAGGCCTACTTTGGGTAGGGAGAGAAAGGAAAGTAAGAAGGGAGACAGACAGACAGGAAGAAAGCAGAAGGCCCAGGGACCCATGTCTGGAACAACCGCTTTCATTCTCGTATTGCTCCTTGGCCGCCTCCCATGCCTTGTGATCATGCTTCACATCGCATCTCAGGCCCCCTTCGCACACAGATCCTTCTGCGTCCTTCCTCTCCCGGCACAGCTATCTGTCTGTCTATCTCTCTCTCTCCTTCCCCGTCCCACTGCCTCTGTCTCTCTGTTCAGGCACAGGAAGATGTCAGACAGCAGCTACGGGAGTTTGAAGAGACCAAGAAGCAAATTGAAGAGGATGAAGACCGAGAAATCCAAGATATCAAAACCAAGTATGAGAAGAAGCTTCGGGATGAAAAGGAGTCTAACCTGCGGCTGAAAGGAGAAACGGGAATCATGAGGAAAAAGGTACCGGCCGTGCTCAGAGCGGCCCTGGGATGGGCAAGGGCAGGGCGGAAGAGACAACACTGAGGGTAGAAGAGGCAGAGCCTTCCGGGCGCAGCCCCACCCACATGGACAGCGGCGCTCCTGCCTGAAAACCCTCCCTCCAGGCAGCCAGGCAGCGGTCAGGAAAGGAGCTTCTCCCTGCAGCTGTAGGCAGACAGACCCTGAACACATGCCCCTCCTGTGAAAGGGCAGCCATGGTGGCGGGCTGTCCTCTGGATCGACTGGTAGTGTGCTTGCCCATAGAAATGACCGGGGGCTTGCTTTGGCTCCATGGGTCTTCATGCGTTTTGGAAACTAGCAATTCTGCAAGAATCTGTGAACTCAATCTTCCTTCATCCCATCTGTCAGGGAACATTTGCTCAACTTGTGCACTAAACATTCTTCATTCCCTGCGCCTTTTCCCTGTTCTGTTAGCTGTCCACCAAACGGTGCTGAATCACAGTGACCCTATAGGACAGGGTAGAACTGCCCCTATGTGGTGCTGAATCACAGTGACCCTATAGGACAGGGTAGAACTGCCCCTATGCGGTGCTGAGTCACAGTGACCCTATAGGACAGGGTAGAACTGTCCCTATGCGTATCCAAGACTATAACTGTTTCCAGGAGGAGGAAGCCCCATCTTTCTCCCAAGGAGCGGTTGATGGTTTTGAACCGCTAACTTTGTGGCTCATAGCCCAAAATATAACCACTACGCAAGCCACCAGGGCACCTGGTTCCTGCCCACAGGGATCTCGATAGGTGCTCTTTGGACTCTGATGCACTGGCAAGTTGGGTTTAGTCAGCGTTTTCTGTAGAATCGGAAGCAAGGTCTTGGAGGTGCTGTAGGCAAAGTGTGAGCCTGGGATGACCGCTGGCTCCTGGTGCAGGGCGCCCTGCGTGGCTCCTTTCCTGACTGCATGGGAAAGGAGTGGGAACCGAAGACTGATTCGTTCACGGGATGGAGTGAATGCTCACTGACAGCTGCGATGAAGGAATAGTCCCATCACAGAGTCTTGTAGAATTGCTAGCTGCCCAGATCATTCAGCCCCGTAGAGGCCAAGTTCAAAGCAAGCCCACAGCACTTTCTTTCTTGTTGTTGTTGTTGTTGTGAGGATTCTTTACACCTGCCATAATGAAAACACAAAGCAACAGTAGCCTAAGGGACGAAACATTTAGAAGCACAGAAAACATATCTATCTACCTTTCCCACTCTGTCAGGTTAGCTTGAGACGTTAAAGCTGATGTCACCCCCGAGGTTTAGCCTAACCAATTCTGGGATATTTTCTTCCAAGAGGAGAAATCCTATCTCCTGGTTTTTCTTGCAAAAGAAAACATTAGCAGCGTTAACCAGTCCTAGCGTTTCCTACTCTGGGGCCCCTACGTGGGCTACAGTGAGGGTGTAGAC
>NW_022104341.1:85325674-85328899 GCF_000313985.2 Echinops telfairi | reverse complement strand
AGGAGCGGTTGATGGTTTTGAACCGCTAACTTTGTGGCTCATAGCCCAAAATATAACCACTACGCAAGCCACCAGGGCACCTGGTTCCTGCCCACAGGGATCTCGATAGGTGCTCTTTGGACTCTGATGCACTGGCAAGTTGGGTTTAGTCAGCGTTTTCTGTAGAATCGGAAGCAAGGTCTTGGAGGTGCTGTAGGCAAAGTGTGAGCCTGGGATGACCGCTGGCTCCTGGTGCAGGGCGCCCTGCGTGGCTCCTTTCCTGACTGCATGGGAAAGGAGTGGGAACCGAAGACTGATTCGTTCACGGGATGGAGCGAATGCTCACTGACAGCTGCGATGAAGGAATAGTCCCATCAGAGTCTTGTAGAATTGCTAGCTGCCCAGATCATTCAGCCCCGTAGAGGCCAAGTTCAAAGCAAGCCCACAGCACTTTCTTTCTTGTTGTTGTTGTTGTTGTGAGGATTCTTTACACCTGCCATAATGAAAACACAAAGCAACAGTAGCCTAAGGGACGAAACATTTAGAAGCACAGAAAACATATCTATCTACCTTTCCCACTCTGTCAGGTTAGCTTGAGACGTTAAAGCTGATGTCACCCCCGAGGTTTAGCCTAACCAATTCTGGGATATTTTCTTCCAAGAGGAGAAATCCTATCTCCTGGTTTTTCTTGCAAAAGAAAACATTAGCAGCGTTAACCAGTCCTAGCGTTTCCTACTCTGGGGCCCCTACGTGGGCTACAGTGAGGGTGTAGACATCTCTGTTTAACCGAAGAAGTGAGCTCAGAGGCCCTCTTCAACCCACTTAACCTTCCCAGCAGCCCCAGCGAACCAGTCATTTCTGGCTAGCAAGCGGAGAAGCTCTGCATGCCCACTGCATCCCTGCCTACAATATGCAAAGTCCAGTGGGTGAGGAAGGGGAGAGGGGGTCCGGGTCACCCCGCAAGCTTGCTGGTGACAAGTGAGGACGTTCTTTTGGGCAGATCCTGGGGGGTGAGGATGTGGTCACCAGTCACCAAGTTCTTGTCTGGTCCTGCACTTGGCAGCTGCTTATTCTTCATCTTGGCTTTGGCCATGGTTCAGTCTCCTTCGTCAAAGTGCTTTTGCCCTTTCTGGAGTCTCTTCCTGGGGAAGTCGGAGCCTCCAGGCTTTTGTGCCAGGCTTGGGTAGTTGGCCTTTAGCTTTGCCTCCTCTGCTCCCTCAGGGAGAATAGCTTCCTTCTCCTGCATGTCCTGCTTCTCCTCGCCGTCTCCTCGGAAGGGTTCGCCTCTTCCTGTTTCTGGGACATGGCGGACCGGGGCTGTGGAGCGTAGAGGCCCCAGGAAGTCCACCGGATAAGGGCAGGGGGAGGGGAATGGGGACAACCTGCGCTGCTGCCTCGGTTCCTGTCACTAGGGTTGCCCGGTCAGAATGGCCGCCCACAGTGCTTCCTAGTAGCTGTCATGCTACCAGTAAATCCAGAGGATGATTGCGCCTTCCCTTCTGCGGCGTGACATGAGCCAGGGCTCAATCCCGTTGGCCCTGATGGAGCATGGACCCCCAACCCCCAAAGTCTGGCACGCCCTGCTGCCCCTCTGTTTTCACTCAAGGAGTTGCTGTCTACAGCCTGCCATGCAAGGACGGGCTAGTTTCCTGTAAGGGGGATGGGACTGGATCTTAGCGACCAGCATGCCGCATCAGCCTTTGTACCTGGCCTTTGTGCGAGATGCCTAACCGTCTACTCCTAAAAGCCCAATATGTGGACTGCTCTGGTGTTTTCTGTTCACAGACGACAGGGCGTCCAGATTAGCATTGGTCCCGGGTGGGGGGGCTCTTTGAATTCACAGTCAGAGGGGAGAGTGGACACGCGTTTCAGTCTGGTATCGCTGCCCCTGCCCCCTCAGTTTAGCAGCCTGCAGAAGGAGATTGAAGAGCGAGCCAATGACATTGATGGCCTGAAGGGCGAGCAGGTGAAGCTGCAAGGGGTCATCAAGTCCCTGGAGAAGGACATCCAAGGCCTCAAGCGGGAGATCCAGGAACGAGACGAGACGATTCAAGATAAGGTAAAGGCTGGTCCTCTGCCCTCCCTCATTGCAGCCTGGGGCTGAGGACAGGGAGGTCCCTGGCTTCCTTGATCACATGATCAAGAGGAAAGAGTGGTTTAGTATGGACTGTGAGGGTGTGCTAAGCTGCTAACTTAAAGGTCGGAGCTCCAAGTCCACCCAGGAGCACCTCAAGAGACAGGCCTGGCAATCTCCCTCAAATCAAAACCCTCCGCCGTGGAAAACGCTGGGGAGTCCAAGTCTACGCTGACAGAGCGGGCTCCTCCTGCATTGGAATCACCTCCCCGGTCCCTGGTCCTGGTGCACTGTGCCAGCACTGGACGGATGGCTGAAAACACAACACAAGGAGTTCTCCCAGCACCTTGGGGCACACGAGCACCCCAGCTTTATAGTGCAGGACACTGAGTGCTGAGAGGTTATGTTTCTTGCCCAACGTCAGACAGATCCTAGTGAGAAGCTGAGCGGGCTGTCCTCCACTGTCCCAGGCATCCCAGGTTCAGGAGGCCCCAGGGCGAGTGTGCTCCCCCACCTCTCTGCTCAGATGGTGCTCCGAGACTGGCCCTCCTGAGGTTGGCCCGTAAGGACTGGCAGCAGCAGTACTGTACTCGCTTGACAGGCTGCCTGCCTCACCAACACAGCACATCCTGCACCGCAGCACTGTGAACTCCGCCTCATCCTGAACACATCCAGACTCTGGGCCTTCCTCTCCGTCCCCTCTGCCACTCCGACCTTAGTCCCAGCAGAACCAACCAGTGATCCGGCCTCCCGGGCAGGCTCATCCGCTCACTGTTCACGGGACTATGGGACATTTTTCTGAGTCTCTGTTGTCTCGCCTGTAAAGTGAGAACGACTGGGGATTAAATGAGATCGTGTGTGGGTGTCATTTCTGCCTACGTGTGTGTGGAGGTATCTGGGATTTTTTTTCTAGGATGAGTCTAACGCTCTCTTCAGATTCTCACTGTGGGGTTTTGACAGCAAAGAAGTCAAGGCCCCCTGACCTAGAAAATCGCAACAGCCTCCTACCCAGTCTTTTCTCTTTACCGTCCCACAACCCACCTCTTCCCCCAACAACCTCCCAGACCCAGCCCTACTGTCCCACAACCCACCTCTTCCCCCAACAACCTCCCAGACACAGCCCTACTGTCCCACAACCCACCTCTTCCCCCAACAACCTCCCAGACACAGCC
>NW_022104341.1:85323780-85324845 GCF_000313985.2 Echinops telfairi | reverse complement strand
TCAGGCCACCACGGTTAGGCTTCATCTGATACGGAGCGGGAAGTCATCAAAGGCTCTTGAGCAGAAAAGTGGCCTAATTAAGTATGTGTTCTGGGAGGCAAACAGGGTAGAGGTGGAGGAGAAAGAGATTAGGAGCAAAGGCTGAGAGCATGCACGTGCCACCCCTGTACCCCTCCTTTCCTGATGCCATGTGCCAGTCAGCGCCTGCTCAGCCCACCAGCCCTGTGGTCTGTCGGGGGGGGGGAGGAAGAGCTCCTGAGGGTGAGTCTGTGGTCGATCTCAGACTGTGGGACTTTTCCCCCTAGACACATTTTTCTTCACTTTCTCCAACTTTCTGCTGCTCAGAAAATGACACTGGAGTCCACCGAGCGGCTCCATCGGTGGTTGTCACTGCTGTTGCTGAATATCATGGGGTTGGTTCCGACTCATAGCAACCCCCAGCCTTTACATTTCGAACTGCTGACCTTGCATTTAGCAGCCCAATGTCCTACTGTCATACTCTCAGCTTCAGGCACTTGGTAATCTCTTACCCAGGCCACTGTGGCAGCCACCTGACTGGTCTCCCTAGCTCCAGTGGAACGTCGCATCAGGCCTTCTTGGAGTCGAATCCGATGTGTAGACGCCCACGTTGGCTCTCGGAACTTGCACTAGGAAAGCCAAACTTCTGATCTCAGTGTCTCCTCCTTTGGGCCCTTTGGGCCTCCCTGGGTCTACCTTCCCAATCCTACCATTCATGTCTCAGCTGGGCCTCTCTCGTGGCTGGAATTCTTCTCCCCACATGGTTCACTAAAGCCTGTCCCCCTCCAAACCCATCTGAAACATCCCTCCTCTGGCTGCCCCTCTGCGAAACCTCGGTATGTGGTGTGCACCTGAACCCTTTTTCCCTGAGCCGCAGGCAAGAGATTGAGCCGGCTCCACCTTTGCTTCCACACTGCCATGGCCTTCTCTCCTGTGTGGCCTTTCTGGCCTGGAGTTTTGTTATTCATTGAAAAATAATTGGTTGTAACAAGCGGCCATCTAGCTCAGAAACAACAAAGCCCACATGGAACAACATGTGTGATCACG
>NW_022104341.1:85322401-85323680 GCF_000313985.2 Echinops telfairi | reverse complement strand
TGTGTCTTGTCAGCTGCAATGTCTCCCAGGGAGAGAGTCGAGAGAGACAGTGTGTCTTCCACCTCCAAGGAGGAAATACAAGAGTTCCTAGATTTCTCAGGGGAAGGCCATGCCCACACAGATCACTGGCTATGATCCGGTTGACAGACTAGACGCCACCCCTTCACTCTTAATCCTCTCAAGTCCCAAATTGACACCCGATTATGTAACTACCATGGTGGCTCTAGGTGCCCGGACTTTTCACGTGTAGCTGGCTCCCCCAGCGTTAGCGGACCAGGCGGAAGAAGCTGCTTGGCCCATTCTGACCCACTTTGGGAGCCACACAGGCCCTCTTTGGAAAGCGCTACTTGATTCAAATAAATGAGTGCATGACTAAAAGTCTCTGGTCAGAAGCTGAAGTGTCAATACTGCACCCAAGTGCGGGGATAGGCAGGCTATGCATTCCCACCCCCACCCCCACCCCCCTCAGTAGAGGCGCCTCAGGCTCCTCCATCAGCACTGTCCAGGATTCCTCTCTCTGCCCTAAAAGGACCCCCTCTCTGTCTCAGGTCCCTGTGCTTGACTCTCACTTCTCTCCCGTCTCCCCACTTCCAACCCCCAGGAGAAGCGAATTTATGATCTGAAGAAGAAAAACCAGGAACTAGAGAAATTCAAGTTTGTGCTCGACTACAAAATAAAGGAGCTGAAGAGGCAAATAGAGCCTCGAGAGAATGAGATCAAAGTGATGAAGGAGCAAATTCAGGAGGTGAGAAGCCTCTGGGATCCTGTCTCCCCCACCCCCACCCCCCACTGTTCACTGCTGGCCCAAGGGGATGGAGAACAGCTGTCCTCCTAGGCCCTCTACCCGCTCAAGGTGTGTGCAGCCTTCATCCCTCAGAGGCTGCTGCGGGGAAAGCCCTGGTCCACTCAGTGCCCTGTCGGGCTGTGCCAAGGGAAAAGCATGGGATTTCTCTTGCTGCAGGGCCTTAGTGCGCAGGGTCTGGGAAACCGCAGTGTTGAGCGTTCTGCCACCAGAGGGCGATGTCGACTCAGCCAACTGGCTATCTCTCCAGAGAGCCCCATCCAAGTTGGGATTTAATGCATATAACCTACTCCATATTTAAGTCACGTCAAGTAGAATTGTATAGTTGCTACCACAATCGGTTTCCAGCCATTGTTTTTCTACGTGGACTCCTTGACATTGTCTGCCTTTTACCCCGCCGCAACCCCTGTACCCCCTCTCCCCTTATCCTGCTTGGGGTCCCCATGTTCATCAACCCTGGGTT
Source organism: Echinops telfairi (assembly GCF_000313985.2). Classification (NCBI taxonomy): domain Eukaryota; kingdom Metazoa; phylum Chordata; class Mammalia; order Afrosoricida; family Tenrecidae; genus Echinops; species Echinops telfairi. The sequence goes on along the minus strand of NW_022104341.1, from coordinate 85,322,415 downwards.
TCGTAGACCAAAAA
>NW_022104341.1:85310851-85321371 GCF_000313985.2 Echinops telfairi | reverse complement strand
AATGACATCCCCGTGAATAAGAACAGTTGAGTTTGGGGTGACCCTTGCAATGAATGGCCGAATGCAGCAGAGAAGTAGAGAGGACCGTATGGAGGACGACGGTGTCAGGAAGGGGGGGGACGCTGGAGGACAGAGCTACGTCTGGCCTCCCTGGAGTAAGAATCGGCTTTGTGTGGGCTTGATCCCAGGCCTCGTTGGGAAGTGAGCTCATTTCTGGCATTACTAGACCCCCACGTCTGGTTTACTCTTCCCTACTGCCTCTAGACCAGAGGCTGCTTGAAGACAAAAACGACCTCTTACTTCCGTATCCCCTATGCCTGGGACAACGGGCCAGCCCTTCCTAGTGAGCCCCCTCTCTAGCTGCAGACACCCTCTGCTCCGCCGTCCTCTGGCTGGCTGGTGAGCGCCCTCTGCCACGAGGTCTGAGGAGCTCTGCCCACGCTGCAAGTTCATCGTCTCGCTCCTCTCCCGGAAGCACGGTCCTTCCGTCACTGGGGCTCCCCTTTGCCCACTGTGCCTGCTGTCCATTCGCTCGCCCCACCAGTATTTGTGGAGTCCTTTCTTAATGGTAGACTCAGTACCGAAGGGCTAGTCTGTCTGTGCAAAATGCTTCCAAGAATAAAGATGACATTCGAAACGCAGCCCTCCCAGTCTCCAGAGAGACGAGGTCCTGTAGGACCTCGGGAAATCTGACCTGAAGGCCTAGGATGTGCTAGAGGGAGTCCTGTATCCAACCATGAAAACCGAGGGAACTCTCGCTCACCTCCACCACTTCCCAAATCATCCCGGAAGCTCCCTGTTAACCGGAGCACCAGGCTCCACCAGGCTCACTGGGTAAAAACATCACTTGGCTTTTGGTAGGAATGAGATCAACTAAGGGCTGCAGGCTCCAATTCCTGTCAAAAAGACAAGTGGTGTTTTTACCCCGTGGACCTGGGACCCCTGGTGGCGCAGTGATCATGAGTGAGGCTGCTAACAGGAAGTTCAGCAGTTTGAAACCACCAGCTGATGGTGATGTAATTTCTTTTTATTTTATTTATTATTTTATATGCTATATTTGAATGTTTAATTCTGAAATAGTTCTTACGTTTTCTTTTGTTGTTGTTTTTAAATAATTTTATTAGGGGCACATACAACTCATCACAGTCCATACATGCATCAATTGTGTAAAGCACATTTGTACATTCATTGCCCACATCATTCTCAAAACATTTGCTCTCCACGAAGGGCCCTGGCACCAGCTCCTCATTTTTCCCCTCCCTCCCTGCGTGTAGTTTTCTTTTAAAGAGGAGACATTCTCCTCGGCTGGGCTTTTGAAGATGTTTTCAACGGAACACCAGGCGGAGGCTCTTTCTTGACTTCCTCTCTCCTGTCTCATGGGGGCACCTACACTGCTGGTCCCTCCCACCTTTGTGCTTCAAGAGTGGACTCTGACGGCCACTGGGCCTGCAAGGTCCGCATCCACGTGCCCAGCTTCACGGAGGAGACGAGGAAGGTGCCTCTCTAGAGAGCCCGCCTCACGTTAGAGCTGTGGTCATTGATACATTCAGATGGAATGCAAGACAGGCAAGTGACTGGCATGGCTGAGAAGAACATCGTGTTGGGTATGGTAAAAGGCCAGCCAACGCAAGGAGAGCCCTCGGGGAGAGGGGCTGGCCCAGTAGCCACAGCAATAGATTGGAGCATCTCCCCAAGCGTGAAGATCACCCACGAACAGACATTCTGTTCTGTTCCACAGAATGCCCCCATGAGTCAGTGCCAGCTCAGCAGCAGCTGACCACCGCCACCACCACGTGGCTGGAGAAAGGGAAAGCTCTGAAGGGGGTACAGGCTGCCCATAGAAGCCCTTGAGTGGGGGTTAACATACCCATTTGGGGACAGGGGAGGGCACAGGGACTGGGCTCTTAAGATCACAAAGGTGAAGAGAAGTTTCCTTCCAGAAAGCGTGGTGGGAACAAGGAAAGAAAGACCCCGTCTCTAGGGCAGTAGTCCAATGAAAAGACCCCAGGTCTCAAAGACCACGTCCATCCACGCTTGTTCTTGACTCTCTTCCCCTTGCTCCGCAGATGGAGGCTGAGCTGGAGCGCTTCCACAAGCAGAACACGCAGCTGGAGCTGAACATCACGGAGCTGTGGCAGAAGCTGAAGGCCACCGATCAGGAGATGCGCAGAGAGAAGCAGAAGGTGTGAGGGTTTTCTGAGTCTGGCGGGGCTCGGATCTGGCAGCTGGTACCTACTGCAAGGGGCGGCTGGCATGGGAGAGACTGTGCCAGCCCAGTGCCAAGAGCCAGTTCCCACTTTAATCCACACTCGCGCCTTGCTCACAGCCTTACCTGCGTTCAGACCCAGGCAAATTCGCATGGCTGGAGCCATCTGACACTAGGAAACAACTTTGGGGAAAGCGAGCGACGGGGTGGGCAGTCCTTTGTGCAAGAACGTTCCCAGCAATCTGACGCTTTGGCCTGGGAAAGGCCATTTGTAGTCTGTGCTTAGAGGCTTAGAGGCTTTGACTTCCAACAGATTGCTAAGGCTTGGGGACCTTGGGGCAGACTGTTGACATACTCAGCTGCTAACCCAGAGGTCGGAGGTTGGAATCCACCCAGAGGCACCTCAAAAGTGTCAGAGTAAACCAGCTTCTAACAACCGAGGGGTCCATAGGCACAATTGTACAGTTATATAAAGATCATAGTGAAGTCATAGAAGATAGGAGAGAGAGTGAAGTAAAGGAGTCAGACACATTTTAAGTCATTTTTTTCCTTTGTTTTTTTTTCTTTTTTTAATTTTTAGTGAATGAGTGAGTGAGTCAGTGAGTGAGTGAGTGAATGATTCAGTGAGTGAGTCAGTCAGTCAGTGAGTCAGTGAGTCAGTGAGTCAGTCAGTGAGTGAGTTAGTCAGTGAGTCAGTGAGTGAGTGGGTGAGTGAGTGGAGTCTTTTTTTTTTAAAATAGTTTTATTAGGGGCTTATACAACTCTTATCACAATCCATACATACATCAATTGTGTAAAGCACATTTGTACATTCATTGCCCACATCATTCTCAAAACATTTGCTCTCCACCTAAGCCCCTGGCATCGGTTCCTCATTTTTTCCCTCCCTCCCCGCTTCCCCCTTCCTTATGAATCCTTGATAATTTATAAATTATTATTTTGTCATATCTCGTCCTGTCCGACGTCTCCCTTCACCCACTTTTCTGTTGTCCATCCCCCAGGGAGGAGGTTATATGTAGATCCTTGTAATCGGTTCCCCCTTTCCACCCCTCCTCCCTCCACCCTCCCAGTATCGCCGCTCACACCACTGGTCCTGGAGTCAGACACATTTTATGGTAGCATGCTCAGGGAGGCCCTGATCTCAGCAGCTAGGTCCGCACTGAGAGAGAGAGTCTTTACTGTCTTGGGATATTTGTAGGTAGCCATGAGACATGCATATTCAGGAGTTACATATATCACAAGGTGGATGGTAACCACAGTAAAGTCCCTGAGCTCACAGGTGAGGAAACCTAATTACCTGCATTGGGGGAAGGCATGAGGGGGGATGGGTGCCATGGCGGGAGGCGATAACAAGAATGTCTGCTTTGATAGGGAGATAGAATCAACCATGTGCTCACTTAAGGCAGCATAGCTGTTAGGGGAGAATCTGTGGGAATGATATTTAAAGCAGGATAATGTACTTGGACTTTAACTTGACCAAAGTGTTGGCTTTCCTACCATGGAAAACTAGCTTTCCAGATTCCCTCTGTTATAAGTTCGGGAATACAGTCCCCATCATATTTCCCTCAGTGGCAGTTTCCCACACGAAAGAGAGGCCTGGGGACCTGCTCCCCCAAGCAGTCACCGCCCGCCCTCCAAAGCAGTTCAGCTGGGACACACCCGGGCCGCCAGGCCTCGGTTGCCATCAGTGGTAACTGATCCAGCGAAGGACCTCCTGGCCGTCTGTTCCCTCCACGTGACAAGCAAGGAAGATAGGCCCACAGAACGTCAAAGCACATACAGAACCAGCTCAAGAAACGAGGTCTTCTGCTCCCAGGTGGGGACTTGCTCCTGACCCTGTTTGCTGAATCCGATGGAGTTTTGTTTTTCCCAACCTCCACATTCCGCTCCATACTAGATCATGTTACAGGCTGCAGGGACCCTGCCCTCCGCAGACCTGGGGGCTCTGGGTCATCTACAAGACCACTATACTGCTAGGTAGACACGGAGGGCGAGTGTCTAATGGGATGTGGGAGGAATAAGGGCAGCGAGGCTCTTCCTAAGTTGGGTGTAAGGGGAGACGGTCTCAAATATATGATGAGAGAGGGCATCTAGACTCGTCTGCAAATGAGTCCGTCTGCCCGGTTTTGTGTCTTCCCCCGCCCCGCCCCGTCCCGCCCCGTGCCGCCCCGCCGGCTTTTTTCCTGGTGCTGCTATGGCAGAAACGCCAGGCGTGGGTGGCTTTGAAGAAACTATTTGTTGTCCACACTTGGGCCATTGGTTCTAGAAGGCTCTCCCGGTTGACTTGGGCGGACCCTTGTCAGGAACCCCAGCATTCCTTGGGCTGCCTGTGCCTCTCCACGGGGTATCTATCTCGTTTTCGCAAACTTCTCTCCTTATCTAATCTTCCCAACGGTGATAAGACGAAGATACAGCGCACACACGGATACTGCCTCAGGTGCCTCAGGAACATAACCGAGGAACCTCTGTCCCTGTGTGGGATTACATCGGCCAGTACAGAGGTGGAGGGGCCAACACCTACGGGGACAGGGCACAATTCAGTCCCTAACAGCCACCCACTCCCAGGAGAGATGTGGATGCCCCAGCCCAAGGATCTACAATGGAATCCAGCCTGTCCATCTTGATTCACAAAGGGGGTGGGGGGGTGTGACCACTTGACGTCCCTTCTCATTTTTAAGGCTTGTGGTCCTGAAATGAGTCCAGAACCCACAAAGGACGGGTTCTGTGTGACCTCTCAAGAGTGAAGTTCCACGTAAGGTATCCAGGTTAGGTGCCCAGGCTGGGGCAGGTGCACCTGAGGCTTGGTGCCCCCACCTCTCAGCTGCGTGCCTGCCAAATAGGATCCCTGGAGGTCAGCTGTAAGTGCAAGAGCAGCTGCCCCTGGTGCCCTTCTGTTGACCTCAGCCCCACCTGTGCCTTGGGCCGCACTGAGAAGCACACGCCTCTGCTTGCAGGAGCGGGACTTGGAAGCTCTGGTGAAGCGATTTAAGACAGACCTGCACAACTGCGTGGCGTACATCCAGGAGCCCCGGCTGCTGAAGGAGAAGGTGCGAGGTCTCTTTGAGAAGTACGTGCAGCGAGCTGACATGGTGAGCCCAGCCCCCTGCCCCCTGCCCAGCCTCCCTGGGGTCTCCCTCCTCCCTGAGCATGTGCCCCTGGCCCCACCAGGTGGAGATCGCAGGGCTGAACAGTGACTTGCAGCAGGAGTACTCCCGGCAGCGGGAGCACCTGGAGAGGAATCTGGCCACACTCAAGAAGAAGGTGGTCAAGGAGGGTGAGCTGCATCGCACCGACTACGTCCGCATCATGCAGGTACCCGCGCAGCGCCCCTCACACCCTCCGGGGCCCAGTCAGCAGGCACCAGAGAGGCATCCAGGGCCCTTCCGGGCCGACCCATCCTCCGGCCTTCCTACGCCGCCATGTCCAAACTCACTCAGACTCCCCTCCAGGAAGTCCACTCTGACTCAAGGGGACCTCATAGGGCAGGGTAGGCCAGCCCCTTCGTGGTTCCAAGGCTCTAGTGCATCATCCTCCCCCCAGGAGCGACGGGCGTTTTTGAGCTGCAGCCCAGCACGTAAGCACCACGCCACCAGAGCGGCAAAGGACCCACTAACACCACCACCATCAAGTCGTTTCTGGCTCCTAGTGTCCCCGCCAAACTCACGGCCATGGAGTCCGTGCTGCCCCATAGCGACCACCTGGTGGGCTTCCGAGACTGTAACTGTTTACTGGAGTAGAAAGCCCAGTCTTTCTCCCGCAGGGCTGCTGGTGGTTTTGAACTGCTAACCATGAGGATCGCAGCCCCACTCATAGCCACTGTACCACCGGGGCTCCCTTTGATGAGGCTGCAGTGGTACGTAGGTATGGGTGCAGGGAGCCACTGCCTTCCCCTCAGGGCTCCCCTCAGCTCCTCTTTTCCCTGTGCCTCCCGGTGCTCATCCGGGCTGTGGCCATGGCCCTGAGCTCCACCCACAGGGTTCTTAGGGACATCCAGGCTCCCTGCCGCACCTGCACCAACCATCCATTTTGCCTCCCTCTCTCTTCACAGTCAGCGCCCTATCTCCTTTTGGCCCCAGCCTTAACCAAAGCACCCCCGTGTCCTTCCCCCCCTCTGGACGGGCCTTCAGCCCTGTCACTTTTGCTCTTCTGGGTCACACTCACCTGCTCCTCTCCTCTTTTCCAACCCTTGTTTCTCCTTATATTGCCCGGCAGCTCTTCATCCTGCCGCCCACACCATGTGGCCCCTCCCCGGAACATGCCAATCCCCATCAGGTGCCTGCCTTCCCTGCTCTTATCTCCTGGGACCAGAGCCGGCTTCCACCCACCCTCAGAGTCCCTTCTCATTCTTGGGTTTAATGAGTTCTCCACCCCCACCTCCCAGATACCTTCCCCGGCTGTTCAGACAGCCTAATCCCATGCCAGCCTCGCTTAAGCACTGGATCAGGATGGCCGGTCAGGGCCCTCCTGCCAGACTTTGGATTGGGTATCAGTACTACCGGAGGCAATTAGGTGCGTTAATATCAAAAGAGAACATCTGCCTCACATTTATAAAGCACCTAGCAATTTACGTCTACATCTTCTTAATGCCCCAATTAGCACCCTGGAATGGGGATGAGTGGCTATGAGCCAGAGACAAACCAGTTCCCAGCTTAGCCACCTGGTCTCGTGCTGTCTTAAAACCAGCCCAAACCATCACTGCCATGCCCTGCTGCTGGACCCTGAAAACAAGCAGAGAGCTGGCCGCAGGAGAAGATTCAGCTGGCAAGACCCTTCTGCTCCAGCAGTGGGCACCCAGAGCTGTTGCTCGGGGCCTCAAATCCCCACACAGAGTCTGCCCGCAGGACCCTTGGGGCCTAGCACGCTGGGCAGAGGAGGTGGGACCCCCTGCAGAGCTGGCGTCAGCTCGTGAGATGGCTGAGTCACAGGCCTGCAGGGTCATCTGAGGGTCCATCTCTCTGTACAAGTGGACCCCCGAGCAAATGCCACTCCCAGGAGAAGGAAAGGAAATGGAAGCCCGCAGGCCAGCCAGAGGGTGCAGGTGTTAGCATGAGGATGCTCACAGCAGGCTCCCAGTCCCCGTGGGGCCAGTGTCAGGGGCAAAGGGCACCCAGGAGACCTACGCAGGGCTCCTGCTCAGCCCTCCAGCTCACCAGGCCTAATAGGAGCCATCCGACAAGGAAACCCGCCACCCCGTCCCCCGAAAAATGTGTTCTGGAGCAGAGTGTAGACCCGAATGCTGTGGAGCCCCATGGGGTCACAGAAGTGTCCCGGAAAACTGCCGGGGTGGGGAGCCCGCAAGGAGCAGAGCTCCGCGTCCCCACCCTGTGGCCAGAGGGACTCCTTGCTTTTCACACTGGGTTCCAAAAAAGGAGGAAAGTTAACAAAAATCACTAGTTCCAGGTGACTAAACAATAATAATAATAAATGATTTCCTGCATTGATCTAAAAGGGCCAGGGCTAGGGACAGCGTCAGGTCATGCCGACAGGCCTGGGCCCAGCATGTGTCCCCATCAGGGTGGTGGGACGGGCCTCCACCTGTCCCGTGCGGACCTACTCTGCCACAGTCACTCATGTGGCCAGGAGGCCTTGGGTAAATCCCCTAACTTCTCCAGGCCAGCCTCCCTCCTGGGTCACCCAGCTCAGCAGATGAACGAGGGCTGAAGTTGGCCTGAAGTTGGCCGTCAATAGGAGGCATAAAGGCCTGGCCTATGATTGGCTCCTGGCTACCCCACGTGGGGCAGAGTAGACTGTGGTCTGCGGGATCTCCCATGGCTGCTTTCCCAGAAATCAGTGTGTCTGAGCAGACTCGAACAGGCAAACTTTCAGTGAACAGCTGAGAGGTTAGCCATTGGTGCCACGCAGAGGCTTGGTTTTGGCTTTGCAGACGGAATGGAACGTTGAAGCCACTGCTGCCGTATTGCTTCTGACCCCTGGGGACCCTGTAGGACAGAATAGGTGCTCAAAAACGCTGCTTCTCTCCCTCCCTCCCTTCTTTCCTTCCTTCCTTCCTTCCTTCCACTCAAGATCTCCTCAAGAACCCCGGGCAGCAATCCTGGGGAAGAGACTGGACAACCGTGCGTGCCCCGGGGCTGTTGGGGGTGAGGGCAAGGCAGAGAGAGGTGTAGCACTGCTGACCTCAGACACCCCCCCAACCCCCCGCAGTGGCCCCGGCTCCTGATGCACCTGCTAGGGTCTGGGCAGGTTCGTGACAAGAGCTGGCTGACACTGTGCCTGCAGGTGAGCCCAGCACGCAGTCCATCAGCCTGAGGGAGGCGGGGCAGACACGGGACCTGAGAGAAACTCATCGGGAAAGAGCGGCCACGGTGAAGCCGGCACCTTGTTTGTCGCTTCAGACTCGGATGCCCTTCAGCGCCCACGCAGCTGTGACGAGGGTTGCCATAGGGCGCACACACACACACACACACACACACACACACACACGTTATTCATTCCGTGCACATTATTCAGAGGGCCTGTGACATGCCAGGCTCTACTGCAAGCCCTGGAGAGGAGTTCCAAGTCCCTGGGTCGTACAAACGGTCGACACACTCGGATGCTAACCAGAACCTGGAGGTTCAGAGCCATGCAGAGATGCCTCAGAAGAGACGTGGCGATCTCCCTCCAGACTATCCACCACGGAAAAGGCTGCGGCGCCCAGCTCTACCCAGACACGCTCGGGACACCAGGAGCCAGAATGCGCCCGCTGGCCTGGGCAACTGGTCCCTGCCCTCAAGGAGGCCCCGTGATGGAGCTTGAGGCCAGTACAGATAAGCACCGCCCTGCCCCGCTGCACTCGCCTTAGACAGGGATTGGGGAGGGGGCTCCAGCACGCCTGGAGGAACGTGGCATTTGAGCTGGACCCTGAAGATGTGGCAGCATCACTCACGTTCCAGAAAGGCGCCACTGCTGCACGGCTGCCAACCAGGGAATTGCGCTGTTGCCTGTGTCTTCCTTACGGCCGCCGGGTACCAGGTACGGCCATATTCTTAGGGTGTCAACTCCGAGGAGACCCGCAGGGGGCGTGATGGCCCTTCCCTTCCCTCTCGAGCAAGGATCCCGGTGAAAGGTCAGCCTGCGTCATCAGTCAGTGACCAGCAGTGGCCCTGTGGTGTCGCTCTGGGCCAAAGGCAGTCCAGGCAGCTCAGGGAGAGAGTCCTCCATAAATTCGGAGGCAGTGGTGGGTCCATGGTGGAATGCCTGCCCCTGTGCAAGAGACCCGTTCTGATTCCTAGCCAGTGCACCTCATGCACAGTGGAGGCTTGCACGTTGCTGTGACGTTGAATAGGTTTCCGGGGAGCTTCCAGACTAAAATGGACGAGGAAGAAGGGCCTGGCGAGCCAAACCAAAAAACAAAGTCACAGCCCTGGAGTCGATGCCAAGCACAAAGCCTCATCTTTCTCCTGCGGAGTAGCTGGTCAGCCTTGTGGGTCCCAGCCCAAAGTGTCACCACTAGGCCAGCAGGCCTGGCGACTGGAAAATGAGACTCCCCTGGGTCACAAGGATCCACAGCCGGCGGTGGGGACAGCGCAGGACCAGACGGCACTGTGCAGAGGCCCACCCATAAATCAGGGCTCACTGGACAGCAGCTAGCCCCAACGACATAAACTGGCCTCAGTGTTTCCCACCAGTCTCTCTCACTGCCCCAAGAACTGGCACCCCCTGGAGCTCAGGCTAGCCTTCCACGGCACTGCAGTGGAGTAGCTGCTGGAAGTCTGGAGGCCGGGAGGGCTTTTGTAGGTCATCCCAGCCAGGGAGGGATCAGAAATGGACTGAGAAAACCTGTGTGGCTCCCTTGTTCATCCACAGAGCTACCACCAAACACTCCCAGATGATCTCAGTGTGACCACAGCATTCAGGACACAGCCACCCTGGAAGCCACTCCTAGAGGAGCCCAGCTTGTACCCACTGGGGCTTCCGGGGCGCCCACTGTTCTATGGGAGGTGTTAGAGCGGAGGTGATGGAGGTGGGAGGGGAGCAAGCAGACACAGGAAGAAGGCCGGCAGGAGGCAGGCACAGCTGGCTTCAAACCCTAGCTGTCCCACTCCGCACAGCCTGCATCTCCTCATGTGGAAATGACTCTGATAATAGCTTCCACACAAGACGGTTGTAGGGACTCAATGAGGTGAGGTGTGCAAAGGTTTGGGACGTGGCAGGGATCCCATCGATCCCTGCGGTGACGATCGCCCTGCTCCTGTTGCTGTCCTCCTGCTCATCCTCCAGGTTGGTCCTCAGGTCCTGCCCGCTCCCTCTTGGCTCCAGCCAGGAACACTCTTCCTCAGACCCCACTTCCCTCAGGAGCTTTCCCCACGCGGGG
>NW_022104341.1:85295774-85306591 GCF_000313985.2 Echinops telfairi | reverse complement strand
GTCCCCTCCCTGTGCCTCTGTTTCTTCCTCTGTGGAGTTGTGGTTATCCCCATAGGTCTTGTGTGATTTTAAAATGCACTAAACACCTATAAAGTACTTAGAAAACTCTTTTGATCCTTACTGTTGGGTGGACGGATGAGAATGGGGCAACCGTTTGTATCTTCCTTTCCCAGAGCTTCCCTAATGGTAAATTAGCTAGTAGCTCCAGAGGCGGATCCATGAGCTGGGACAGACTCGCAGAGAGGAACCAGAGAACTCCTCTGGCCCAGGCCCAACAGCACCCATCCCCGCACGATCCCCGTGCCTGTGGCTAACAGCCTCCACACTCTGTCTGCATTATGCTTCCGCAGGAAAACGTCTCCCTGATCAAGGAGATTAATGAGCTCCGAAGGGAGCTGAAGCTCACCCGCTCCCAAGTCTATGACCTTGAAGCAGCCCTGAAATTGGCCAAGAAAATCCGACCAACCGAGGTTCCAGAAATCGGTAATGTCACCCAGTGTTTAGGTAGTTTGGGCAGTGAGTCCAAAGGACAGTGGGAGCCAGGGGCCGGGCCTCCCTTTGACTGCCACTACTGCCTCTCCTCACTTCCCTTGTGTCTCGTCACATCCGCACCTGACCTTCTGGGCGCCTCTCCAGACCACACACTTTCTCCTCCAGAGGATTTGAAAGGCTCTGACTATCCCAACACTTACAGGTCCAGGATCCCTGGGGTTTAACTATGACCCATAATTCAGACATTTCATATTTCAGAAGGAACGTAATATCTATAGCTATTTATACAAGCCCTGGTGCCGTAGTGGTTACGAGTTGGCCTGCAGTTCAAAACCACCTGCTGCTCCTCAGGAGAAAGACAGGGCTTTCTACTCCGACAGTTAGTCTCAGAAGCTCACAGGGGCAGTTCTACCCTGTCCCCTAGCGTTGCTATGAGTCTGGACCCACTCGGTGGCAGTGAGTGAACTCTCTATCTCTATCTCCATAGTATGGTTATAAGATAAACACCCTCAGGGCCGTCTGATCACACACGAGTGTTTCTGTAGTGAAACATGAACAGTCACACTAGCAGGGGAATCGATGCATGCCTTGATGCATGCCTTGATGCATGCCTTGATGCATGCCTTGATGCATGCCTTGATGCATGCCTTGATGCATGCCTGGAGTTGACTCGGAGCTCGCGGCAACCTCAGGTAAACAACACAGACTATGTTCACTCGTGCGCCACCCGCATGTTTGAGTTGGTCCTTGCAGCCGTTGGGTCAATGCATCTCACCAGGAGTCTCTCTCCCTCGATGACCCTCTGCTGCACCAAGCATGATGCGCTCTCTCCTCGCAGGAGTAACTCATCAGGATGACGGCTCACAGCAGGCTCGTTGGACAGTGCTCTATTCTGAGCCATAAAGTTTCCACTGGCCAATTTTTCTAAGTGGATCAGTGTGTTAGGTCGGATTGACTAGAGAAACAAATTCCGGGGACACTCATATATATGTGTGTGAGAGAGAGCTTTATATTAAGAAGTAATTATATAGCAAGCAAACATCCAAGCCCAGTCCAGGTCAAGTCCATAAGTTCGATACTAGTCTGTAGTCCCTCTTCAGACTCGTGCAGCCATAGCAACAGTGCGGAATGCAGGAACATCACCGGCCGGTGGGTGCAAACTCTTGTGGACCCAATGGTAGTGGCAGCATCACAGGGCTCTGACAGCTCCCAGCAGGAAGGTGGAGGGAGAGAGGGAGAGGGAGGTCCCCAGGATCCTCTTTATGAGAGGGCCACACCCACAAGGAGACACCATCAGGCTGTAACTGATTGACAGGCTGGACTCCACCCCTTCACTGTATTTGTCAAGATGACACGAAATTATGGAACTACCACAATCAGCCTTCTTCTTAGTCTGGAGGAACCTCTGAACCCTGCCCTCCATGGGTGGCCCTGCTGGTACTCGAATTACTGGTGGCAGCGTTTCCAGTAGCATAGCAACGCACAAGCACCGCAGTGTGACAAACTGGCAGACAGGTGGCGAAGTGAACAAAGTGACTAAAGAAAGGCTCCGTTTTTAGAGCTTTCGTGCCCTTTAGAATTATGGATAAAGGACTGTGGACCTATGCCATTAAAATGAAGACAAAAAGAACGATTTGAAACCATTGAAAGGGAGAGGGGTATGAATTGCTTAAAGATGAAAGGAGTGTTTCCTGTAATTATATCCTCAAGTTCTTCTGGATTCCTGACGGCCAAAGCACAAGGGAAATGAAAAAATATGGTAGGTTACAATTCAACGTTTCCCCCCAACATGGGCTCTGAGGGGGAGCTGGATCGATGGGGGGAGCGGGGTGCTGCAGAAGCAATGCCTACACATTACCCTGGATTACCGGCTGGAGTGCAAACGTTTTCATTGCCGAAATGGGGGTAGTGGGCCACATCGGCCTGGAGACCCTGAGTCCGCACTGTTTGAAAGCGAACCTTGCACGGCCACTGAATTCCGAGAGACACCGTCACAACGAGGTTCATGCAGAGCGTGTGAGACAGCACAGCGGGGAGGCTCCGGCTTTCAGACAGTGAGGAAACCCTCAGGTGGCCGCTTCTACTCTGGGCAGGCAGTCAGACCAGGAAATTCAGCTGGCATGAGTCCGTTTTCTATCTAGCCCGCCCTTTGGTGCTGAGTTGGAGCCCTGGGCTCTAGGGTGGCTACGAGTTGGCACCCACTCAACAGTAGTGGGTTGGGTTGGGTTGCGATTTGGAGTAGGGTCTGGCCGGCCAGCCTGGCTAGAAGCACACACTCTGGGGCCTGCCCGAGAGCTACTGGGGTGGGAGGGTGGTTTCCCAGGGAGCCACCTTCCCTCGGCCCCTTCCGTGGGAAATCAATCCAGCATGGTCCAAATATACCGTTTCTGATGGCTTACATTCCAGACTAGAGCTTAAAGACGCGGTAGACTGCACACTGAGTGTCCCAGTCAGTTGTCTCGGGTCCTGTCGGATACTACTATCATTGGAGGAAGTTGGGTGAAGGGTCCGCGGGAACGCTCGGTACTGTTGGTCTTTCCAAACTCTGTGTCGGTGTGTGCAGCCCCGGGCACCGTGGCTCAGCACTTGGCTGCTCTCTGAGAAGCTGGTGGCTTGAAGACCCCACTGCCACTCCACGGGGAAGAAAGCAAGGTGGCAGCCTGCTTCCCTGCGGATCACAGCCCTGGAGACCGCTGAGATGCGGCTGTGCTCCTCTGTGCAGCACGGCCACTCCGAGTTGGAATCAACAATGCACAACAGTTACACACACAATATTTCAGTAGTAGCGTGCATGGCTATCGATCGAGCGATCGATATCATGCTGTGGTCACGCCTGCCCTTTGAGTGAGAGCTGCATGCAGTTGAGATAAGAGTAAGCTTTGCGGCAAGCCCGCGTTGGAGAACCACCATGTGATGAAGGCAGAGACGGACAGCGGGCTGTCCTGGAGGGGAAGCCAGCCTCTCTTGGAGAAGCCTAGATGTGCTGACGAACCATCCCCAAAGTTCCCCTTCAAAAGAGCCTTCACTCTGCCCCGCATGCTCTGCTCGCAACACTGTTGAGCTGAGCTGCCCTCCAGGCACTGCAGGTGCTTCATAGGGGATGATGGAAGATTTCAAGTGTATGCAAAACCGGAACGGGCCAATGAATGCCCATTAACCTTTCCCCTGGCCTGGGTCAACAGGGCAGTGCTGTCCTACCCAGTGAGGAGGATGAGAGAATGGACAGCCCCCACTGGAGTGGCCTCCGGGCAGGCAGCCTGGGGGCGCAGGAGATGGGCTGGCTTTGGCTGGTGCTCAGCATGTGCCTTCTCCCACCAGGCAGTGAAGTGTGTCGACCCCTTCCCCCAGTCCCTGGATCCAGACTGCCAGTCTCAAGGACTCTGTGGGGAGGGAGGGAGGGACAGGGGGCCCTGCGAAGCGGCCCCATCAGCCCTGCTCTGTCACCCGCAGCACCCAGCAAGGACCTCTCCAGCACGGCCCTCCCCATGCGGCTGAGTGATCACGAGGAGACGGAGAGAATCATCGAAATGCAGCGCTTAGAAATCCAGCGCCTCCGGGACCAGATCCAGGAGCAAGAGCAGATCCCGGGCCTGCACCCCCTGAGCGTAAGCCGGCTGCCGTCCTTGGTGGAGTCCGAGGTGGACTTGAGCATCAGCCTCACCTGACCGCCCACTACCACCCCAGCCCCCACCCCACGCGGCGGGCCGTCCTCAGCCTCGGGCCCCAGCCAGTCTTCAGCACTCTGAGTCCACGCTCAGGGGCTGGAGTTCCTGCGGCACGGAACCCACCCAGCCTCGTTGTCCCTACCCTGGAGAATCTGGGACACAGTAGAATAAACGTGTTTGCCCACCATGGTGTCCCTTTGCTTACCAGGAAGCTGGGGAGAGGGAAGGGCAGGCTCCAATGCTGCTTCTGTCTGTCCCCAGAGGGCCGTGGGTTCGAATGACCACAGCCACTAGAATGTCTTGATAATTTAGAAGAGTCTGTATTCGGTTATAACCGGACTCCTAGAATCTAAAAGCACTTCTTTGATTGCAGTCCCGAGTCCACCTTTCAGTCCATCTTTAAAGGCAAAAAACTCATTGATCCTTTGTCTAAGACTTAAGCAAGCGTGGACAGAAGCAGAAAGCAAAATTAATGTTACTGCTCTTTAGGGTTAGGGAGCGTTACAGGGTACAGCATTATTAGAACATTCTGGTAACTTCAAGAAGAGCAAACGTGCATTACAAGGTTCCTTCCTTATAAAAGAAACAATACCAACATTGACTATAACATCTGGTTACCATAACAAGCTTAACTACGCCATCAGATTACAACATCACAGGGAGTGATATTGGATGAGAACAAACGTTATATTGAAGAATAGTCCAATCTAATTGTAGTGTCCAGAACCTGGGAATATGGGAGTACCTTTTAAAATTCCTCAGCAGCACAGACTTTCCCACAGAGGAGGGAGAACGGGCAGGTCAACTAGCAGTCAGCTTTCTGAGCTGGGAGGGAGGAACGGGCAGGTTGCTTAGCAGCTGACAAAAATGGCGTTTCTAAAACAAAGAAGAAAATGGCATTTCTTTTGCTAGCCTGCCTCAAGAACATGCCCGACTTCCGGGCTGCCCAGTACTGCCTTGCCATGGCCTTAAGGACTCCCAGCTTCCATCTGAAAGATCACCAGACCAGATTTTCTGTTCTACTGCTTACGTCGAGATCAGACTCAGCCGCCCCGCGTGATCCTTGGTAGGACATGGATTTGACCTTGTGTGTACAGACAAGGGGAAGGTGAACGTCCTCAAAGCTGGTCCTGCTCTTAGGCCTAGAAGCAGGAGTCTGACCTGTGCCCCGCTCTAGACTTGCCATCTCTGCTGTGCTGACGCCACCACCCCCCTTTCAGTCCTAGGAGTAGGTTTATCTCCACACAGCTCCCTACTGGGAGGCCCAGCCACTGACAGGTACCAGGAGAACAAAAGAGCCAGGTGCTCCCATCTTCACCCGCCTGCCGAGGACACGCACCTTTCTACTCCCAGATAAATGGTTAACTCCTCAAGTCACCTCTGGATGTCCTTGCCCTGGTGATTCCACTGCTGCTTTCTCCCATCCTCCCCCAGCCTGCCTTCCCCCAGCGTCGGACACTGCCAGGGTTCATTCCTCACAGTGCGAGCCGGGGCTTGGCTGGCACGTTGAGCAGGGCTCTCTAGAGGCCTGGGGCTGACAAAGGCAGGTCCACCAGGGGAAAATGCCTCAGTTCTATGCAGTCCTGTGTCTCCTTAGCAACTAGCTTCCCACCCCCAAGCCTGCACTCAGAGGAGGGCCAGCTTATCCCCTCTGATCTTTTTCCTTTGTCTTCATACACAAGTTCAAGTTCATAGGAACCCTCATTCTGTGTCATACCACGGCCTGGATCACATTCTAATTCACTGTGACCCTGTAAGACAGGGTGGAGCCGCTGCATGGGGTTCCTCGGCCCGTCCATCTCCATGGGCAACCAACAGCCTCATATGTCTCTCTTGAAACAGCTGGTAGGTTTGAACCACCAACGCTGTGGTTAACGATCCAATGCAGAACCACTGTACCACCAGGGCTCCTACCCTTCCATTCCTACATGTCTCCGCCCGTACTGGGAGAACAGACTCAGAGTAGGGAAGAAATCAAATCGGGCAAGCTTCTGGGAGACCACGAAGTCACGGAGACACCAACTCATGACATGCTACACAGCGGCCACGGCCCGAGCAGAGCACACCCGCGAGCTTGCTGCAGAGCCAGGCAACGTTTCCTTCGGCCCGCCCAGGGCACGTGGGCGCCAACTGGGCAGCAACCATATAGCATTTTAGCCACAGTGGGTTTTGTTCTGGTCCTCCAGAAAGTGACCTTTGCACTTGTCTTCTTCCATGAGCATCCGCCCCCTCCGTCTGCTGGGTTAACTCCCACAGGTCCTAACCCCAGAGCGGTAGACGAGCTCCTCGGGGCTCAGACTTCTTTCCACACTCGCCTGGTTTTCGTTTCACAGAAGAAACAAACCCCACTGAGAGTCACTTCCCAAGGTCCTGCCACACGGACCTTTCTTAGAAATGGCTGCGCTCTTCCCATGTATCCTTCTCTTTACCTGAGTGTCCCCCCACCACACCACACACCCTCCCTTAGGAAGCCCTTGGCTGTCCTTCATCTCCGCTTCAATGTTGCTTCCTCAGAAGGACGCTGCTGCTAACCCTTCTGAAGCACATGCACCACAACCCTCACCGTGAACTCTCGGCGTTCCCTGTCCATCTCCCCACGAGGCCCTCAGTTCCGTGAGCGTAGGAGGCTGTGTCTGTTTCCAGTTTACTCCGGAATCCTATGGAGAATTGAGGGGAGCCCATCGTGGAGGCAGGGAGACCATTTCGTGTTGCTGCCCAGATGTGAAGGATTCCTGGCCGCACTGTGGGATAAAGTGTGGGACTGTTAACCACAAGATTGGCTGGTCAAACCCACCAGTCCACTCTGTAGGACAAAAATGAGGCTAACTAGCTGCTCCCATAAAGACCCACAGCCCTGGAAACACTGTGCCGGGTGACTAGGACTCTGTTGGGGTCCAGATGTGAGAGGAACAGGCTTAGACTGAGATAATAGCAGTGGAGAAGGAGAAGTGATCTTTTCCAAGTTGAGGAGGTGATGGGAGTTAGCCACGCAGAGGGAGGTGGGAGGTGCGGGAGGGCCTGCTGGAGGGTCCGAAGACAATCCCCTGCAGCTCAGAGGTTGGGGGCACATGTTACCATGAACTTGGCTGCACCTCCCAGGGAATCTATCTGTGCCTTGGCTGCACCTCCCAGGGAATCTATCTGTGCCTGGGCCGGCCGCTGTGAAAGTCACAGCCTCAGGCAAACCTCCACAGGAGGACAAACGGACAGATGGGGGAAGGAGCTAATATGTAGCGATTTCCAAATAACAGATTGTTCAACTTAAAAAACAGCTCAGCATCAAGGCACCGCACTTCCCCCATCGACGGAGCTGGTGAGAGATAAAGAACCCCAAACGGAAGAGAGAAGTCAGCTGCGCAGGGTCCCGCAGGCAGGGCCAGAGGCCCACCGCCCAGGCGGTCCCACAATCCCATGTCCTGCGTGTCCGCACTGCCCGGCAGAGACACCCGAACAGAGCACCACTGGCCATGTGGTGGGGCTAGAGGGGCGTGACACCGGAATCTAAGGCAGAAACAGTCAAAGGAACTGAAAACTCCCAGGTTACGCCCTCGCTGGCGAGGAGGAAGTGGAAGAGGAGGAGACCCAGGCCAAGGAAAGTCCGACCCACGGAACCAGGCACCCCAGCCCGCAGCTCCGAGGACGCTCTTCTGGCCACGCACAGGTGAGTGCACCTGGCGCCCGCAGGGCCGTCTAGCTTTCAGTCCTGCTGCAACCTGTGGAGTCGCATTGGTTCTCCTCCTGCCTCTCCTCACTCCTTAGGGCACAGGGTGCCACCCTTTCCTTCAGGGCCCCTTTGGCCAGTTGATGAAGTGGGCCTAGGGATCCTGGTACCCTGGTATGCCCCCCTGGCCACCCACACAGCGAGGTGGACTTAGCTACTGAGGCTGAAGCCCATTGTGGGGACTCGGGGATTCATTCAATTCCAGTGTAACAGCTGGGCGCCTTTGGAGCTGCTGTAAGAGCCACCAAACTCTCTCTTGGGGCCCCGATCTCTGCTGAGCACCTTCTTCTAGTGTCTTGGCATCAGTCATGGCCAGACAGCATGAGCTGCCCAACAGAGCCTCCTCTGCCGGGCTGTTTCTAGTGCCGAAGACCCTGGCCTACAGAAGGTTCGGGCATCAGCAGCCACCTTTCCCCCACGGCTTCAGAAACAAACCACGGATAGACCTAGATGGAGCATATGTCAGTAGCTTTACATTCTGATAGTTTTGTGTAATAAAGGTTCCTGTGATTTGGTAGCAATGCTTTTTGACTTACCCTTGAAGTAAAGATTTATTGGAGAGAGAATGTTTAATCACACACACACACACACACACACACACACACAATATACAGAGCCCGGGTAGCAAAATGCTTATGCACTCAGCTCCTAATGGCTGGCAATCTGAGTCCACCAGGCGTTCTGCAGGAGAGAGATGTGGCAGGCAATCTGTTTCCACCGAGACGTGCGGCCTTAGGCGCCCTGTAGGGCACTCCGACTCTGGCCTGTAGGGTCACTGGAAGTCTAAATCAACCCAACAGCAACCTGTGCGGCCTGGTAACGGACACCGTATACAAATTAAGTAATATTGTCCCCCCTTCCAAATGAGGAGACTGGGGCACAGAGAAGTTAGGCCATTTTCCCTGCAGTCACAGAGCTAGATCTGGGACATCTAATTCCCAAACCAGTGTTCCCTCCACAAGCCATTCATTCACTGAGCAAACCTTTACTGAGCACCTACGATACTCCAGGCCTGTTCACAGAGCTAGGGGCACAGCAGCGTACAGACACAAATTCCTTCCTTTGTGAAACGTATGAGCCAGGGGTGCAGACAGACAACATTGCAGCTAGATTTTGTTTTTAAGTAGATCACAGGTTAGACGGCGCTGAGTGCTAAGGAGGCACACCAAGGATTGAAGAAAAGAAACCGGGACGGAGGATTGGTTATACTGGACGGGGTCACCAGTTGAGACAGGGTGCCCGGGAAGGTTCCTCCAGGAGGCTGGCGTCTGAGTACATTCCTGGGAGAGCCTCACTGCTTATCTGGGAGAAAAGCACCCAGGTAAGAGCGAGCAAGGTGGGGGGGGGGGGCGCTGAAGTCAGAGAGGGCCTTGACTGTTTCTCAGAGGCAGGTCACTGCAGGGACGCACCTTGTGACAGGATCACCCAGGCTGCTGGTTGAGAATAGTTTGAGGTTGGACCATGGGTACCCCATGGCTCACGGTCCTCCCCTCAATCCCTGCCCCCTGCCACATACTCACCGCCAGCTGATGGACCTGAGGGCGGTTCACGCCTTCCGGCCGTCATTACCGGGCTGGCCCTTGTTTGAGGGCAGAGTCCAACCCTGAAGGAGCCTGCCTTCCCACTGCTAACGCCGAGGCATTTGATAAGACGCAGGCTAGAACAAAGACTCACATAGTCAATATTGAATGTGAGTACATTTTGTCTCCCTTCCCCTCCCATGGAAAACAGTTCTCTTCACACTCCACGGGAAGGGGAAGGGAGGGACAGCTGAGTGTGGGTCTGACTGGGGCCAGACCTCCTTGGGGCCGGAGAATCGATAAACCCGAGACACACACAGAAGAGCACTCCCGCGGTCAGTGAACGCTGCCAGGCCCCTGGCGTGTCCCTACCGCTCCTCCACCTGCAGGGGACACTTTTCTCATGCTTTGCTGAAGTGGCAGGCTGAGTGCCTGTACCCTCATGGCCTAGGCCCTCCCACTGCAACCTGCCCTCCCTTTCTCCAGAGGAAGGGCCACACACAGCGACGGAGCATCTGAAATGCGGGGACTTGGAACCGAGACACCAGGGGTACAAAACGCACATCGAATTTTCAAAACTTAGTACAAAGCGAAAGCCTGTAAAATACCAGATCTCCTTAATCACCGGTGTTTCCAGTGAAAATACTTAGGGGGCTTAATGGGATGGATATGAATGTCTTCGTTTCGCCTTTGTTAATTAGCCGTGAACTCGACTTCTACACTCACTGCCATCATGTTGATTCCAACTCACAGAGGACCCTATAGGGCAGGGTAGAACTGTCCCTATGGGTTTCTGAGATCCTAAGTCTTTATGGGAGGAGAGCGCTTCATCTTTCTCTCATGGAGCTGTGCAGAACTGCTGACCTGCAGTGACCACTCCCAGGGCTCCTCGCTGGCTATGAGAGTGTGTTCAACAATGCACTGGGCTCGCGCTGTGTTTCAGTGGACAGCCCGGACTAGTTCTGGCTGATCCCACACTATCTCCACGGAACAAAGCAAAGAGAAGCACAGGCAGGCCAAGCTGATGATGGAGAGAGCTTTAGGTCCATTTTCTTGTTCATCCATGCTGGAAGAAGAGAAGCAAGAGCCCTTACAAGGGTGCAGTCTGAGAGATGGTGAGAGCCTGCTCCTACCCACCGCCTCACCCAGCCAGAATGGTGTGTGGTAGCAGATTCATTTATTAGCAGAGCTCTGTCTCTGTCCCTGTCATACTTCCAAACCCTCCATGGGTCCCTGGCCCAGGCCAAATGCCTCGTCGCAGCATTCAAGGCCTTGTACAGCCTGAGCCAAATTTGTCTCATCTGCCTTCTGTCCGTTCATTCATTAATTCAACCCGTATTTATTGATTACCTTCCATGTGCCAAGCATAGTGCTGGCTACTAAAATCACAATGATTTACAAAACACAGTTCCTGAACCT
>NW_022104341.1:85280329-85294099 GCF_000313985.2 Echinops telfairi | reverse complement strand
AGCGCTCCAGCCCGGGGCATGCTGGGACTGCCTGGGAGCCCCTCCCCACATCCCCCGGGGGCAGCTTGGCCATGGAGGTCGGCTGTTTCATCTGGGGTGGAACCTGTATTCGGCCAGAGCTATTGTCTGGTCCTACTTCTAACGCAGGACTAGCCTGAACTGGAGGGAGGGACCCCATGGTTTGTTATTGTTGCTTCCGGTTAGCATGTGTAGAGATAGGTCTAGCCGCCGGCTCCAGGCCCCTTGGGGAATTCTGAAAGGAAAACGGCAACTGACCCAGCCCCACCCCTCAAGACAAATGCAATTGTCCTCGTTTTTTTTGTTTTTTTCCCAGATAAGGAGACAGACTCCAGAGGTAAAACCAACCCAGCTTCCTTGACCCTCCCCTGAGCCCCTCCTCTGGGCTCCCACACCACATCCCAGCTCCAACTCCAGGGGGGACCTACAGCTTCTGCCTGCCTCGGGGGGCTCACTGAGGGCAGGGCCCTGCTGCTCTGCTCGGCTGGAGTGAGTACTCACGGTCCCCAGACGTCCTGTTAATGAGTAACCTTGCTACGTCCCGCACCCAAGTTCCGCCTGGAGCGATGGGTCAAATCTAGAGCCTCCTTTGCCCTTTGGGAAATGGTGGGGCGGGGTGGCATAAGGGTGAGGAAGAGTGGGGGGGGGGACAGGAGGGCGGGTGAGGAAATGGAGGGAGGCTGGGAGGAGGCAGGGAAGGAAAGGAGGAATATTCCAGGTGGACAGGGGTTGTGTCTGCCCCCAGCTGGAGTGACTAAGAGGGCGGTGAGGCCAGTGTGGGGTGAGGCATGTTGGAAGAGGGGCAAGTCTGCAGCAGATGGAGGCTGGGGGTTGACACTCGTTGCTTCAGAGATGCCCGAGGCACATCAGGGTGGGCACCGCCCGTATGGGTCTGAAGCTCAGGAGAGAGCGAGCCAGGTGACTGGAGACCTGTCGGCTCCTCTAGCGGTGGTTGTGCTTGGGAGCGTGGGATGGCATGTTAGGGGAGGCCAGGAGCCAGGGGTCAGATCCTGAGCTGCAGAGAAGAAGGAGAGGGCCAGCCCCAAGAGGGAAGACTCCAACATCAGGCTGCTGGCTCCGGAAGAGTTAAAGCAGCAACTCATGTCCCTCCCACATCTTTCCCCCCCCTCCTCACCCCGCCCCCAGGGCCAGCGGTGACAGCGGAGGCCATGTGAGTCTGATCCTGAATGAGGCTTTATCTCTCGCTGTTCCTCCCATCATCGCGTTGTCCACTGTCCACCGTGACACCGGCTCCCTGGGCCAGTCGGGATGGAACAGGCATCGGAGGAAGCCAGAGCTAGAGAGGTCTGGGGCTGGGGGTGGCAGGTGGAGGGTCTTCCCTGGGTGTGGGGAGAATAGGGTGTGTTCTGGGGCAAGGGGGTCATTGGGGAGACAGTACTGGAGGGAGAGCTTACCCAGGGAGGATCATTAGAGGCATGGGGGGGGAGGTTTCCCAAGGGTCCCAGGAGGGAACCTGAGGGACAGGCGGGTTTGAGTGACAGCACCTGGGCTCCCTCCTGCAGGTCATGGTGACCACAGCTTGGACGGCGAAAGAAGCAGTACTTGGGACTTCTAGCCACCAGACTGTGCGCCCCAACCTCTAGCCTCTGCCGCTGCCCCTCTGCCCTGGTCCCTGCCAGCCCCAGCCATGCCTGAAAGAGGGGCTTCAGCCCCAGTGGGCCGGGGGCTACCCTCGGACGTCCTGGCGGAGCAGGTGGAGCTCTGGTGGTCCCAGCAGCCGCGGCGCTCAGCACTGTGCTTCGCCGTGGCCGTGGTCCTTGTGGCAGGCTGCGGCGCCGGCGGCGTGGCGCTGTTCTCCTCGACCAGCAGCCGCTCGGGCGAGTGGCGGCTCGCCTCGGGCACGGTGCTCTGCCTGCTGGCCCTGCTGGTGCTGGTGAAGCAGCTGATGAGCTCGGCCGTGCAGGACATGAACTGTGTGCGCCAGCCCCACCACGTGGCCCTGCTGCGCAGCGGCGGCGGTGCCGACGCCCTGGTGGTGCTCCTCAGCGGCCTGGTGTTGCTGGTCACTGGACTGACACTGGCCGGCCTGGCCGCCGCCCCTACCCCCACCCAACCCCTGGCCACCATGCTGTCCGTGGGCGTGGCACTGGCTGCCTCGGGCTCGCTCCTCCTGCTGGGCTTGCTGCTGTACCAGGTGGGCCTGAGTGGACACTGCCCTCCCATCCGAGCGGCAGCCCCTTCCACCCAGAGTGGCCATGGAGAGAGCAGCGGCAGCATCTTCAGCATCTCAGGACGACTGTCCGCTGGCCGGCGTCTCGAGACTACGTCTAGCATCGCCAGCCTCATCTGATCAAGTCAAGCCAGAGCCGTCCTTCCCAAGGGCCTCACCCGAGGGTCCTTGGAGAGTTGGGAGAGGAGTGAATGAGAGCGGGGGGAGGGAGGGAGACAATGAGCCTATGTGAAGGTATCGGCGTCAGGCCTGTGGCCGTGTGCGTGTGATTAAAGAAAATGTGCCTCCACACAGCCACACCAGGAGAAGTGAGTGTGTGTCTCCTTGGAGCTGGGCTCCTGTGTCTATTGGGTGGCGAAGGGTCTGCCTCCCTGTCTGAGCCAGGGCTCTAGACAGAGAAAGTCTGGGAGCCATGAGCACCCTTGGTGCTTATGTTGAAGCCTGCCTGTTCTCGCCCACGTCCACAGAGACTGCTGTCCCCGCAGAGATGCAGCCCTTTACTGAGGAAGGTAGCTCTGGAAAATGACCGTCCCTAGGCCACTGACCAGCTAGAGGGCATTGGGCACATGCCTTATGCTCTGCGCTTTGGTCTTGGGATCCGTAGTGAACGTGGGATGAGATCGTCAGTGAAAACAGATGTGCAATAAAAAATGGGGGCTGTCGGTGTGAGCGCCACTGCCATTACCACCCCTCTCAGTTAACTCTTCTCCTGACTTAGGCTCATAAAAAGTATCTTAAAGGTGTCCTCCGGCCATTCTGTGGGGTTTTTTTCATAGGCAATAAGGAGCTGCAGGGAAGATGGGGTGAGGGATGCCCACCTGTGGGCAATCCAGGAGGCAGGAAGTGGGTGTCAGGGCCAGAGGGGAAGAGCATTCTGGGTAGGGGACTGAGTCCGTTGCATCTACTCGCCAGCTGGCTTCTCTGAAGACCGTCTCCCTTCGGCTGGGTCCTTTGGGCTGATTCGCCTGAGGGAGGCTGGGAGACTGCAGCTTCCTACCCCCCACCCCCTTTTGAAACCAAACCAACCTGGATCTGTGTGGTGGTTGTACCAGCTGGCCCAGTTCTGGTACCATGGGCATGGGAGGGGTGTTTGAAATTCCCTGGGGCTGTAAGAGTCACTTCCTGCTTGGACTGGAAGGGCAGGGGCACTTCCTGGGTGGCTGAGGGACCATCCCACTGGAAGCAGCACTCCCATGTTGACTACTGTTTGATCATTTCCTGCCTCACAAGGTCCAGGTGACCTAAAACTCAGGGAAGACACCAGGAGAGGCAGGAAATGCGAGAGCTCCCAGGAGCTATTCAACATAAAGCCGAGGCTCTGATGAGAGAAAATTGCTTTCGGCTAACAAGATCAAGGGAGTCTCCTGAAGAAGATGCCTGAGGTGATGGATGGTGCACAGGCATTGCAAACAAAGGGCTTAATGTGCCTTAAAGGTCCCTGGAGCAGACAGACAGAAGAGCATAGGGCCTGTGTGAGAACATCCAAATCAAATCAAATACAATCAAGCATTTCTCCTGGGAGTTCCATAGGCATTTATACGCCGCACATTCAAACTTTAACCCCTCCCCTCTCTTAAAATAGCTCTTTTTCTGGAAGTACAGACACTCACCCAAGCACCCAGACCAACAACCTCACATCCAGTCTGCACCGCTTTATCTCCTCACCGTGTATCCAATAATTGAACGACCAACTCCTGCTCATTTCCCTCAGGAAATCCATCCCTTGATGCCCACTCCCTAGACAGGGTTCCCTGTGTCTAACTAGGTTGTCAAACAGCCTCCTTACTTTTCTCTCTGAAATCTAGGCCCTGCCCATGCCTCCCTCTTCCCCAACAGACACACACTTCCACCAGCAAGTCTTCTAAAAGGCAAGTCTACCTGAAGATCCTTTTGTGGTTTCTCACTTCCTACAGGGTATAGTCAAGACACGAGTTGGTCTTTCTCCCTACAGATACCCTGAGCCAGGCACCCTGAACTTCTCATGTCCTCTTGCCTCTCCCAGCCTTTACATTGGATTGTTTTCGTGACCTTCGAAGTCTAGTTTGCTGGGGAGCCTTCCACCCATAAACTAGCGTGGTATCCCTTCCATGTGCCCATCTACTGAACCAGGTGATAAATATCCCTGACAGGGTCTGGGCCTTACTCATCAATGTACCCCGAGACCCCATGATGGGTCTGATGCATAGTCGGTGCTGTCTTGGATTCCCTGATGGAGGTGTTGGATTGGTGTGTGTGCAAGGAGCAAGGAGAAGCTCACCGTGTTGGGCCAGGCTGGCTAGAGAAACAAACCCAGCCACACCCACCTGTGTTTACGAAAGAGCTTTGTATCAAGAAGTAATATCCTATATCATGAAGACAGCCCAGCCTCGTCCAACTCAAATGCTTAAGTCCAATGCTAGCTCATAAATCCCTCTTCAGACTTACGTAGCCCACATGCCGGTGATGCCGAAAGGTGAACAGGGAAGGAGGAAGCTCACAGGCTGGTGGGTTCAGAGTTGCCTGGGTCCAAGGTCCGTGGGGAAATGCAGGGTGCTGGCAGCAACGAGGGTCAGGTGGTTCACCTGGGGCCACCCCTTGAGGCAGGCAGCATCCCAGTGAAGCCCCAGCAAGAAGGAAGGAGAAGTGGCCGAGAGAGTCCCTGCTCTCACACTGTAGGAAATGGAGAACCGGGAAGAGAGTGCATGCAGACAGTTCTTTATTCTCAGATTTAGTAGGCCTGGCAGGCCAGGGTTCTGGGTGGAGGGAGGCCTTCACACTTGTGATTTAGAGATGCGTCCCAGTCACATTCTCATAATTAAGATTCATTCCCACAATCAAGCCCCCCCCCTCCCCCGTAATGCCAATTTTAAGGTGCTCCTTGCAAGTGCATGGTTGCTTACTATATTCTTGTAGGTTAACGGCTTGAAGGCGATCTCCCTGAAAGTTGTCTATCATAGAGCTGATTTCAACTCACATCCACCAAATGAGACAAGGGGGAGCTGAGAACTATAAATCTTTGTGGGGGCAGAAAGCATCATTTTTCTCCAAGGAGTGGCTAGTGGGTTTGAACTGCTGGCGTTGTGGTAAGCAACCCAGTGGATAACCCACTATGCTAGCAGGGCTCCTTCTGAAAGGTAGAGGTGGCTTTAAAGGGCTGCTAGGAGAATGGGAGAAGGATCTGAACACTCCCCACCACCACCCCACCCCCAGCCAGTTTGCTAAAACTTTTGAGAACCACCGTGAGCCTAGGAATCAGGCATGCCCTGGGGCAGGTCCAGTTCTTCTCGCAGCACCAAGAAGCCAGCGTGCTGGCTGAAGGAGGTGCATCACCAGGAGGGTGCCACAGCAGTGGAACAACGCGGCAGGCGTTGAGGATACTGGCAAGAGAGAATCTGACATAATAGACTCTGACCTCTAAATTGACATCAGGCGAAGACGAGAGGGGTGGATGAGAGCAAATGGAGTCCTCTGGACCTGAGGCTGCTGTAGGGTTATACTTCAGTTGTGGAGGGAGGCAGGCTTGCCATATGCTTCTCAGGCTTAACTGTGGATCCCCTAGGTACTCAACCATATCCCTTGGCTACTTGGCAAGAGTATATTCCAGAAACGGACAAACCTAGTGCAGGGCAGGTGGATCTTAGTCACCGCCCATCACACCCCCCTCTAGACATCAGGCTCCCACAGTACCAGCCCCTGGTACTCAACTTCCCGTGCAAGGATCAAACTCAAACCAAACTCACTGCCAGCGAGTTGCGGCCGACTCATAACCACCAGCGTAGCCCTGGCTGTGGGAGTTCCTGAGACTGTAACTCTTTACAGGAGTAGAAAGCTTCCTCTTTCACCCTCAGAGCAACTGGATGGTTTCGAACTGTGGACCTTGCAGTTAGCAACCCAGGCGTAACCACTAGGCCCCCAGGACACACAGAGGCTGCTTTGTGACCCTTCCCCTGGGTCTGTGAAGCTCTTCCCTCGCAGCCCGCTGTCCTACACCCAAGCGCCTACACCCAGAAATGTATCTATCCCAACTCACTGGCAGGGTGGGAGTGGAGGCCGGGAGGGAGCAAGTCCAACCATCAAGAGCTTCCCTCTCTGCGTCTGCCTGGCCATTACTTCGAGGCCAGTGCCGGAGCAAGCCCCAAAAACGGCACTTACGTGAGCCTCAACTTCTCCATCTGTAAAATGTTCTTGTTATTCACTCAAAACTCACTCCCATCTAACTCAGAGTGACCCTATAGGACAGAGCAGAACTGCCCCCTGTGAGTGTCCAAGGCTGTAAATCTTTACCGGAGCAATTTCAAACTGCTGACCTTGCAGGTAGTAGCCTACTGTGTAACCCACTAGGCCACCAAGGTTCCAGTTCTTATTACGGTCTATTAGATCAGAGATTCTCATTCAAGTCCAAGTCATGTGCAAAACCAGCTACTACCCCATTTTACCAACCAGGTGTTAAGGCACTGAAGGGGTAAATCAGTTGCCCAAGGTCACAAAGCTCTAAAGTGGCAGAGCTGGGATTTGAATTCAGGCAGCCTTTGTTCTCAACTCCCTTTGCTGCCCGGCATGCTTGTGGTTTGGGTGAGCGCCCATCTGTGGCCTCCACACCAGGACAGGGGACGTGCCCTTCCTCGTCTTGGGGAGCAACAGGGCCAGTCGGCTGGGAAGCTGGTGTGTCCTTCACAGTCAGGTCCTGGGAGTTCCAAGGACAGAGAAAGTGGCGGCAGCTGCCAAGGAGAAGAGGCGGGCTATGGAGCAGAACCGGACTCCCCTGCACTCTGGCTGGTTCTTCCCAACCTCCCGTGCCCCTTCCCCGCTGCTGACAGCCCCTTCAATGTCAGCGTTTCCTATTCAGTCCTCAGGGCTTTCTCTCATTCTGCTACTTTCCCTGGTGAGTCACCCAATCCTAAGTCCACATTGCTGCTCATTCCCAAACCATGTCTGCAGGCTGGAGTTCTCTCCTTTGAATCTAGCTATCCTTGGGCATCAACGCCGACTTGTTCCACACTCAACATGAAATTCCCACTCCCCAAAAGTCCGATGCCCCTCAATTTCCCCCACACACACCCGAACCAGACCAGGGCATCCTCACTAACTCCTTCCTTCTCCCCCATGTCCAAGCAGTCAGCAAGTCCTGCTGTTGCTGTTGGCTGCCATCGAGGCAGCCCACAAGTCAGAGTGACCCCATGCACAATGGAGTAAAATGCTACCCTGCCCTGTGTCACGCTATGATCCCCTAGGCATCGGACAGCTGGGGTCCAGGAGGTTTTCATTGGCTGGTTTCTCCAAAGTTGATCGCCAAGCTCTTGTGTCATTGTTCATTAAGTGCCATTAAGTCCGTTTCAACCCATAGACACCCTGTGTACAGCAGAACAACACTGCCCCATCCTGTGTGCCTCACGATCGAGGCTATGTTTGACCCCGAGTCCATCCATGCTGTGGAGGGTCTTGTGATAGGTAGGTTTGTTGTACAACGTGGCCAATGAACACGTGAGATTAGTTGAAGGGCGGAGAGATAAATGGCTCAGCAAGTCTCGCCTCTCTCTTGCATTTTCATCATTGGACCAGTGTGCGGCTGCCTTGCTTGCTCTGTGCCTCCATTTGCAAGCTACACTACCTGTGGGCTGTGATGCTGTAACTTGAGGTTCCTTCAAGACCTGCTTTGCCACGCTGCTGGAATGTACATCTCTTGAGGTGGGGACTGTCAGACCCTGTCATCTGGCTGTTGGTGACCTGCCTTGCCGTTTGCTGCCTGTGGCTGGATAGCCTGAATTGCTCTATGGAGGGCTATCCGGTTGCCCTCAGGACTTGAAGGACTGCCAGTGTACTAGCTGTCTCACAGAAGTGAGTTGCACTGAGATACTTACAATGCCACTGGACCCAAAGACTTTCTACCCACTGGCTTGTGATCATCCTGCATTTTGCTTCATTGCATGTGTTTCGTGAGTCTGAAGAGGACTTTATAGATTGGTATTGGACATATGGGCTAATATCAGACTTATGGCATTGGACTGGACTGGGTTGGGATGTTTTCTCAATGTTCAATTCCTCTTGTATATAAATCTCTTTCTTATACACATATGAGTGTCTCTATGAATTTGATTCTCTAGTCTACCCGGACTAACACAGGTCTTCTCCTTCTGAGGGTGACCCTGTCCTTTATTATGCATGGTATCCTTCTCTAGGGACTGGTCCTTCTTGTTAACATGTTCGAAATATGGAAAGCTAAGTCTCACCATCCTCTCACCTAAGAGGAATTCTGGCTGCATTTCTTCCGAGACACATTTGTCCATTCTTTTAGGAATCCATAGAATAGTCAATATTTTTCACCAATACCATACTTCAAAGGCATCCGTTCTATAGTTTTATTGTCCAGCTTTTGCATCTATGTGAGTTAATTAAAATATTAAAATATTATCGCTTAGCTAAGGCAGATCTTAGTCTTCAAAGTGGCATCATCGATTTTTAGGATTTTAAACCTCTTACTTGCAGCAGATTTGCCCAATGCAGTATGTCACTCGATGTCTTGACTACTTCCATGGGTACCGATGTAAAATTAAATCCTTGACAACTTCAATATTTCCTGCATGTGTATCAAATGTTGAGTACGGTCTACCTTCATCTGGAAGATCCACTGAAACGTGTTCATTATCATCGCAACAAGCTTCCCAAACAGATGAGTGGTGTCTGTACCTGAGATACATTAGTTGGGTATCCAAGCCAGGTCTCCCAGGCTGCACATGGATGGTGAGGATTTCACTGAGCCACCACTGCCTGCCCTGTCTCCTACACAGCGCTGGAATCCGTGCTCCCTTCATCAGGCCCTAGTCAGCTGTTACCACCTATATCCTGGAAACTGGACCCCAGCCTTCCCCTCATCCAGTCCATATTTGCAGATCAGCCAGCAGGGTCACACCATCCTATTGCACACCACCATCCCCGCCCCCAAAAGAAAAATGTCCACCGAGGAGCCTCAATTTCCTTCAGGATGAAGCATGTGTTCTCTGCCTTGGCATCCACGGTCCTAACTTGCCCGGCCCACTCTTCAGCCTTGGGACTTTTCATGGGCACCCTTTGGGCCCGGCCTGCCAGCCCTTCTCAGCCTCCTGTCTCTTTCTCAAGGGACTCACTCCCTCACCCATCCTTTCACTTTCCTTCTTTTTTTTTTTTTTAATCAATTTATTGGGGCTCATAAAATTCATCACAATACATAGATCAATTGTATAAAGCACATCTATACATTGCTTGCCCTCATCATTCCCAAAATTCACTTCCCTCTTGGGTTCCCGAAATCAGCTCATTTTCCTTTTTCCCCCTCCCCCTCCCTTCTTCTCCCCCCTCCCCCATGCACCCTTGATAATTTATAAATTATTATTATATCTTATATTACACTGCCCGGCGTCTCCCTTCACCTACCCCTCTGTTGTCCATCCCCCAGAGAGGAGGTTATATGTAGCTCCCTGTGATCAATTCCCCCTTTCTACACCCCCCTTCCCTCCTGGTATCGCCACTGTCACCCCTGGTCCTGAGTGGTTCATCTGTCCTAGATTCCCTGCGTTTCCAATTCCCATCTGTACCACTGTGCATCATCTGGTCTAGACAGGTCTGCAAGGCAGAATTGGGGTTCTGGTAGTTGGGGGGAGGAAGCGTTTAAGAACTAGAGGAAGGTTATGGGTTTCATTATTGTTATACTGAACCCTAAGTGACTCATCTCCCCACTACCCCTCTGCAAGGTATGTCCAGTTGTCTAGAGATGGGCATTGGGTCCCCATCACGCACCACCCTCATTGACGAGGATATGATTTTTCTCCCCGCCTTTGGTGTTTGAAGCCTGGTTCCTTTGGCCCTTCATGATCACACATGTTGGTGTGCTGCTTCCATGTGGGCTTTGTTGCTTCTGGGCTAGTTGGCCGCTTGTTTACTTTCAAGCCTTTAAGTCCCCAGACGCTAGAGGTCTCGATAGCCGGGCACCATCAGCCTTCTTCACCACACTTACTTATGTACACATTCGTCTTCAGCATTTATGTGGGGTAGGTGGTCACACAATGATGGTTTTTGTTCCACTTTCCTTCTTTCCAAGCTCTGTCCTCAAAGGCTAACACTTCAACCAGGTAGACACGTGGAGGGGGCGCCACCTGGCTCACCAAACTTCCTCCTCTCCAGGAATCAGTTGGAAGAAATAACGTGTTTGCACAAAAACCATATCTGTGCTACGGGACCCTGTCCCCAGTCACGACTGATTGCACCAGTAGCAGATATTTGAGCCAAATTGTGCTAATCAGATCCTTTACTCTTGAGTATTTGCAACTAAGAACAAAGTGGAGAGTGCTGGTAAGAGCAAGTCTCATTAAATCCCATAAACAGCAGAGTGCTGGAGGCGCAAGACCTGACCTCAGGCTCCTGGGACCACCTGTTTCCTGCTCTTCCAAGTCAGCTTTTCCTGTTGATTCTAGTCAAGAGCCAGAATTCTCCCCCAAAATTCCTTTCTAGCGCCTGCCATCAAAAGAATCTTGACTCATGTTTTTCTCATCCGAACACTGCTTCCCTTGCCCCTGCCCCCAGAATTGCAAGGACCCTCTTCTCTGTCTCCTTCTCCTCATCAGGGATTTGTGGTAAAGCCTTCCACACACCACTCCATTTGCTCCCCTTTCAGGGATCCACTCCTCAAGCCACGGGAGTTCAACAAATATTTACCCAGCATCAACTTCGTGTGAGAACCTGCAGACACCGAGTCAGACGCAGCCCTGGCCTCCGAGAGCTCAGTGTAGCAGGGAGGCCAGGCACAGAGAAGCGTAACTTGTGATCAAGATGGATATAACACGCAGCCTGGGGTCCTGAGTGGGCGGGGCTCCTGGAGGCGTCCTGGAGGCAGGGCTATGCGTGGCGTCCAGCCCCCCAGCTCTGAGGCCTGCAGAGCAGTTTGGTTCAGAAAAAATGACTTTTTTTTTTTGATCGAAATGAAAATAAATTTATTCGTTCTTGTGTGTGTAATGCCTGATTACTATTTCGATTGCCTACTTTATTGGCGAGAAAAACTTTTCCGTACAGAACCTGGCACTCGTTTTTAACTGCTGACTGTTACCATCTGGGTGCATTCGACTTGCTGGCAAGGAGGCAGCCAGCTGGAATGGGATGGACCAGCCAGGGATTTTCACTCACTGACACAGGACCTGTCCGAGGGGGGAAGGGCTGTCTAGGCAGAGGAGCAGCGCGTGGCAAAGCAGCCCGTGGGTGCGGGAGTGGCAGAGACCGAGTTAGGCCACCCGAAGTAAGAAAAACAAGAAAGAAGGTGGGAGAGGCTGGCAGAGGCCTGACCACAAGAGGCCTCATTTCATTTCCATATCCCAGCCCGTGTTGGGCTTCATCCTGCGAACATCAGAGAGCCTAATTGAGCAGGAAGGGTCACTGGCACTTTGTGGCCACTGTGAAGGATGGATGGGTTGGACAGTGGTGGGGAAAGGGCAGATTGTCCTTTTCCCTAAACCCTGGCCACCTCGGACCCGAGGTTCCAGCTCCAATGTAGTACCTACCATCCTACAGCTGTCAGACAAGGGGTGAGGGGTACAGAGGTCAAGGCTCAGAGGGAGAAGGGCCCCCTGCTACCTTCCGGTCCCAGCCCACTAGCCCCAGGCTGAATGTAATTATCCTCGATGAAGCCGTCATCCTCCTCATCTTCACCCACCTCTGGGCAGTTCCTCTTTCCTGTCTCTGGCAGCGGGCGGTGCCGGTAGCTGGCCCGGTATTGGCGGCAGAGGTGGCATTTGGCAGCAAGTGCGATGAGGAGGGAGAGGGCCACGGCGCCCAGCACAACCCCGAGCAGCACTGGCCAGCCCTGGGCCCCGGGGCCTGGTTCAGGCGACGACGCAGCGGACGCTGTAAGGAGCTCCAGGGGCCCCAGCGTGGCTGCCGGGGAAAAGACTCGATCATTGGTGGAGTCCTCCCTGGGGACACCAAGAGGTGGGAGGCCAGGCCCTCCCCCCGTGCCCCCCCTCCCACTGGCACTTGCTTTGGTTTGTCTCATTCATGGAGAGGCTTGGAAACTCACGATGAGCCCTGGCCTCTGCCAGACACAGTCCTGGCTCCAAGGGGACCTCAGATGACAGGCAGCTCCAGGGCACGGAGTCCTGGAAAAAGCACAGATACCTAAGTGCCATCAGGGAACCTAGGACACACAGTCCAGGTCACACTCAAAGCCCCTTTGGACAAACTCTGGACACCAGGCAGCTGGGCCCTAACCCGCTGCTCACAAAAGTCAATTGTTTACAAGGGAATGACGCAGGAGCCAGTTCCAGGGATTGCATGAAGCTCAACCCCACCCCGTCCCACCCCCACCCCCCAATACACACACACACAGGTCAAAAATGCTCATAAAACTCTGTTGTGTTGGGTGTAAACATTATCTCCACTTTATAGGTAAGACTTGGAAAGATGAGCTCGCTCAACAGGAGTGCCAGGATTTGAACCCAGGTCTCTGATGCCAGAGGCCAGTCTTCAACACTATCTAGTAGGCTGAAGATGGAAGATAGGGCAGAGGCAGGTCCTGGCCCCCAGCGGTGGGAGACCCCAGTTGCCTGGAGCTGAGTAGGCAGTGTGGAAACTACACATAGAGGACAATACAGATACAGCCACCCCACCTCGACCTTCACTCTCTGTCACAGCCATTGCCCACTCATCCCTGCCCAAAGGGGCCACACTCTGACCCCAAGGGAGGCCGTAGCCAGGAACTATTTAGCTGAGAATCAAGTGAATCGGACATGTCTCTGGATGGGAGTCACCCCAGCTTGGGGCCGGCAGTCCTTGAGCAAGAATACTGGAATTCAGGAGGGTCTTAAAGGTGCCAGGAGTAGCTCCGGAACCAAAGGAGTGTCTGAGGAGGAACACCGGAGAGGAGATGGGAGATCCCAGAAGTACCAGGAAGTGCCTAGAGCAGCCGGGTTAGGGAGGTGCCTGGGGGAGGAGGGAGGAGCAATCAGTGCAGGAGGCGATCTGCCCCCCACCCCAGGGCACATCCAGGCTAGGAGAGAAGCACCTGGGTTAGGGGATGCTCCGACATTTTTGTTTCCATTTTATTGGGAGCTCTTTCAGATAACCTAAGGTCCACAGTTCAGTCCCATCCAGCGGTATTGTACAATCGCTACCCCAATCAGTTTCAGAACATTTTCTTTCTTCTTGAACTCCTTGATATCAGCTCCTCTTTATCCCCTCCCCCACCATATTCTTCAGTCCTTTAGCACTAATACTTTTCATGTGGGCTCTTCCATGTTCTCTAATACCCCTCTGACTCTCTCACTACCGTTTATTAAACCTCACCAACCTAAATACCTCTGGAATACATATGCCCCTCCTCCCTACCTTGTGGCCAATGCCCTAGCCCACTTCACGACCTTTATTTTACTTTGATGTTGGAAATCAGCTAACTTGTCTGTCCACTTCTGCTCCATTCCCCAGAGAGATACAATCTGGTCTGGGCTTCATCATTCCCCTTCATAAAAAGCCTCCAAGATCCCTCGATGCCCGGCTCAGAGCTAACCCCAACATCTTACCGCCCTTCACCTGACCCTCAGGGTCAAACTCTTCTTCTTCTCCACAGG
>NW_022104341.1:85267553-85279331 GCF_000313985.2 Echinops telfairi | reverse complement strand
AGCCGCAGGTAAGGGCGGAGGGAGCAGGCCGCGCCTCCAGCAGAGGCGGGGCTGCAACTCCTCCTCCTCCGCGTCTGCTGCGCACAGTCCGCGTGCGGACCGCACCCCCGCCCCAGATCTGAGTGGGCCGGTGCAGCCGGGCCCTAGGAATGAAGTGCAGGCACCTCAGCAGGCAGCTGCTCCGGCTGGTGACCACAATAAACAAATACATTTCTGGTGGCAGGTCCAAAGTCCAGCGTTTGGCCAGCCCTTGAAGGCAGTGGGCTGGAACCAGAAGGGGTGGGGAAGGCCAGCCACCATCCATTGGCTCTGACTCAGGACAAGCCCAATGGACCCCGCAGAACTGCCCCATCGGGTTTCCCAGGCTGCAGGCTCACTCACTCTGCGACAGGATGGATCTGAAGGCGGAGAGAGGGCAAAAGGCTACCTCTTTCTCCCCTCCCTCCGACCGGCGGGGGGGTTTCCACGCTGACCTTTCAGTGAGCCGCTGAGCCCCGAACCACGGCGTCACCAGGCTTCCTCCGGCGGACCAACGACACGCCAAAGCTACCTGCAAAACTGTGTGTGTTGCCTGAATAGCGTCTTCACGCCTTCGTGGATCTCGGGGTAGGGTGGGGGGGTGCTGCAGCCCCTAGACGCCAGGTTTCGCGACTCACCTGGTGCCCCCTGAGCCCCTTCTCCTTACCACTCCTGCCCAACGTCTCTTCGTCCTTCAAGAGTCCCCGCAGGAGTCACCTTCCCGTGCCCGACTGCCAGCCCACAAGCCCCGCCTTCTGCGTGCCCAGAGCACCTTTCCCTCATGATCACATCATTATTTCTTCCTGGACTACCTGCCCACTAACCCCAGAGTTGTCCCTGGGCGGGGCCAGATGTTGACACTCTGCGTTCCCAGCGTCCACCAAATACCTGACTCGGGAGTTTTCCATCACTAGCTAAGAGAAGGCAGGTTGTACAAGGAAACAATCCACCTACAACAGCCCGCTGAAGCCAGCGCCGGGGAGGGGCATCGATGCCAAAAGGGGACGTCGAGGGCCAAGTGGAGGGCTGTACGCAGGACGGAGCCAGCACCTTTACCCCCCTCTGCTGACTCCTTCCTAGGTCTCCGGCCTCCCCAAAGCCTTTGTACTCATATGGGCTGCTTCCTTTCCTGGGACTTCTGCTCTTCCTCTCCCATTTCCCCTCGGCCCTCTCTCCCCAGCACCCCCCATACTCGCTCTCCTTCCTCTTCCTCCTGGCTTATCA
Organism: Echinops telfairi; assembly: GCF_000313985.2. Classification (NCBI taxonomy): domain Eukaryota; kingdom Metazoa; phylum Chordata; class Mammalia; order Afrosoricida; family Tenrecidae; genus Echinops; species Echinops telfairi. The sequence goes on along the minus strand of NW_022104341.1, from coordinate 85,278,089 downwards.
CTCCTCCCAGGTGAACCCATTATTCAAGCACCTGCTTTGTGATGGCTGCGAGCTACTGTGAGTCCCCTCACCTCGTGACAACCCCACGCCCTGCCCAGGCCTGCAGCGTCTTGGCAGTGGTTGAGGACCTGCTCAAGTCTGTGTCACTATGTCTGTTGGATGCCTTCAACCTAGGAAGCTCATCTTCCAGCACCTATCAGGCAACACTCTGTTGTGATTCATAAGATTTGTAACTGGCTGATTTCAGAAGTAGACCATCAGGCCTTTCTGAGCACCCCGAACCCTGCCCAGCATGGATGACCCTACTGGTGTTTGAAACTACAAGGCGCCTTCAGAAAGTCCGTGGGGGAAATCCCATGATCTTTCCCTTCGATTTTCCCACACACGTTTTGAAGCCTCCTCAAACGTTGCATAGCTTCCAATATCATAGGGCGCACAAGCCGCCCGGAGCGACACACTGACAGGAGAGGAGGCCCAGCTCAGCTGCCCCTTTCTCCAGACCTTTAGCCCTCCTGAAGCTCCCTCGTCTGACGGACGTGCCACCCAGCCCTCCTCCCTCTTCTCTCCTGCCGCCCTCCCCACACAGCACTGCGATGATCTTCCCTTGATTTAGTGGGAAATCCCTAAGACCAGACTTACCGCCCCCCAGGGCACAGGGTAGAGCTGCCCCTGTGAGTTTCTGCGAGTGTCCTCTGAGGAATAGAAAGCCCAGCTGGTGGTCTGGACGTGCCAGAGCCCATAACATCCCTGAGGGTTGGTGGTGTATCTGTTCCCCATCGGATCCCTAATGTCGGCAGCAATAAATGGTTCTAAACTAAATGAATGAAAGTCGAGTGAGCATGATTCTGAGAGGCACAATGAGCACCCGAGCAAAGTCTGGGGTTTTGCTTGATTTCTTGAAGCGAAGAAATCTTAAAAGTCGACATCTAGTCATTGAACACTTACCATTGCACACCGCAGGTTGCTGTAACTAGTAAGGGAAAACTCACAACACAGATGCAACCTCTTCACCATCCTAACGAGCACAATCCAGTGGCCTTCAGTACATCCCAATGTTGTGCATCCAACACCTCAATTGTCTTGTCACCCCAAAAGGACACCTCCTCCCCATTAAGTAGTCACCCCCATCCCTCCCTCCATCTCTCCAGCCTGTGGCAGCCACCGATCTGTGGTGTCTGTGGATTTGCCTGTCCTGGGCAGTTCCTCTTTGTGCAGTTTTTAATGAACTGTTTTATTTAATCTTTCATGTTAATTGTCCCCTTAGCAAGTGAAGGAAAGGAGGCCGGGAGAAGGTTAGTTTGCAGGAAGCCCCACAGAAGAACACAAGCAAAAGGCTGCTCGCTGATCACCCATCCGAGCTTCTTTGCACCTTAAAGGGATCTTCTAAGTGGACGGAAGGCCAGTTTGGAGGCTGTTGTGACCCGTCTGGTGAGAGGGCAGGTGGCTTGCAGGCTGTTACCAGTGGAGGCCTGGGGGGTACTCCGATGCCAGCTACAAGAGGTGAAGACAAGAGGATTTGCTGTCTCAATGTGAGGCCAGAGAAAAAGAGAGGGATCATGAGTATCTCTACAATGCGGGGTTGAGCAACTGGGAGAATGGAGTTCACCTTTATTGAGCTGGGAAAGGCTCTAGCTGGGATAGGTTTGGCATTCCATTCTGGACACTTTAACGAAGAACGTGTGAGGCATCTCAGTGGCACACTGAATAGGTACCTGGATGTAGTGGAAGGTGAGGGCTAGAAATAGAAATTTAGGAATTATCAAAATGTAGATGTCTTTCACGATCCTTAACAGAAAGTCAACACGGGCTTCTTTCTCTCGCTGCATGTTCTCAAGGCGCCTGCATGTACCTGTACGCAGCACGGCTTCATTTCTCTTCATGACTGCGTGGTATGCGCTGTGTGCATTCCTTATTTGATGGACATTTCCGTTTGTGTCCACTCTTTGGATACTGTGAAAAGTGCTATAATGAGCACTGGCGTACAGTTTCCGGCCTTCGTTTCTCCTGCTGGTCTCTACCTGAGATTGGGATTCCTGGGCGTCCGGTCGTTCCATGTTCAACTCTTTGAGGAGCCACCGAACTGGTTTCCACAATGGCTGCCCCATTTTACGTTCCCACTGGCAATGGGCAATGGTTCTAGTCTCTCCACACTCTCACCAATGCCTACTGTTTTCCCTTTTGGTCATTGCCTTTATAATAGGGGTGAAGTAGTAGCGAATTGCAGGGAGAGTGATTTTTTTAAGTTAGGCACCTGGATAAGGTACCCAAGAAGAAACGTAGCGAGAAAAAAGAGCAAGGACTGAGTCCTGGAGTGTGGGCGTAGCGGTGTGGGAGGTCAGGAGAAGCAGCACAGGAGCCGTAGAAGCCAGTGTGGTCGAAGGGAAGCGTGTGAGAGATGACGTGTTCCGCGTGCCAGAATAAACATGTCAAGGGCTCGGTTTGCTATGTCAAACGCTGCTGATAAGTCAGTTCAGGTTGGACTGAGAATTCACCTTTGAAATGGGCAATGGTGCTGGGATGAAGTGTGAGGTTAACAGAGGATTAATTTTTTTTTAATTTTAGGATCATTGTTGTTAGATCTTGTGTGTATGCTCGTCAAAATGACCCAGGGGAGAGAAGAGACAACGTGAGGATTGCATTGAGTGTCTGATTGGGGATCCAAGAGAAGGCAGGGTCTAGTGCACACAGGGAGGGTTGTCTCTGGGTAGGAGCACAGAGAAAGGTGCAGTGTATGGGTAAGCTGCATTTCCCGTGGGTGTATGAGCATTAACCAAGTTTTCCTCAGAGGACTTTTTATGTTTCTCCAAATAAATAGGATTTAACATTATTATTGCCTACAAGTGAAGCATAGGGAGGTGGTGTGAGGTGTGAGGAGAGCAACGGAATTATAAATTCATCAGCATGGAGTCAGGGTGAGACTGTGGGCTTGGTTGTATAATAAACTTGCCAAGAAGGCCTCCCTTGGATTTGGTTGTATAGGAGTGAACTTTCTTCAAGTGGGTCTTCTTCCCAACTCTCTGTAAATCCCACCAAATGATTGGGTGAGCCTATGCAAATAGGGTTTGTGTCACACTAATAGAGGGGGTTGTTCAATTCTTGTTACCACTCCCCAGCCGTCTTTGAAGCAGCAGAGGAGGGCAAAACCCAGAGGACCTGGGAGGAGCATGTTCACGATCACTGTCTAAAGTGGGGGAGGCCACTGGGACCAGATACAGCCCAGGCTGTGGCATGGAGACTCAGAGAAGCAGCGCCGAGACTACAGGGTACCTTCTCCCTATCTAGCTTGAGATATAGACCTGTGGGATAGAGGGAGAGGCTGGATGGCTTCCTGGCTCGTGGAGGCAAAGCAAGAGATCACGTGGCTGAGAGCTTGAGAACTGGAGAGAGACTTGGCTGCTGGCTGAAGAAACCAATGAGTGTCCTTACTGTCTTCTGATATTGAGTAATGGTAATCCATTACCCCCTAATAAACCCCCTTAATCGTGAATATTATCTGTGAGTGCTGTGTGATTATTGCAATGACTTATTGAACTCAGAAAAGATGTAGAGTGGTGTGGGAGGACAGTTGGTATCAGAATAAGTAAACAAAGGTGCATCGTGGAGGCTTGTCTGACGTCTGCCTCGTGGCAATAGAGAAGTCAGAGGAGGTCAGATATGACCCTCCATTACCATTTAGCAAAGCAGTCAGAGGGGCTTAATGTCTTTTTTTCCCAAGTCACTCTAAGAGCAGGTAGGGAGAGGGTTGAGAAATGATGTCTTAGTTATCCAGTTCTCCTATAATGCCAAAGATCATGTGATACAATTTTCCCCAACCAATGACCTATTCATCGCAAATACCTTTTTCAATAGCATAATCTGTGACTATCTATGAGGACCTCACTGGATAAAATACAGAGGAATAAAATCAAGCACACCTGTGAAAAGAGACAATGAAGAAGCTCAATATCATCATTCAAAACAAGGTATGGACCAACTGCAGAACAGACCATCAATTGCTCATACGCAAGTTTAAGTTGAGGTTAAAAAAAATTAAAACAGTGTTTGAGAGCCAAAGTATGACTTTGAATATATAATGTGTTAGTCTGGGTAGACTACGGAAACAAATCCATGGACCTACATATGTGTATCAGGAAGAGGTTTATATGCAAGAGCAATTGTACATTAAGAAAACATCCCAACCCAGTTGAGTCCAAGGCCATAAGTCTGATATTAGCCTATATGTCCGATATCAATCTATAAAGTCCTCTTCAGACTCACAAAACACATTCAATGAAGCAAAATGCAGGATGATCACAAGCCAGTGGGTAGAAAGTCTTTGGGTCCAGTGGCGTTGTATGCATCTCGGCGCTGGCAGGGGTCTCTCTGTGGCTTCTCCGGCTTCAGAGGTCTGGTTGCGTCCATGCGGCTTGTCTGGCTCAGGACACTAGGGTAGTTCCATGTGTCTTGTCAGCTGCAAAGTCTCCCAGGGAGTGGAATAGTGAGAGAGAGTCTCTCTTGCCTCCCAGGAGGAAATACAGGAGTTCCCAGAATTCTCAGGAGAAGGCCATGCCCACACAGAGGCCTCATTGGCTATGATCTGATTGGCAGGCTAGACTCCACCCCTACAGTCTTAATCCTCACATTGACAAATGATTCTATAACTACCCCATACACCACTGTGATTAGAGACCATCTCAAGAGTAGAGTTGACACATTGAACACGATTGACTGAAGACTAGACAAGTTGTGGGACGACCTTGAAGACATCATCCACCAGCAAAGGAAAAGGTCCTTAGAAAGACAGGAAAGCACAGAAAGACCAGAATAGTCAGAAAAGACTCTGCAATATGCTATTGCGCATAGAATAGCTTAAGAAATGAAATGGAGGCGTTGAACTAGACCATTTTAAAGGTTATCTCAAGAAGACAAAGTACAGTATTACAATGAAATATCCAACGACTCGGAGTTAGAAAACCAAAAGGGAAGACCACATTTCCAGCACTTTTTCCAGCAAGTTGGAAGAACTGAACAAAAAATCCAAGTCTCAATTTGTAATACTGAAGGAGTCTATGAGCAAAATATTGAACAGTGCAGGAATCATCAAAAGAAGATCGAAGAACCACATGGTCACTATACCAGAGAATAACTTCCCTATCTCAGGAGAGGCATATGATCCAGAAACAGTGCTTTTGAAGAAAGGACTCGAGACTCTGAAGACCACAAGCACTGAGGGAGTCCTTGACCTTGATAGAAAATCCTACATGAGTTCCAGGGACCTATGAGGGTAGGGGTTTGGCCAGGGTGGAGAATACATTCCAACAGTTTAGATTGATGGTAGCAGTAGAGAGATTCATGAGAGAAGTGGTGCACAAGCTGGATACACAAACAAAGACAAGGAAAGAATTGAGAGATAAATAAAAAATTTACCTACAAAAAGAAACCATTAAGACCAAGTTCTAATGTCTCAGCAGAAACCATGCAGGCAAGAAGGCCAGGGAATGACACATACAGAGTTCTGGAAGAAAAAGACAAAATGTCCACCAAGAAACATCTACCCAGCAAAACTGGCCCTCACATATGATGGTGCAATTAGGATGTTTCCAGAATAACAGAAATGTAAGCATTTAAAAAAAAAATCAGGCCCACATTATAAACACACAAGCGGAGTCCTTTGGACAGAGAACCACCAACAGCAGACGACAACCTGAGACTGACATACACGACAGCACTACCCAGAAGTCAATCCAGAGCTACAAACACCCTTCAAGACTGAAAATAGGGAACCAGAGTCATCACGTTGTCATGACGACAATTACAAAGTAAGTAGAAGGCATGCTGTAGTTCTATAACTGTCTAATGGAGAAGAAGGCAAATAGATTTCAAGACAGAACAGTGTTTTAGTTTGGGAAGAAACGAATAAATTCAAGAGCACGTCAGGGCCTATCACACCCTCTCCTGAGGGAATATCACATCCCAGCAAGTGGCCAGAGGGGGAAGACCGGCTAGACAGAGCTGCCCCACCATATCGCCCCTGCCCAGGCCCGACTCTTTAGAGTGCATGCAATGGACCGTCATCTTTCCCACAGCCTCGCTTTCTGGTGGAGGCCCTATGAGGAAGGGCAAGGGAGGCAAGCCGGTACCCACTCGCAGTCCTGAGTGTCGGGGAAGTTCCTGTGTGGACGTCATGTCCTCCTAGAAGGAGAGGCATCTTTCCTCAAGGGGATAGGAGGTGCCTCGCTGGGTATTGTTGCAATAGCCTGCACCTTAACTCCCTCGTCAGGGCAAGCGTTCCTTCCTCAGGGTGGGGAGCAAGGATGGAGCTGGCAAAGCAGCACGGAGCCTTCAGGGGGAAAGGTTAAGAAAAGAAGGGAAGTTGGAACCTGATTTAAAAACGTTTCCTCATCATCCCTGGGTCACCACAGAATGAGTCATGAGAGCTCACGGACTCCTGTCGTCGCTCCTTTGTATCCTCAAACTAACAGTTAAAGTTAGATTGGACAACCAGGAAACCAGTCCCCAAGGCACACCCAGTGCACTGCGGGTCCTGGAGGAATGTGAGGCTGCAGCCGGAGTCACCGCCTGCTTTCACGCCTCAAATGTGCTTTGTCTGCTCTGTGGGCTTGTTGTTGTATGAGGCAGAAGGACAATGAGGCATTTGTGTAGTGTGCTATTAGGTCTAGGATTTCACAGTGACCTGGGCAAAGTAAAGTCCTGGTGTCACTTCAAGGCCAGGCACCCTTAAAAGTCACCCGGCTCATCTATTCCTGCTCTGCCTTTGTCTTTTAAAGGGCCCCCCAACCCCATCACAACAACACAATACTAAGCTCATCCTATTTTTCCTGAAAAAGTGTCTAATGCTTTCTGAATACACAAAGATTCGATTTCTGTTTGTAAGAGTTCAGAGGATGACACTTGCAGAGGGTAGCAACCTCCCTCTGTCCGCTGACTGAGATGCTAACCTGCTTCCTAGCTGCGTAGCAGACGACACGTCCAGGTGCAAAGGAAGCTCTCTGCCCGGGGATCAAATTCAGGGGTGGAGTACCCACTAAGCAAGGAGGGGTGAAACCCATGGGAAATTGTTCACTAGAGATAAGTAAGCAAGCACAAGTCAGCCTATGCTGACCTTGCTTCCTGGGTACCCATCCCTGACAGGGACTGTAAACTTGATTCTGTAGCAAAGGATTATGGGATTGAGAGAGAGAGAGAGAGATGCCTACCACACCTAGAAGCAGACTCTTGCAGGGGTGGAAAAAATGATAGATTAGTAAATAAACACAAATAAATCCATGCTGACCTCACTTGTTGGGTAAGCCGACACTGGAAACTGTCTGGCATCACAGCTAAACTCCACCACTTAACAAGCTTTGCGAAGCTTCGGCCTCTTCATCTGTAAAATGGGAATCAGACCACTCCTGTTGAAACCTGTCTCTAAAGACTGAGGGTCTGTAAGGTGTCGTCAGCACCGGTTACTGGCACCTAGAACTGCTCACTCACGGACAGCCGTTCTTCCTGAGTGTCTTGGTGACCTGGCCGTAGCCGTCTGGCGGCATTGCTGGGTGTGTTTCAACTTGACTGTGGTCAGGAGAGTTTGTTCAGCTCTGAGGATGTCCTCGGCTGTGCACCGAACCCTCTTTGGGGTATTGGTTTCAGCTTCTGGCCTCCCAGGCCCCTTGAGGCCAAATAGCCTTTGCCAAGCAGTCTGTATGAAAGAGACTTCGTTCAAAGCCTTATTGAATTAACTGGGGCTGCCGTGAAACAAGGGCTTGTTTTCAGAAGCCGTCTTTTTCTAACAAAGGAAAAACACAGTAGCTTACAAGGATCCACAGTCCCCATCACAGTTTGCCACAAACACCTGTCACATCTTTTCAGCCCGGTGTGAACACACATACACCCTTGCTGCTTAGGGACCCAACCCCAGCCAGATGTACCCAAACCTCTGCTGACGGACTTCCTTCCACTCCAGACTTCTTTCCTGGAATAACAGCACAGAATAGTTTTTGAATTGACAATATAGCTTTAGTGGCTGCTGGAGTTAAATGAAAGTATCATTATTACCAACATGTATTCAGCATTAAAAAAAAAACCCAAACTTGAAAGAATCACTTTTCTTTTTAACAACAAGAAAATATGCTTATGATTTTCCATTCACAGGAAAACAGATGTGTGTGACTATACTGATTTATAAACATTTAAGCTCTTTAAAAACGGTTCTTTCTTTTATTGATCAGCCCTAAGAATGGTTTTTTTTGATAAGGTAGATTTCAGGCAAAGGCCTTAGGAATCAGAGTTACATGCTGCCAAATAAAATTTAAAAAAAGACCATTACAAAGGGCAACACTTACTTGGTTCTTCAAAATCAATTATGACAAACAGCAGAGTTTAGGCTTTTGTGGAATAACAAAGACACCCATCGTTTGAGCTAACACATAAAAAAGAAATATCTTAAATGCTTTTCAAAGTAGCCCAGCAGCCAAGACACACAAAAGGCTGTAGGAGGACCACATAAGGTGACCAAACGTCCCGCTTTCTGCAGGACAGTCCCGATTTTTAACAATTTGTCCAGCGTCCCACGGTGTTTTTAAAAAGTCCCGATTTTTGGAAAGAATGCACGACAAGCTAGGGTAGGCAGTTTTTGGCTGCCATGTGGCTATTTCTCCAGGATATGAGTTTTATCAATGGTGTCCCGCTTTACCAATGTTAAAATCTGGTCACCTTACACAAGAAGGTAATTTGAGGGGAAGGGGCACATTGGAACTACCCCTTTCCTTGAAAATAAGACAGCATTCAATTTCATATACTGTATTGACCTTCCCAGTTTATATGTAATAGCTTCACTTCAGTCCAAGAAGCAGGATGGGACTCTATTTATTTTGAAAAACAACGGCATAGACACTCAGGTAACCCATCCCAGGATGGCAAGTTTATTTGGGAGGACTCATGTGATGCTTATTCAGATAGCCCTGGTGTCAATTTGTGGGGGCAAGTTAGAGAGAGTCACACTCTTTGATTCAGCCTCTGTTGAACCAGCCATAACTTTTACCAGCTCGTGTGTGTGTGTGTGTGTGTGTGTGTGTGATTTGCATAACAATTTTACTTAACTAGGTCTCGATTCCACCACATTTCTGAAAGGAGATGATGGACCTTGTTTACATGGAAAATTAAATCAAATATATGGACCTTTTCAAAAGAGTTGGCCAAATGCTTCCCAAATATTTACATGTAGTCTTAAACCCTGAGGGCAGTTTTAGAAGAAGCAACATAGAAAACCAATAGGAATATTGCAGTGGGTCTAAGTCAAATAGTTGTTACCTTTACATCTTCAGGGAGGCTGGTAGAAGTTGGTGGGTCAGATTTCTCTTGAAGAAGATTACTTGGTCCATGGGGGACCCAGACCATTAGGGTTACCCTAGGGGATGGGGTTGAATTTTCCTAAAATAAGAGGAAAATTAAGCAAGCAATGTTTCAAGTGGCTTCCAGGAGAGCACCTTCTTGGAAATGGTCATTAAGACCACAACAGACATTCACAACCATACACTTTCTCGTGTATCTTGTTGTTGGGTGCCACTGTGGCAATCCGGACCCATTGTCACCCTGTCGAGCCGTCCTATAGGGTTTCCTAGGGTGTAATCTTGACAGTGCAAAGCATTCACTATGTGGGTCATAACATATTATGGGTAGCAGTGAGAAGAATTGGAATTCAGAACACTTCACTGTGTTCATGAGGAACCTGTACGTGGATCAAGAAAAGGCAGTTGCTTGAACAGAACAAGGGAATTCTGCGTGACTTACCATCAGAAAAGGTGTGTTAGGGTGGTACCCTCTCACCATACTCATTCAACCTGTATGCTGTGCAATTGTCAGAGAAGCTGAACTAGACGAAGAAGAATGCAGCATTGGGATTGGAGAAAAGTTTATAAACAACCTTCGATATGCAGATGACACAAACCTTGCTTGTTGAAAGTGAGGAGGACTTGAACCAGTTGCTGATGAAGATCAAGGATTACAGCCCCCCCCATCGCCACCCCCCACCAACAGAAGGGTTATAAGGAAGGAACAATTCAACCAGGGTGCAGGATAGCACCAACAAAACCCAAATAATTCCTCTAGTTCAGCGGTTCTCAACCTGTGGGTGGCGACCCCTTGGGGGTCGAATGACCCTTTCACAGGGGTCACCTAAGACCATCGGAAAACACACAAATATTTCACAATATATAATTACATATTGTTTTGTGATTAATCACTACACTTTAACTATGTTAACCATGTTCCATTTGTAACAATGAAAATACATCCTGCATATCAGATATGCAAAATACATCATGATTCATAACAGTAGCAAAATTACAGTTATGAAGTAGCAACAAAAATAATTTCATGGTTGGGGGTCACCACAACATGAGAAACTGTATGAAAGGGTCGCAGCATGAGGAAGGTTGAGAACCACTGGTCTAAAGGAATCAGAGTAGTTCTTTCTTTAAGTATCTAGCTTAGAATTTTTGTAAAGACATGTACATTAAAGCTAGTGGACAAGGTTCAGATGAAGAGTGTAAGAGTTAG
>NW_022104341.1:85256306-85266797 GCF_000313985.2 Echinops telfairi | reverse complement strand
TGGATGCTGTGTCGCACACCTTATTAAAATATGCACCTCCCAGTTCCCCTTTTTTATACCCCAGCTTTGCCCAAATAAATGAGTTTGATCAGAGTTTTGTCTTGCTCCACGTCTCCGTGTCTTTTTCTCCATCCAGGTTCATCTTTCCCCACAGGGCCTTGTTCGTGCGTCCCGCAGGCCGGGACGCAACAAAAAATGAAAAAAAAATTGCAGCCTTTAGTATGGATTACAACTCAATGTAAAGAAGACTAAATTCCTCACAACTAAACTAAGAGACAATATCGTGATATGTAAATTATAGGACAATATCATTGATCTCACATGCAAGTAAGATTTTGCTGACGATTATTCAACAATGGTTGCAACAATACTTTGACAGGGAGCTGCCAGAGGCTCATGCCAAATTCAGAAGAGGACGTGGAACAAGAGATATCATTGATGATGTCAGATGGATCTTGGCTCAAAGCAGAGAATACAAGAAAGATGTGTACTTGTGTTTCATTGACTACAGGGGTACCCCCAGCAAAAAAGGGAAAAAGCTCCAATGGGCAGAGCTTTCATAGTATGCTCCCATTCCCACCCCTATTTCACCCTCCAGGCAAGCATCTAACAACTTGCTCTGAGATAGTGCATGCCGTGGCATCACCTGGGAAGGTTCTCTCTGGTCACAGTGAATTTTTTTGTAAAAGCAGTTTTGCTCAAACCTCATTTTTTTGTGATGGCTGATTTAAAAGAATGTGAGGCTGTGAAATTTTGTTTCTTGCTTGGGAAAATGTTGCAGAAACTGTTGTGATGTTGAACACACATTACAAGAACAGCACTATGGGAACAATTTAAGTTTACAAAGGTTTTCTCATTTTAAAAAAGGTGAAATGTCGATTGGTGACAAACCTCATTCTGGATGTCCATCAACTTCCCGAATGGACGGAAATGTCAACAAAATCCATGCACTTGTGCTCGAAGACCAATGGCGCATCATTGAAGAGATGGGGAAGTTATCTGGACCATCTTGGAGCTCAGTTCAGCAAATTGTAAGGGAAGATTTGGGAATGAGAAGGGTTGCTGCAAAATGTGTGCCTTGGGTTCTGACTGACCAGGAAAAAGAGCGTCGTGTGGAAACATGCCATGCTTTGAAAGAACAGCTCCAAAGTGACCCAGACTTTTTTCCCCAAGGTCATGGTGATGAGACAAAGTGCTATTCTTCTGACCCTGAAAGCAAACATCAATCACCTTATGCCCCCAAAACTCATCAAATGAAATCAAAGATCAAGACAATGTTCATTTGTTTTTTTGATGTGAGGGGGGTAGTGCATTTGGAGTTCATTCCACCAGGGCAAACCGTTAATCAAATTTTAGAGGTACTGAAAAGATTGCATACTAGTGTGTGACAAACGGACAGACGGGAGGCTGGTTTTGTGGCAGACAGGAGGCTGGTTTTGCCACCACAACAATGCACCTGCTTACGTAGTCATCTCAGTGCGCCAGAGTTTGGCCAAAAACAGCATGCCTCTCTTGCCCCGTGCACCTTATTCACCTGACCTCACTCCGTGTGCCTTCTTGTTGTTTGTTTCTGTGAATGAAAAGGAACAAGAAAGGACAGTGATCTGATGACCTAGAAGAGGTGACCAAAAAATGAGCCATCCAAACAGATGGGTTTGAAAAATGTTTCCAAGAATGGAATCGCAGATTTGACAAGTGTATTAAGTGTAATGGAGAGTACTTTGAAGGTAATACGTTGTTTTGCACACACACACACACACACACAAAAAAAATTTAATACATAGCTTTGAAAAAAAGTCTGTTTTGGGGGGTACCCCTCATATGCAAAGATGTTTCACTGTGTGGACCATACAAGCTAGGGATCGCCTTGAGAAGAATGGGAATTCCAGAGCACGTCCTTGGGCTCACGGGGAACCTGTACACGGGTCAAGGGGCAGTTGTGCAAACGGAACAAGGAACTACTGCATGGTTTAAAGCCAGGAAAGGGGTATGTCAGGGTCGTATCCTTCTCACCATCCTTACTCAATGTCCGTGAGGAGCAAATCATCAGAGGAGCTGGAGTCTATGAAGAAGGGCGTGGGTGGCATCAGGATTGGAGGGAAAGCTTATTAAAACCACCTGCAATATGCAGATGACACAAGCTTACTTGCTAAAAGTGAGAAGGAATTGAAGCACTTGCTAATGAAAATCAAGGATTGTAGCCTTCAGTATGGATTACAATAAGAAAGATCAAAATCCTCACAAATGGACCAATAGATAACATCATGATAAATGGAGAAAAGGTTGAAATTATGAAGGATTTCGTCTTACTTGGATCCACAATCAATGCTCATGGAAACCGCCACCAATAGATCAAAAGATGTATTGCATAAATCTGCTGTCCAAGACCTATTTAAAGTGTTGAAGAGTAAGCACCTTTGAGGATTAAGGTACGCCTGATCCAAGCCATGGTATCTTAAATTGCTTCATACGCATGTGAAATTTGGACCTTGCATAAGGAAGACAGAAGAAGAATCATGCACTTGCATTATGTACTGACAAATAATGTCGAAAGTACCGCAGACGGCCAAAAGATAAGACAAATCTGTTTTTGAAAAAGCACAGCCAGGACACTTCTTAGAAGTTATCAGGAGAAATCCATTATCAGGCCATCACCTTAGTAAAATGAGAGGGCAGCCAAAAAATAGGAAGACCCTCAGGGAGCTAGGTTGACACCTGGCTGCAGCAATGGGCTCGAGTGGAACAGCCATGGTGAGGTGGCGCCGGACCTGGCAGTCTTTCATCCCGTTGTGCACAAGGGCGCTGTGAGTCAGCAAGGCCAAGGACCTGACCGAAGCATCGGCGGGTCTTCGCTTCTTTGGAGCTCCTCGCAGCTGAGCACTGAACCGCTGCGCCACCAAGGTTCCTTGGGAATCACTTTTTGCATTTTTTCAAATCAAGGAAATAAATATGGAAATTTCAATTGGCTGTATTTAAAATGTATTTATATGAGACTCAAATAAGTAATGTGAGTTAGAGATCTGAAATATATTTTAATATATATGATGAAAGTTTGCTCCCAGACTCCTGTATCTGTCTGTCCCGTTCTTCCCACCCCAATATGGTATTTTTATTAATTTCTGGTGAATCCATTCCGTTTCTTCATGCAGTTTGAATACATATTCTTGTTTTTCCCCTTATTAGGCATAAACAGATGTACTATATATACTGTTTCACATTTTGTTTTTTGTTTTAGTTACTAATGAGTATGTCTTGGAAAGATTTTATCTGATAAAAATATAGCCTTCGAGCATCTGACAACCAATTTACAGTTTCTTAATACTCCATTGTCTAGCTATATTAAAATGTGTTTAAGCAACTCCCGTCATTGGGCACTAGTGTTATAGACAATCTCCTGTCATTACATGTAATGTTGCAATGAATCGCTACGAGCGCTTTGTACTGTGTGGGTCTATCTGCAGTGTAAATCGTGGTGTGAATATAAAAATGATGTGAGGAGCACTATCTGCCCTCCTCGAAGTTCACAAGGGAGGGGAGAGATGAAGACCAACAGCCCAAGGCTGAGTTCTGTGAGGAGGAGGTCAGCCAGGCCTCCACCTTCCAACCTTTCCGCCTCAACTCTGGCATTAATCATCCCTCCCTCTCACAGGACTCTCCCTTTCTCCACAGGGCTCGGCACTCTGGGGCAACGGCCACACAGCGCTCACAGACAATATTCACAACTATGGGCTTTATTTGGAAAGTAACAGGTTGTCATTCAGGATCAGATATGAATACAAAGCATTCATCAGGATTGCTTCCCAGCTGAGCCCTTCGCTCTTTGGCCCTCAGCCTTGTGGCCCCTGCCCTGCTTGGCAAGATGTTCAAAGTTCTCTAACGCTGCCAATAAGTGCCTGGAGGTGCTGCCCTTTACATGCAAGCCTCCTGCCTGGAGGTCCTCCGCTCTCTATCTCTGTGCGTCTTCGAGTGTAGCTCTGTCAAGAGCCCCTGGGCATCCTCCTCCACCCAGAGGTGCTCAATTTTCTCTCTCCGTGGGCTGTGAAGCCATTTCCTCTCAGTCTCCTGGTTCTTCTCTCTCCACTGCCACTGTGTTTCTGCCATTCCTCCTCGCCATGTCTAGTTGCTCGCTCTGTGTTCTGGGTCTAGGAGGTTCTCCGTGCAAGAGTCCCGAGTCTAAAGGATGCACTTTCCGTCTGACTCGTCTTTCTTGGTGGTTGTGAGGGGCCCCTGTCTGCCTCTGGAATGGCTTGCTTTAAACCCAGTGGGATGGTAAAACTGACCAATCCTCTTGTTAGAGTTCCATACACCTTATTTGCATGGTCCCACTCCCACAAAGGAGTCATGGACTTGATCTGTATTATTAGCAAGCTGCCCAGTCCCCTTGGTGGGCCATAGGCAGCTCATCTGCATAGTCCCACCCAATCATTTGGGGAGCATTATAAGACTATGACTAGAAGAGTCATATTAAGCAACTCACTGAACTGTATATAAATACAGATTATTATATACAAAAAAATTATAAACATGCATATACATATGGCTTAGGATATACACATATATTTCCTTCAGTTGAGAGACCCTAGAAGCCAGGACATCCCAGAAGCAATGCGCAAGCCTAGCTCCCAAATCTCATTTTGTTATGCTGCTCACCAATACAAGAAGCCAGGGGTCCTTGGAGAAGTGGCTTGTCCTAGGACAGGGGTAGGAAATATGTAAATGGAGCCTGGAGTATCTCATAATACCAGAAAGTCAACAAAACAGTCCACTATAATGAAGTGTGCCAACGGAACACAAGAGCCAACTGGAAGCGCTCCCAGCAGCCAGAGCCAGAACAACTTCAGCAACAAGAATAAGTTTTCATAGAATCGCCACCCAAAAGGAGGAGTAAACATTGGTGAGTCCATTCTGATCGAAATAAACAATTGAACAAAGAAAAGGGGACGAAGAGAAATAAATCTCCCTTGAAGAATTCCAAATCAAGAGAGGGAGCATACATTCCACTCCTTAGGTGTAGACATCCTTCATATTGACTTTCTTCCCAAGAACAAAATGGAGAAACCCGACAAGCGCTACCTCGGCGGGTGATCCAGATCAATATCAGCTTCATAAAGCAGGCGGCAAGTATGCCCCCTTGATATCATGCGATGAGAATGGTGCTTTGCTTCTGTGGTTCCTCTCCAGACCATCAGCACGAGAAAAGCAATTAGAAAAACTCCCACAGAGGGGCGTCCTACGCAATCCGGGACCAGTACTTTTCAAGGTCTGAGAAACTACCATGGCCAGGCGGAGCCTAAGGAGACACGACAACTAAATGGAATGTGGTATTGGGAATGTAGCATCCCACACAGGGAAAAAAAGGCATTAGGTAAAAGTAAGGAAATTTGAATGAAGTGTGGGCCTTGGTTAACATTAATGTATCAATTTTGCAATGTTCCTTAATTGTACCATACTAATGCACTGTCGAAGCATCCTAGAGAGGCGGCTGTAACAAGACCACACATGGGTGGTTTGTAAAAAAGAGACATTCCATTTTTCACAGTCCAGAAGGCTGCAAGTTCACATCCAGGGCACTAGCTCTGGGGAAAGACTGTTCTTGGCTCGAGGAAGACCCTTGCCGCCCACAGCCACCTGTGGGGACAGGTGCTTGGGGACCTTTGTGCAGCATGGCATCTGTCTTGCCTTGTTTGTGTCTATATCTAGGCTGTTCCTTATGCCTCAGATGCCACTGGTTGGCACTAACAACAACACTCTCAAAGACTCCCTAAATCAAGTCAATGTTCACTCGACCCAACGGGGCCGAGTGGAACTGCTCCTGTGACTTTCCAAGACGGTCCCTCCTGATGGGAGTAGAAAGTCCCGTCTTTCTCTTGGGGCAAAGCTAGTGACTTTGAACTGACAACCTTTTGGATGGAAGCCCAACACATAGTCACTGTGCCACCAGGGCTCCAAAGAGCACTGACAGAAACATATCACAACAAAAATTAAAACCCTATTCCCCGGTGGAGTTACATCTGAAGATTGTTTTGTTTTGCGTTGCCGTCCAGTCAATTCCTGACTCAGTGTCCCCAAGTGCACGGCTGTTTCACGGGGATGTCAAGGTTGTGACCTTTGAACACAGATCACTGGGCCTTTCTCCTGAGGCCTCTCTGGGTGGTCTTGAACGACCAGACTTTGGGAGAGTAAGTTCAGTCCTGAAACATTTGCACCACCCACAGACTCCTGATTCCAACACACCCTTTAAGAAAACACCCTTCTGGGGGAGGGGACGGAACGCAGGGCTGATACCAAGGGCTCCACTAGAAGGAAAATGCTTTGAAAGGATGGTGGCAACCTGTGCACACATGTACTTGATACACTGGATGGATGTGTAGATTGTGACAAGAGCTGTAAGAGCCCCCAATAAAGAGAGTTTAAAAAAAAACACAATTCACTGCATAGCATGTAATATGTTAATAATCGGGGAACGTGGGTGAGCTTTTGTGGGAAAGTTCTCTGTGAAAGCTTCTTGTTTTTCTGTAAATCTAAAAATATCCGAAAAGCATGAAGTCTATTCACCCCCCCAAAAATCAACAGAGCTCCAAAGAAGAGAGCCAAAGCCGCCGTGAGGAATGGTCACCAGACAATCGGTCAGAAGAGACAAGGTGGGAGAGGGCAGGACCAAGGGACCGGGTGGGGGGTGGGGGGATAGGGGATGAGGGGGGGTGTCCGCAGGAAGAGTGCTGGGACAGCGGCAGTGTCACCAAACAAGAATCACATAAATCACTAAATGGAAAACAAACTTTCACTTAAAGCACAATAAAACACATGCCCCTCCCCCATTGCTGCTTTTTTGTTTATTGATTACTGCCCCCTCCAGCTCAGGAGAACAAGATTCATAGGGGCCTGTGAGCTGTGGCTGGAGGCAGTGCCAGCCATTGGCCCGTCACCTTGGGACTGAGGAACCCAGCCAGCTCCATCCCTTGTGACTTCTCCCCAAGTGTTAGGGTGAAAGGTCAGTGTGTTAGTCTGGGTTTACTAGAGAAACAAATCCAGAAACACTCATATGTGTGTAAGAGAGAGTTTTATATCAAAGGCTAATTGTATATTAAGAAAATATCCCAGTTCAGATCAATATTGTAAGTCTGATATTAGCCCATATATCTGATATCAGTCTATAAATTCCTCTTCAGACTCATGCAGCACGTGCAATGACGCTGAGTTCAGGAAGACCACAGGCCACTGGGTGGAAAGTCTTGTGGCAGTGGAAGTATCTCAGCACTGGCGTGGGTCTCCACATGGCTCCTCCAGCTACAGGGCTAAACTCCATCAGTTTAGCTCCATGTGGCTTGTCTTCAGGAATGTGAGGCAGAGAGTGTGTATCCCACCTCCAGGGAGGAAGACAGGAGTTCCCTGAATCCTCAGCAGAAGGCCACGCCCACACAGAGGCCTCATTGGCTATGACCTGACCGACAGGCTAGACTCCACCCCTCCACTCAAGTTGACAATAGATTATGTCACTGCCACTTCACAGTCAGGCACCAGTGTGATTTAAACCTAGAATGAGCGAACAGCTCATTCTTCCAGGACCACCACCATCTAATGTACAAACTAAGTGGGGTTTCGTGGCCACCCAGCCTCCTGACCATCACCCAGCATGAGTTGTGGCTCCCTATTTCCCTTACTTTCTCTGGGCCCCCTGCCCGGCCCCCACTGTAGGAGAAACAGGAGTGGCAGAAGTCAGCCGGAGAGTGGGGGACAGTTCAACATGAGCAAGCGTACATCAAGTCTCCCGTGGTCCATGGCCCCCTTAGCACTCCGGAGTCAAGCTGGGCACACATTGGTTACACCTGAAAAAGTAGATTAACACCATCATCCCAATGTTCCTATTATTTTAGAGCTCTGTCCTTCCCATCACCTGCCACCCCACCCCAAGAAAGTTTGGGATCACCCTGTGTGAGAGAGAATTCCATTTATGAGATGGTTTAAGACTCTGGGGGTGCTACAGACAATGTAGAGATCACACACAGGAAGGCCTGTGTGTTTGGAATGCCCAGCGCCCGCCCAGTCCCCTCACCATACGCTTCCTGCGGCTCTTCTATGCAGAGATGCAGTGTGCTCTGAGTGATGAGAAAAAAAGAAGCATGTTCATATAAATTACCTTTCCTGTTGGACTTGCTTAACTCCTATGACCTTCACCTCTTGTCACTTAGCCTCGCCACTCCCCTACTCCCCTGGATTCGCTGAAAAAGGTGTCATAACCCAGAAACGCTATCACTCCCAAGACTTAAATTCCAACGCTCTGATTTCAGCCATCTGCCTGTTAGCCCATTAGAGCAGTGCTACTGAAAGGGTTCTGTGCCCAGCACCTCCCTGACAACTGTTCCGAAGAAGCAAAGACAAACGCTCAGCGTAAGCATTCAGACGCGGGAATAGCCATCTGGTGTTGCTGTGACATTCAGACACAGGAGCAGTGACCTCACAGAGATCAGAGAGGCATTAAACAATTCACCCAATAAGTGAGACCCGACAAGAGTTTCTTATTAGATGTGTGTTGAAGGACCATCGATTGATCAATCAGTCTATTGACTGCCTTTCCACCCCTTCTAGCTTCAGGCTTGAAACAGGTATGTCTTGCTTGCCCCTTTCCCATACTCCAAGATAAATCCATTTTGAAAATCTCCATTTCGAAATCCATGCGTTCATCTCACCCCTCTGTTTTCATTTCCTTCCCAATTCCACTTGGATCACCAGACAGACGCGCCCTGAACTCACACCATACAGTCCATCTGCCCAACCATTTTAACCTGGAATCAACCCATGTCTCGTTCCGGCTGCCAACTGGTGCTGGGTTACTACGGTCACCTCTTCGTGGGATGACTGAAATAGGGAATCCCATTCAAAGAAGACCCACCCTTTGCCCAGGCCTTTTCCTTTCAAAATACAACACAACAAATACACATTTACCCTTTTTTTGCCAACTATTTATTGAGGGTCAATTTTTTGCAGTGATGCCAATTATCTGAAGAAGTTATTTCTATCCACAGGAGCTCACTGACTACGGGAGGAGGGACACTGGTCAAACATTTCAAGCAAGCTGACCACCACTCTCAGCGGCCACCAAGCTGACTCCGATTCATGACAGCCCCATGTGTGTCAGGGCAGAGCTGTGCTCCACGGGGTTCCCTCTTTCTTTTCTAAAATAACATTCGACTATGTTTGGGGTAAAAGCTTTTGTAGTAGATTAGGTTCTCATTTGACAATTAGACACAAATTATTTAGTGAGAGTTACATTTTTGCACTGTGCCAGCTTTTCTTTGATGGCATGGTGTGTTTTCAGTACTCTAATGTCTTCCCTCCATCTCTTCTCTTCTTTGCCAGCGTAATTGTTATCCTTTCGGTCGAGAGATGGCTTTTAAATGGAGCATCAGCCTTATGGGAAGGAACCCTGACAGGGCAGTGGTTACGGAATTGGCTGCTAACTAAAAGGTTGGCAGGTCGAACCCACCAACTGCCCTGTGGGAAGACAGACGTGTCCGCTGCTTCTGTCCACATGGCAGAAACCTTGGAAACGCAGTGGGGCAGTTCTACTCTGTCCTATGGGGTCATCACTCTGAGTCGGCATAGATTCAGGGGTAACCTCTTTAGTTTGTGTCCCCATCTGCTGTTTCATGAAAAAGTGAGCTCCGGGGATCGTTTGGCTCAAGGTTTAAAGCAGGGGTCCTCAAACTACAGCCCGCGGGCCATATGCAGCCCTCCAAGGACATTTATCCGGGCCACCAGGTGTTTTGGCCCCGTTTGGTTTTTACTTCAAAATAAGATATGTGCAGTGTGCATAGGAATTTGTTCATAGTTTTTTTTTAAAAAAACTATAGTCCAGCCCTCCAACGGTCTGGGGGACAGTGAACTGATTAAAAGTGTGAGGCCCCCTGCAGAGTGTCTCAGGATAATAGTCTCAGGACCCATCAGATTTCAAGAGCTTATCTTGTATTTTGTTTCATTTAATAAATCACTCTATTTGGGGCTCTTACATAGATTATAACAATCCATACATCCATTCTATCAAGCGGGCATGTATAATTGTTGGCATCCACAATTTCTAAACATTATCTTTCTTCTTGAGCCCTTTGATGTCAGCGCCCCCTTTTTTTTCCCTTTGACTTATTTTTCACAGGTCACCAGGCCTTTCTTTTGAGGCTCCTCTGTATGGGCTTGAACCTCCAACCTTCGACTAGCAGCCAAGCGCATTAACCATTCACACCACAGAGAGACACAGGATGCCTTGAAAGAGTGTAACCCTTACCAAAAGGGTGCATTTGAAGGGGCCTCAAAAAGTCACTGGAAAATGGAGTTAAAGATAATGACATTTTCCCATGAACTTTTTTTTTTAAGTCATTTTATTGGGGGCTCATACAATTCATCACAATCCATACATACATCAATTGTATAAAGCACATTTGTACATTTGTTACCCTCATTATTCTTTTCTATTTAATTATTTTATTGAGGGCTCAT
>NW_022104341.1:85236252-85255154 GCF_000313985.2 Echinops telfairi | reverse complement strand
ATATGCACGTAGATCTGTTTCCCCACACTCTTATATAAATATATTTACATATGTACATTCCAGTCTTAAAACCTCTATACATACCCTTTGTCCCCTAGTTCTTTCCTCTATTTCCCTTTACTTTCCTTTTGTCCCACTATCATGGTCAGCCTTCATTTGGGTTTCAGTGATTTCTCTTGGTTACATTGCCCTTGCTGGATCCCTACCAGGCCTCTCGCACCCTTCTTGCCACTGTTTTTGGATCACTTGTTGCTCCCCTGTCCCTGGGTTGGTCAGCACCACCTCCTTGCCCCCACCTCCCCCTCTTCCATGAACTTTTTAAAGCCCTTTTGTACAGGTGATAGCTGAACAATTGTTAAACAACGTGTGTGCATGTGTGTGAGTAGTAATAAGAATAGTATACTCACAGGTAGTATGGCAATAGTAGGCAGGAAAATTCAGTTGTATCTCTCGATTTCAAGTAGGAAATGCAGATGGCTTCTATCCCGCATCATTTTTCTAAGACTGGGTGTTAATGGCACATGCAGAGAAGAAAGTAGCACAGCCCAGGTTGTGTCTTGTTCCGGCCAAATCAGATCTTTTTGCTATTCTCTAGGCTTCTGAAGTTGTTATTCTGGGACCCGGAAAAGACCGGCATTCCAAAGGCACCCACTATGGGTCAGAGGTGTCAACAAGATGGTTGTTAAAGTTATACACCCAGGCTCTAAGAGGAACACTGATCAGATATGAGGGTTTACCCAAAAAACAGGTTGGGTGTCATTCTTTGCCCAAAAGTCTTGAAGCATCAAGTCTCCGAGTGTCTGCCATGAAATGATCTCTCCTACTACAAACTGTGTATTCCACTGATCCTTCTCATGATTGTGCCTTCTGTAGGGAGCTCAGGGCCTCGCACCTGGGTGGGACTAAGGAAACATGTGCAAGGATGGATCTGTGTGACGCTGTGAGTCTATCCACACTTGGTTTCATTAGCCTGGTCCGAGAGAGGGCTATTTCTCTTGGAGAAGCAACCCAAAGTCTACCGGTTGACAATTAAATATAGACAATTTTCATCTCGCTCAACATCGTTAGCACCGTGGAATAAAAAGATCTGTTTAGCCTCAGGGCCTACTCTTGAGCATCACGATGTCCCTGTTTCCCAAAGCACAAGTACTCTTCTCAGGTGCTATGGACAAATGATAACTAATTCCCCTTCTCTCTTATCATCCAGCTAAGTGCTACTGACAGAGCTCCGGTGGCACAAGGGTAAGGAAGTGCTCAGCTGTGAGTCAAACCCAGCAGCCTCTCCACAGGAGAAAAGTCGTGGCGATGTGTTCTCATAACGATTTCTGCCTGTGTACCATGTGAGGCAGGTCTTCTCGGTCCAGGCAGTAGCAATGAGTCAGAAGTGGCTCTAGGGCACCTAACAACAAGATTCACTTACTAGTTACCTTCCAAATTACTAAAAATTGGCATTTGGAAAGTATTCCCACGGTGTGAAAATGGTATGGGGGGGGGGGTGTGTGTGTGTGATGTCTGACATCCTCTAACTTGACGGGGGAAAGGAAAATCGAGATCAATAGCCCAAGGCTGATTGCTATGAGGTAGGAATGTACCCTGCAAACTTTTCTTTTTTTTAAATAATTCAAGTCCTGTTTGTTGGCCTTTACGAGTGTTTTCCAGTCGAGTCTGATGGGGAGCCACCCTCTGTCTCCAAAGGCTATTTTTTATGTTCCCCGGGGATTTTATCACTTTGCTCCCCTTGCTGCTCTGTTGCATGCCCTTAGTGTTCTCCCCAGCATGATGGGGTCAGATTGTGCACAATTCCCGCCCTGTGCCTCCAGTGTTGTCCTCTGCAGCGCTATGGCTTAGTGAGGGGCATCGTTTAGTGCAAACTTCTTACTTATTCTGATACCAACTGTCCTTCCACAGTGCTCTCTAGTTCTCTACTGTTTCAACAACTTATGACAATATCTACAAAAACTTACAGATTGTGCTTACAGTTCAAGGGCTTCTCAGGGAAGAAGAAGGTTACAGCTCAGGTTCAGGGATGCTCAGGATGGAGTCCTTTGATCAGGACGGCCTCCTTTCAGCTGTGCCCACAAGCAGGTCTGTCTCTGGTCCTTGGCCCTTTGTCTTGGTCTCTGCCCAGCTCTCGCAAGTGTTACAAAGCCCTTTTAGCTCGTCCCATAAGTTCTCAGAGGCACCTTGCTCCACCAGTAAGCCTTGGCCCAATGATACTCAGCTTAAGCTCCATGGGGTAGGAAGCTCATGCAAGATCTCCTGGGGTCTCCTGGTTTTGCTGCCACCGTGTCTGTAGCTTTTCTCAACATCTCGTCTCCAGTTCTCTCTCTCTCTCTCTCTCTCTCTCTTTCCTTGATCTAGATGGTTCTCAGTGCATGGGTCCCAAGTTCAAAAGATGTGCTCCATTTCAGCTTTTTGTCCTTGGTGGTGGTAAGATACCCATTTCTGCCTCTTGAATGGATCATTTAAGACAGCAGTCATCAACCTGTGGGTCGTGACCCCTTTGGGGGTTGAACGACCCTTTCACAGGGGTCACCTGATTTATAACAGTAGCAAAATTATGAAGCAGCAACGAAAATAATTTCATGGTTGGGGATCACCGCAACACGAGGAAGTGTATGAAAGGGTCACGAGATTGGGAAGGTCAAGAACCACTGATCTAAGCCTTTGAGAATGTTCCTCTTTTTGTATTGACTCTACCAAACATGGTGTCCTCCGAGAACTGATTCTTCCTGAGAAAATGTCCAAAGTACACGAGCTGAAGTCTTACCTCCTCACACCTAGGAGCACTCTGACCGTACTTCTTCCAAGGCAGAACCTTTCGTTCTTCTGGTCTCCCAAGGCATATTTAATATTCTCCAGCAATCCCATAATCTGAAGGTATTAATTCTCTGATCTTCCTTATTCATTGCCCAACTTTCACATGCATATAAAATATTTAAAATATTTATAGTTGGGGATCAGGTTCACCTATTCTTCAAGCCAACATCTTTGTTTTTTAAAACATTTTAAAGAAGTATTTTGCATACATGCCCAGTGCAATACATCATATGATTTCTTAACTGCTATTTCAACAGGCATTGATTGTGGATTCACTTAAAATTAAATCCTCGACAGTTTCAGCATTTTCTACATTTATCATGACATTACTTATTAGATCAGTTGTGAAGATTTTATTTTCTTTATGTTGAGTTATAATCCATACTGATGGCTGTAATCTCTGATCATCATCAGTAACTTCTCATAACTTTCAGCAAGCAAGGTTATATCATCTGCATATTATTCATGGAAGCATATTTATATCTATTCCAAAGAAAAGTAACTCAACAGAATAAGGAAATCATTGGGCAATATCATTAATATCACACACAAGTAAGATCATGCTTAAGATAATCCAAAATCTGTTGCAGCAGTATATTGACATGGAACTGCCAGAAAGTCAAGCCAAATTCAAAAGAGGTTAAGTAATGAGGGATGTCTTAGGCTGAATTTCTATAGAACCCAAACCAGTGATGCTTATACACTTATGTATAAAGAGAGGTTTATAGCAAGGGAATGGCTCACACAGTTGTAGTGACAGACAGGTTCCAAGCTCATGGGTCAAAGGTCAAGCTGGAGGTTTCTCCTAACTTGCATGCAAGGGCCGATGAACCCAAGATCAGCAGTCAGATGACAGGCTTTTGGCTGCAAAAGCAAGTGAATCCAAGGTTGACAGGCAATATGGCAGGCTACTGATGACTCCCTGGATCAGCAGGCTAATGACAGTCCACTGGTTCAAGTCTAAAGAACCAGCAGTCAATAACCAGATGCAAGAACCAAATATGCAAGGACTAAAAGTATCCATTTATGTTAGAAGTAGGTCACACTCTTGAGGAATTACTAGGTCTTAACTGCCAAACTTAACGGAGAATCCTGGCCCAGTGAGGCTGACACAACTCCTTAACTATCACAGTCCACCCCTTCTCAGCGTGGCACCAGTACACATCTCATTCAACTATACATAATCCCTAAATAAAGACAATGATAAAGTCACATATGTGCCTAACAAGATACAACTGACATACATATACCTGAAAATGCACTAAGCGATTTACATCTTATAATTTATAAGTTAACAAAACATTTGATATATACATAAAAGAAGGAAATGCTCATAAAAATTACAAGCCTCGTTTCTGCAACCAATCATGTGGCTATAGCTGATATTTAGAATTATCTTATTCCACCACTCATTCCATATTCTTCAGCAAGTATCTCAGCGGGTCATTGTTCTTTGACTCATGGGGTGACCTAACCTTCAGTCCTGAAGAGTCTGGGCCATTCATAGTCATGATTGATGTAGTTTATTATTGACTCTGATCACAGAGCATGGCAGTACTAGAGTGTCCTAAGGAATCTTCTGGATTCCAGCTATATTCTCTACCTCCATTACTGATCATATCACCCAATATAGTAACGCTATTTTTTGTCTGTTGATCTAGAGGCATGAAGAGTCCAAAGTGGCTAGGAGGAATTCTTAACTGTTGTGTCTCCAGGTGGAAGTATGCATCTCTTTGGAACTAAAACATCCAGACCCCAGGAGCACAGGGCTGCAGGGCCAGGAAGCAAAAGTGTTACCAGCAGGTCACTAGGAGTAATAGTAAGTATTGCCACTCCTATTCCCACCCTGTGGTAGTTACATAATCTGGTGTCAACTTGGGACTTGAGAGGATTAAGAGAGAAGGGGTGGAGTCTAATCTGTCAATCGGATCATAGCCAATGAGGTCTCTGTGTGGACATGGCCTTCTTCTGAGAATTCTGGGAACTTCTGATTTCCTCCTTGGAGACGGGAGAGATTCCCTCTCTCTCTCTCCTCACTCCCAGAGAGATGGCTCCCCTGACAAGACACATGGCACTACACCGTAGGAGCTGGAGAAGCCACATGGACCCACCTGATGCAACCAAACCTCTGGAGCTGAGATGCTTACAGCGCTACTGGATCCACAAGACTTCCAACCCACTGGCCTGTGATCCTCCTGCATTCAGCATCATTGCATGTATTTCATGAGCCTGATGAGGACTTTATAGATCGGCATAGGACATATGAGCTAATATTGGATTCATGGACTTGAACCGCACGGGGCTGGTACATTTACTCAATATTCAATTGCTCTTGTATATAACTTCTTTCTTATATACATATGAGTGTCTATGAATTTGCTTGTCTAGTCTACTCAGACTAACACACACCCCTTGGGTCCTGGACTCACGAATCCTGAGTAGTGAAGAGCAGCTGGACACTGGTTTAAAGGATGTAAACCAGTGGTTCCCAAGGTGGGTGACATTACCCCCTGGGGGTGCTAGAAGGATTCAGGAGGACTGCAAAAGCAGGTACGACACTTTATCTTGGATTATGGGCTACAGTACAGAAAGTTTTAATTGCCACAGAGCACTGAGTAATCTCTTTTTCTTTTCTTCTGAAAAGGGGGTGGTCAGCCAAATAAGCTTGGGACCCTATGAAATAAACCCTCCTGAAGAACATTGCCCCAACGCTATCAGGTATTGCCACCTAGCTGGGGTCATAATTGTGTCTTTAGAATGGAATTCTTCATTTTAACAATCCAGCTACTTCCTGAAGATGGGGAATATGGTATGAACACTGAATTCCAGGAGTATGGGCCCATTGCCACACTTTATTTGTGGTAAAGTGAGTCACTTGGTGTGAGGCAGAACTGTGTGGGATACCATGGTAGTAGATAAGGCATTCTGTAAGTCTACAGATGGTAGTTTTGGCAGAAGGGGTCCAATTCAGGAAAGGCAAATCTGTATGCAGAATCAGCGTCTGTTCAGGTTAAGAGCAAAATGCTTCTCTTTGCGTGGTAGAAGTGGTATGATGTACTCAACCTGCCACCAGGTTGCCGGTTGATCTTTGAGGAATGTCCCTAATCACGGACTTGGTGCTGATCTCTGTTGCCGGATGACTGGGAACTTAGCAGTGACAGCAGCCAACTCAGCCTTGGTGAGTAGAAGTCCTTGCTACTGAGCCCAAGCAGAACCCCCATCCCTGCCACCACAGCCACTTTGTTCATGAGCCCATTGGGGAGTGACAAGGGTGGCTGGTTTCTACCGAACGTGACATCCTATCCACTTGTTAAATTCCTCCTCTGCCAAGGTCACCCTTTGATGAGCATTCATATGAGACACAAATAGCTTCACATTTTTGTGTGTGCATTCAGAGATATCTACACCTTCTTCCCTATGCCTCCTTGTCACCAATTTTCCAATCAGCAATTCCAAGTCCTTGATCATCAGATCATTGGCCACAGCCGACGTACTAGCATACAACTGCCCATCCGGCCATTTCGGTTTCTTTTCTTTTTCCTCTGTTGACTTTAAATAAGTTTTCATTACAGAAAGGTTGTCCCATAATTGGATAGTTGTCTACTGTGTGCACAGTTACTCTTCCTCCCCAGAAAAGCTGCTTGCTAACTTCTCATCTAGTGAGGGGGAGCTCTACAATGCGGGTTGGAACTGAAGAGTTGTCAACAAGCCTCCGTGACTGCAGTTGAACACCGCAGTCCATTGGCTGTGGCTCTTGCACCCAGTATCAGGAATGCACACATGTCTTTTTATTCAAAAGTACAAAATAAATTGTCTGTAGGCATGGACAGTGACCGCAGTAAACCAGCATGTCTTGTCAACTGAAACCAGTAACTGATGGTTTCAGGGATTTTCTTAAAACATCTGCCAGCCTCTTCTTCAGTGATTTTCTTCTCTTGAACCGACTTCTCTTGGCAAGTTCTTGGCAAGGAACACTGCGTGCAGCTTCCTGAGATGGTTCATCAAGAAGCGGCAAAGCACTATTCTAAGACTTAGAACATGCCGCCTCCCATGCCCCCGCCCGTTCTGCCCATCCCACCCATGCCAGGGTCCTTCTCTTCTTCGGGAATTTCTGTGACGACAACTTCCGGTGTGGTCAAGAGATGCCACTCCAGCAGCATCCGACAAGGCAATTCTTTTTTTTCTTTATTGGGAATTGGGTGAAGGCTTACAGAACACATCAGCTTTCCGTTCAACAATTCCCATACATTTGATTTCATCTAATTGATCCGTGAACTTGCTCCCTGTGTCTCCTTTTCTATTCCTCCTTCTTGTCTAACCCTTCTGAACTCTGTCCTTGGGTAAATATTGCCTTTTTCACCTCATGATCACATAGGCTGGTGTGCTTCTTCCATGTGGACTTGGTTGCTTCTGAGCTAGATGGCCACTTGCTTATCTTTAAACCTTTAAGACCCAGACGCTCTATCTTTTGATAGCCATTCACCATAGCTTTGTTCACCACATTTGCATAAAATCTTTTAATATTGCGGTGTGAGGCTTGGATTTTTTCTTAGCGCTTGCAGTCTGATGTAGGCGGAATGTTGCTCCCGTTTGGTTTCCTAGCTCCAGATCAGTGTGCATTTCTTTTCTTTTTATAGTGAAACTATTCTTTTTTTATATATCACTTTCGTGGGGGCTCTGAGAGTTCTTCTAACAACCCATACATCAATTGTATCAGTCAACATTTGTGCCTATGTTGCCATCATCATTTTCAAAGGATTTTCTTTCTACTTGAGCCCTTGGTATCAGCTCCTCTTATTTACCTCCCTCCCCTACACCCCGTCCTTCAACCATTGTGAAACCCTTGATAAATTACAAATTATTTTCATATCACACCCTGTCCACTGTCTCCCTTCATCAAGCTGCCCTGTGAAATTTTCTGTTCAGTTATTTATTTCATCATTCCTTCGATTTATTTAAGCTGTTATATGATCAAGAGCAAGTTTCAGAGTTTCTTCTGGCAACCGCTTTGATCTTTCCCCCTGTATTTTCAATGACCTTTTGCTTGCTTCATGCATGAAGCTCTTGCCGACATCCCACAGCTCCTTAGGCCGTCTGCTATTCGTGCTCGATGGTTCAAATCTCTTCTTGAAATGGTCTCACAATTCAGATAGGCTGTACTCAAGGGCCTATTTTGACTCTGGTGGTTTTCCTCAACTTCAGCCTGGGCATATGAACAATTGATGGTTTGTTGCACAATCAACCACTGGCCTGATTTTGACTGAAGATATTGAGCTTCTCCATGGTCTCTTCCAAAAGACTTTAGTGTGTTTTTGTCTCTGTATTCCATCTGGTAACGTCACTGTTGATGTTGTTAGAAAAAAGGTAATGGCAATGAAGAAGTTGCTAGCCTTGTGCAGTTTTATCATATGACCTCCCAATTTTGTTTCTAATGCCAAGGCTGTATTTTCCAACTAGTGTTCCTTCCTCTTTGTTTCCAATGTTTGCATTCTCTAGTCTATAATTATCAGTGCCTCTTGACCATGTTTGATCAATTCCAGATGGAGGATATTGTAGAATTCCTCAACTTATTTATCACTAGCTTTCTTGGTTGGCATGCAGATTTGAATAATAACCGCATTAACTGGCTTTCTGTATATGCCTATAAATATTATCCTATCACAGACAGCATTGCACGTCCAGACAAAACTTTTGCCCATGGATGCCACAGCATTCCTTTTGAACGTGTCATTCCCATCAGAGTAAGCCACGGGATCGTCTGCTTCCAAATGGTGAAGACCGGATTCTGACCTTCAGTCTGTGGGCACCAGCACCATGGCGCCCTCCAGAAAGTTCTTCGTGGGGGGAAACTGGAAGATGAACGGGCGAAAGAAGAGGCTGGGGGAGCTCATCACCACCCTGAACGCGGCCAAGTTGCCAGCCGATACCCGGGTGGTCTGTGCGCCCCCTACTGCCTACATCGACTTTGTCAGGCAGAAGCTCCATGCCAAGATTGCCGTGGCTGCGCAGAACTGCTACAAAGTGACCAACGGGGCCTTCACTGGGGAGATCAGCCCTGGCATGATCAAAGACTGGAGCCACCTGGGTAGTCCTGGGCCACTCAGAGAGAAGGCATGTCTTTGGAGAATCAGATGAGCTCATTGGGCAGAAAGTGGCCCATGCCCTGGCAGAAGGCCTTGGACTAATCGCCTGCATTGGGGAGAAGCTGGATGAAAGGGAAGCTGGCATCACAGAGAAGGTCGTTTTCAAACAGACCAAGGTCATTGCTGATAACGTGACTGACTGGAGCAAGGTTGTCTTGACTTATGAACCCGTGTGGGCTATTGGTACCGGCAAGACTGCAACACCCCAACAGGCCCAGGAAGCCCATGAGAAGCTGCGGATGGCTCGGGTCCACCGTGTCTGATGCAGTGGCTCAAAGCACCCGCATCATTTATGGAGGTTCTGTGACAGAGGCCACCTGCAAGGAACTGGCCAGCCAGTCTGACGTGGATGGCTTCCTGGTTGGTAGCGCTTCCCTCAAGCCCGAATTTGTGGATATCATCAATGCCAAACAATAAGCCCCTTCCTTCCATCTCCCTGGCCCCCTTCCTGCCGAGTCAGAGACTAGGCAGCCCAGAAGCCCATCAACTGCCACCCCGCCACATGCTTCTGATGATGTCACCTGCCCCCTCTCGTGGCCTAATCCAAACTTTACCGTGTGCACCTTCCCCTGTCATGGTTGGGACCAGGCCAGTCACTTCACCCAGGACTCTAATGGTTGGAACTTTACATGTCACCAGGGTGGCTTCTTGTAAGATGAGAAGCGGAAGGGGTGTTGGGGCTGGCCCCTGGGTGCCCTTAGCCTCGGTCCCCAGTGAAGGCAGGAGAGAGAAAGCACCCTCCTCTTCCCCTCCCGCATATCTTGAGCTCAGCAGCTGAGAAGAGGCCCTGTCTGCCCCTCAGGGCCCAGGGGTGCTAGCGTCTCCCATGATCCCATTGCCTGTGTCGTGTGTGTTAGCTGTCGCAGAGGTGGGGGAAATAAATATCTGGCACTATGAAAAAAAAATGGTGAAGACCAGTCCATTTCAGCTCATGAAAGCCTGGGATCTGGACGTTTATGCGCTCCATTTCATTTTTTATGACTTCCAATTTTCTTAGACTCATACTTTGTACATTTTGTGTTCAGATTATTATGAAGTGCTTGCAGCTGTTTCTTCTCATTTTGAGTCATGACCCATCAGCCAAGGAAGGTCCCGAAGGCTTCGCTCCATCCACGTCCGTATGGCCAACTCTACTTTGAGAAGGCAGCTCTTCCTCGGTCATATTTTGAGTGCCTTCCAATCTGAGTGGCTCATCTTCCAGCACTATATCCAACAATGTTCCACCGCTATATATAAGGTGTTTAGTGACTAGTCCTTCCAAGTTTTTTGAGTCCTTCATAGTCTGTTCTTACTCTGGAAGTTCCGCTGAAACCCGTTCCCCTGGGTGACCCTGCTGGTCTTTGAAATGTCCGTGACACAGCTTCCAGCATTATAGCAACACAAAAGCCACCACAGTACGACAAATTGACAGACAAGTGATTGATGGTGGTACTAATCTCTGCAATCCCTCCAGGAATTTCCGAGGCAGCAGTGGGTCTAATGGCTTTCACTTGACTTTTCCTTCCATAATAGGGCCTGATTCCACATGTCAAGAAGCCAATACATGAGTTCTGCCCATGGCTGATTATGTCTATTCCAATTATGCTATTGGAAGTGAAAAAATCATTACAGGATGGGTCCAGGGAGTCTGACTGGTGGGCCTTCAACACATTTTGGATGTCCTGGAATGAGTGTCAATTCAAAGCCAGTGACCAGCAAACCCTGAAATTCTAATTTGCTTTTCCCCAATGAGCAGTCATTCTTGTAAAAAAAAGCATAAAACCCTTTGTGGAAAGCTGGGGAAAATACTAACAGTATAAAATGTTATTAATATAGCAGAGTCCTTCCTGAGAGGGACCCACCTTTCTCTTCATTCAAGTTTGGAAATTGACTGAGGAGCCATAACTCTGTTTTCTGACAATTCAAGTTTCACTGCCATTCACTTGACCTAGAATTCTTCCACTTATGCAGATCAGGTAAATTATTTTTTAACTCATGGGGCACAACTCAAGGTGAGAAGAAATCCCTGCAAAATCTACTACTAATAGGAACTTGGGACATACAAAGCATGAATTTAGGAAAGTTGGCAGGGGTCAAAAATGAAACGGAATGCATAAAGATCAATATGCCAGGCGTGGCTGTTGTTAGATGCTGTGGCTACATTTCGGACACATAGCAACCTTATGCACAACAGAACACAACATGCCTGGTCCTGCTCCATCCTCACAATTGTTCCTCTGCCTGAGCCCGTTGTGGCTGACCTGGTGGCAGCTCAACTCGTCGAGGTCCTTCCAGTTCCCCAAACATGACGTTCTTCTCCAGGGACTGGTGTCTCCTGACCATACGTCCAAAGTACGTGAGACGAGGTCCTGCCCTCCTTGCCTCTGACGAGCACTCTGGCCATACTTCTCCAACACAGACTGGTCTGTCCTTTGGGCACTTTCAATACTCTTCTCCAGCACATAATTCAAATGCTTCTATTCCTCTACGGTCTTCTCCTTCTCCTTCTTTTAGGAGAGACTCTCACAGGACTTTCAGTTTGGGAGCATGGATCATGGGGCAGAGAGCTTCTTTCCTGACCAGTGAAATGTCTACTGCAGAATTTTTTCTCCATCTATGGTTTACAAGATCTTGGCAACGTATGTACAAATGTGTTTGACACAATGGGTGGATGTATGCATTGTGACAAGTGCCAGACAAGCCCCCAACAAAATGATCCAAAATTCTTCATTGTAAGAAATTATTTAAAACCTCTCTTAATGGACTCAAACTTCTCACCTCTGTTTTCACAAGCCACCCATGTGTGTCCAAAGAGAACTCTCCTCTGGAGGGTTTTCAAGGGCTGATTTTGTAGAAGGAGATTGCCTGCTTCTTCTTCTTCTTCTTCTTCTTCTTCTTCTTCTTCTTCTTCTTCTTCTTCTTCTTCTTCATTGTTAGATCGTTTTATT
The DNA here is from genome assembly GCF_000313985.2 of Echinops telfairi. Lineage (NCBI taxonomy): Eukaryota > Metazoa > Chordata > Mammalia > Afrosoricida > Tenrecidae > Echinops > Echinops telfairi. The sequence continues at coordinate 85,243,264 of NW_022104341.1, read as the reverse complement.
GGGGCCTCCACAACTCCTGTTATAATCCATCCATCGAGTGTATCTGACATATTAGTACATATATTGCATTGTTCTTTTCTAGACATTTACTTTCCACTGAGCCCTTTTTTTAAAATTCTATGTCCAACTTTCACATGCATACTGGTATTGGCCATTTTGAATCAGCAAACCTTGTGCAATAACATAATGGAGAGGAATGGCATTGGAGTCATTGTAAAAAATGGTATTTCAAGGTCTATCCTGAAGTGCAGTGCTGACTGTGATAGGACAATATCTGACTTCACGGAAACCAGATCAATACAACTAGTGTTCAAATTCAGGAGCCAACCACCAAAGCGAGTGGTGAAGTAATGGAAGAATTCTACCAGTGGGTTCAGTTGTACATCGATCAAACATGTAATCAAGATGCTAAATCCAGGCTAGGAGCTGCCTGGAACAGACCCTAACTTCTTCATATGTAAGTTTGGATGTACACTGAAAACAAGTTCATGCGAGCCCAAACACAGCCCAACTATGCCAACTGAATTTTGAGAACATTTCAAGGACAGATTTGCTGCACAGAATACTAATCACAGAAGACCTGATGAGTTGTGGGAGGGCAAGCACATCACTCGCGGAGGAACCCCAAGCCAAACCAAACTCACAGCCAACTAGTCGATGCAAATTTATAGGAACCTTTTAGGGCAGATAGAAGTCCCTCTGAGTTTCTGAAATTATATCTGTTTACAGGATTTGAAAACCCTGTCTTTCTTCCGAGAAGAGGCTGGAGGTTTCAAACGACTGACCTTGCAGTTAGCAGCCCAATGTGCAACCACTATGCCACCAGGACTCTATGAAGAAAGAAAATAGTCATTAACAAGAGAGGAAAGAAAGAAAGGATCAAGGAGATGTCCGAACAAGACTCTAATCATAAAGTGGCTAAGGCAAGTAGAAGAAATAATGAAGTCAAAGAGCTGAATAAAACATTTCTAAGGGCAGCTCAAGAAGAAAAAGCCAAATAGTATAGTGAAATATACAAAGACCTTGAATTAGAAAACCAAAAAGGAAAAAAGGATGCTCTGCATATTTTTTTAATTTAAATCATTTTATTGGGGGCTTTTACAACTCTTATCACAATCCATATATACATCCATTGTGTCAAGCACATTTGTACATTTGTTGCCCTCATCATTCTCAAAACAATGCTCGGCATATTTTAAACTGAAGAAAAATTCAAGCTTCATACTGCTATATTGAAAGGTTCTATGGAAAATATATTGAATAATTCAGAAAGCATCAAAAGAAGATAGAAATAGTACACTTACCATACCAAGAAGAAATAGTCAACATTCCAGCATTTCAAGAAGTAGCATGTGAGCAAGAACCAATGATACTGAAGGAAGAAGTTCAAGCTGCACTGAAAGTATTAGTCAAGCACACAGTTCCAGAAGTTGATGAAATACCAATGTAAATGTTTCAAAAGGCTGATGAAGCCCTATAAGTACTTACTTATCTGTGCCAGCAAATTTGGAAGACAGCTTACCTGCCCAACTGGCTGGAAGATCTATATTTTACCTATTAAAAATAAAAGTGAATCAAAAGAATACTCAAACTCTAGAACAATATCACTGATATCACACGCAAGTAAAATTTTGCTGAAGATCATTCAACAACAGTTGCAGCAGTACATTGACAGGGAGCTGCCAGAGGTTCAGGCCAGATACAGACATGGAACAAAGGATATCACTAATGATGTCAGATGGCTCTTAGCTGAAAGCAGAGAATACCAGAAAGATGTTTACTTGGTTTTTTATTGACTCTGCAAAGGCATTCAACTGTGTGCATCATAACAAACTATGGACATCCTTAAGAAGAATGAGAATTCCAAAACACTTCATTGTGCTCATGCAGAACTTCTAGAAGAATCAAGAGGCGGTTGTGCAAACAGAACAAAGGAATGCTGCGTGGTTTAAAATCAGGAAAGGTGTGCACCAGGGTTGTATCCCTCACCACACTTGTTCAATCTGTATGTGGAGCAAATCATCAGGGATCCTGGATTCTACAAAGAAGAAAGTGGCATCAGGCATGGGGGAAAGTTTACTAAGAACCTGTGATATGTATATGATACAACCTTACTTGCTGAAAGTGAGGAGTTAACACTTGCCAAAAAAAATAAAAGGCTATACCCTTCAGTCTGGATTACAACTAAATGTAAAGATGCCCCAAATCCCTGCAACTGGAGCAGTAGACAGCATCATGATAAACAGAAAAGATGGAAGGATTTTCTCTTGCTGGATCCACAGCCAATGCTGATGGAAGCAGCAGGCAAGAGATCAAAGTACACCTTATATCGGGTAAATCTGCTGCACAGGAGATCAAAGTGCGCGTTACATTGGGTAAATCTGCTCGTTAGGATGAGGAAGAGCAAGGATGTTACTCTGAGGGCTGGGGTGTGCTTGACCTAAGCCATGGTCTTCTCAAAGGCCTCCTATGATGCGGAAGCTGCTGGACATGGACTAAGGAGGACCGAAGCAGAACGGATGCATTTGAATTACGGTGTTGGTGACGAATATTGAACGTGGCGTGGACGGCCAAAAGAACAACAAACCTGCCTTAGGAGTGCAGCCAGCATGCTCCTCAGGGGCAAGAATAGTGAGACGTCATCGCGTGTACCTTGGACATGTTGTCAGGAGAAACCAGTCTCTAAAGAAAGGCGCCATAGTTGGTAACGCAGAGGGGCAGCAAAACGGAGGAAGGCTCTCGATGAGACGGACTGATACGGTGGCTGCAACAATGGGCTCAGACATGAGGATGAGTTTGATGAAGGTGCAGGACTGGACGGTTTCATTCTCTTGTACATGAGGTGGCTTCGAGTCAGAACTGACTCGACACAGAAGGTAAACAATAAACAACAGGTGAACTGGTCCACTCTACCCACTTAGCCTTGTAGGAGAGGAACTTACATGTCTAAAAGGTGGACTGCTCACCCTTCCCAAACTACCCAGGTCTATTTCTGTAGCACTGGGCAAGCACACGGGAACCAGGTATCAGCAGGTGTCTCTGTCTTTGCCACTCTTTTGTTTTGCCTCCTCCATTCCCGAGTAGAGACGGTATAAGCTCAAGTCACGTGTGATTTAGCCGTGATTATTCTCTCTCCACACAACTTCCCTGGGCTGACCTGGCCCCTGGGCTCACTTGTCCAGCTCTGAATCAGTAGCTTTGTAATAACTGTGAACCAATGCAAGGACTAGGCCAGATTACAACAGTTTTCTAGACAAAACTGTTTTATGGGCATCCTCTTTATGGTTGATGTCCAAGTCTTTGTGGGCAACCTCTCAGGCCTTCAAATAGGCCTCCTCCCAGCCTTAGAGCTGTAGCTCTCAGCAAAGCTGGGGCATCTACCGCTGCAAAAGCGCCATGGCCCACCTCACCAAAGTTGGTACCAGGTTTCCCCACCCAAACCACTCCATTCCAGGCCATTGAGACCACAGATTGACTGGCCAGCCCTGGTCATCTGATGGCCCCCAGACTCTTTCCTCTATTCCCTGGGCAGACCCCCAGGCATCCCTACGGGTCATGTTCTATTCTGGGAACAGCAGCGGGTGACAAGAAGTGGAGCAGTGGGTGTCAGGACAGAGGGGTGGGATCTGAGGAGCATAGCAGAGGTGAGATCCAGGAGGCTTGGAAGGCTGTGCTGCCGAGCTGGGGCTGCTCCCAGCTTTTTGTCAGCCCTCGGAAGGGAGTGTCTCTCTCTGGGAAGCTGGCTGCTGCCCCGGCGCTCAGGGATTGGCAAGGTTTTCTGCAAAGTGAATGACATCAGAGAAACAACTACTGCCAGGTTGGTGGCTTGGGCGAGAGCCATAGGACCAGAGCTTCACTTTGTTGCTGGATCTTCTTCAAATGAGCCTTGGAGGACGTTCAAGCCCCCATCCAGCCTCCAGTTCTTCAGGCCTGTTTCCCTCTCCCCTTTTTTTCTTTTAATCATTTTATTAGGGGCTCTTAGAACATTCCATACATCGATTGGATCAAGCATATTTATACATATGTCACCATCATCATTTCCAAAACATTTTCTGCTTGAGCCCTTGGTATGAGCTCCTCTTTTCCCCCCTTCCCTCCCCACCTCTCCCACCCTGGTGTATCCTTGATCAATTATATATTGTTATTGTTATTTCGCCCATTATACATTGTCATTGTTATTTTGTATCTTACACTGTCCATTGTCTGCCTTCACCCACATTCCTATTATTCGTCCCCTTGGGGCCAGGGGTAGATATTCAATCTTGCGATGGGTTCCCCTTTTCTCACCCTTCCCCCTCCCTGGCCATCCCCCTACCCTGCTGATATCGCTACTCCCCCTACTGCTCCTGGGGGCTTTATCTTTTCACTTTTCCCTGTGTTCCCCGGAGCATGGACATGGCCAGGCCCACAGAGATCTAGGACACCTGTGTAACTATGTCCTGCCTCACGCACACGAGGAGTCACGGAGGCTGTGGTGGGTGTCTGTCCAGGCAGGCAGGGAGGAGAGACCCCAGAACAATGTGCTCCGCCTGCAGCCCTTCTCAATGGGCGGAAACCACCGGCTTCCGCCTTTTCCTGCCTCCTGTGCAGTGCTGAAGGGAGGAGCGGGGCTTTGGAAAAGCAGGCCTTCGGTTCTATACTTATCACAATGCCCCCACCCCCCACTCCCCTATCTTCAAGCCCCCCCGCCCCCCACCAGGGCCTGTCAGGCCACACCTTCCCTCAGCTTCATGGGGACCAGAAATGGGTGGGGGTGGGGGTGGGGCACGAGTAGGTGGAGGCTCAGAAGCAGGATAAGTCCTCCCCACCCCTCTCCCCTGCCCCACCTCCCACCTAAGCCATCTCATTTCCTCTTCCTCGCCAGCGGCAACACACACTGGCCTGCACAGGCTGAGCAGGCAGACCCACCGTAAGTTCCTCGAGGTCCAGCCTGCCCTGGCTGACCTGGGTCAGTCTCCGGAGTATGGTCCGGCGGGGGCCACCTCTGCTGTTCCCCATCTTCTTCCTGGCTTCGCATGTCGGTAAGTAAGTCTCTCCTACCCCACCCCTCCCCACCCCTGTGCTCAGCCTCCAAAGCCTGATTCTCCCCCAAGGGAACCTCCTCCACCCATAGCAGCCAGCCCTTTCCTCAACACCCCGATCCACTGAGATCAGAGTCAGGAAACCCAGGCAGGTGTTTAAAATCGCTGTAAGCCTGGTTTGGGGAGGGGAGTGGTCATTGCCTGCTGAGTCTCAGATCTGTGGGGAGCAGTGGGGCCCTCAGGCCCACTGAAGTTTACAGTGGGCGTTCATAAGGTTAGTAGTGGATTCGAGTCATTTGCTGACTCCTTCAGCAAATGTGCATCAAGCACCAACAACACTCCAAGAGCGGGGCTTACTGCTGGCCTATTAGATGACGGGAGGGCAGCCTCCGGCTCTGAGCAATGAGATTACATGATGCTGAGCCCCTAGGGCTATGATGGGCTTCAAGTAAGTGAGCAGCAGGTTGCTCTGTGCCTGGAGCTGGGTAAGGGGTTCTGCCATGTAAGTAGCAGCTGCTTCCATGAGCTCGCTGGCCAACGCAGACTTAAGCACAGGGGCTGCCTTTGAGGAGTTCACAGTCTAGCAGAGGGCATAGACCCCCCCCCACCAGATGGAATGAAGGTTCAAGGGAAATGGACACAGGGTTCCGGAGGAGCACTGAGGAGGAGTCAGCTTACTTGGCCAGGGGTAGATGGAAAATGGGAGTCAGAAGGACCTCACTTCATGCCAGGCAGATGGAGCGAGCAATGTAGCTCTCAGAGGCATGGAAGCACATGGGAGAGAAGGGTCCTGCGGGGAAGGTAGCAACAGGGGGCTCTGGGGTGTGTACTTTATCTTATGAGCAATGGGGAACCACGGGGGGGGCAAGAGTGGCAAGGTCAGCCTTGAACCTTGCATGGACCTTTTGGGCTCCAAATAGAGGGGTGAGTCGGGGAGATGGGCGTGTGACTGGTGGGGTGGCCCAGGGGAGTCAGAATGAAGGCTGAGCAAAGGTGGGGTCGGGAGATGGGGGTGAAATCCGAGAAAACATTTGCCGAATTGCGTGACAGGGATCAGACTAGTAGAGCGTGAGCTTCAGAGACAACTCAGCCCTGCCCTTTAACTCATCACATGACCTCGGGCAAGTTGACTTCTCTGAGCCTGAGGCCCCTGGCTATAACACAGAAATAATGACTCCCACCTTCCAGAAGAGTTGGGATGATCAAACGAGTGATGTACCGAGTGCATAAATGGCATCCGATAAGCAGCCATGACTACGACAGTGGGTACGAGTCTCAGGTGGCTGGAGGACGGGGTGGCACTGTGGAGTCAGGGGACACAGGAGAAGAAAAGGTCTGGGGATGGGGTCAGTGCGGAGAAGGGGGGTGAGTTGTTAGAAATGCCCTATTGACTCAGAGTTGACAGTGACAGCCGAGGGAGCGGGCTGTAGAGCAATGTGTTCGATCAATTGGGAGGGATGACCACCTTCACATGGTGGTGGTGGGGATCGAATTGAAAACAGATGCTTGGTTCAGGGCAGGCAGGCAGTAAAAGCCAGCTTTGTTTACCGGTGACAGGCTTTTGAAGAATATTCATTGGTAAGCTAAGGGACATTTAAATGAATTGCTTTCTTGAGAATTAAAGGGCAGAGAGGGAGGAGGAGCTTGGGAGAGTGCAGCAACACAGAGCTCAGGCAGGCTGGCAGGGGCTCCAGCTCCCCCGGTGGAGTCTTCTGCCCCCTATGTTGTGCTCCAGTCACACCAAACTTGGGCATATCACACACACACACACACACACACACACACAACACCCCATGATGTGTTTCATGTCTTTTCACGCAGGCTGTTCCCTCTGCCTGGAATGTCTTTTCCCTGCCCTTGGTCTCCACTCCACTGTACCCTGCACAAACACCAGCTCCCACAAGCTTCATCTTCCAGGAACACCTCTCTCAATCTTTCTACTTTCCATGCCGGGTTATGCGCCCCTCCTCTGAGCTCCCCCCCACCCTACT
>NW_022104341.1:85228995-85235424 GCF_000313985.2 Echinops telfairi | reverse complement strand
GATGGGGCGCCTGTCCTAGGGGACCATGCAGCAGGAAGGCCAGAGGTTTGGGGTTGGGCGCCCCGGGACCCGTCGGTGGGTTGGGACGATGGTGGAGTCATTGCGCCCGGGCCCCAGGTGCGGCGGTGGACCTAACGCTGCTGGTTGACCTGCGCCTCAAGGACCCCCACCGTTTCTTCCTGACCTGCGTGTCCGGGGAGGCCGGCGCGGGAAGGGGCTCGGACGCCTGGGACCCGCCCCTGCTGCTGGAGAAGGACAACCGCATCGTGCGGACCCTGCCGCCCCGGAAGCCCCTGCAGGCTGTCCGCAATGGCTCGCACCAGGTTACCCTGCGGGGCTTCCCGCAGCCCGCCGACCTCGTGGGGGTCTTCTCCTGTCTGGGGGGCCCCCAGGCACGACGAACGCGGGTGGTCTACGTGTACAACCACCCCGGAGGTGAGTCTGTACTGTGAGCGCGTGGAGGGAGGGGCAGCGGCAGGGGACTGGCACTACTGACCCCGGCTTCCGCCCTCCACAGCCCTCCTGCTCCCAGACAAGGTCACGTACACAGTGAACAGAGGGGAGGAGGCCATGCTAGCTGCACGTATTCACAAGGAGAAGCAGACCGATGTGATCTGGAAGAGCAACGGTGAGGGGGCCTCTGACCTGGTTGGGCAGGTGAACCCCCGGGGTCTGACACCCTGACCCCGCCATCACCCCAGGGCCCCCAGCTCTGGCCCCATACCCGTAGTTCACCGCTATGCTTCTGTCACCTCTGCCCAACATCAGGGCCCTTCTGTCCGGCGCCAGGTCCTGGGGGTCTTACCTGTGTCCATCTCCTCATCTCGCCTTCTGAGCTGCCCTCCCCTACCGTACTCCTGAGCTTTTCAAAAACAAACTCACTGCTATCCAGTGGGTGCCGACTCGCAGTGTCCCTATAGGACAAGGTCAAACTGCCCCTGTGGGTTTCTGAGACTATAACTGTTTATGGGAGTAGAGAGCCCCATCTTTCTCCCCCAGCGTGACCTTGCAGTCAGCAGCCCAATGCATAACACTAGGCCACCAGAACTCCTAAAATGATGAGATGTGGACTGAGTCAGGTAGACCTGAACTCCCTAGAGCGGTAGTTCTCAACCTTTTCATACAGTTCTTCATGTTGTGGTGCCCCCAACCATAACATTATTTTCGTTGCTACTTCATTACAGTCATTTTGCTACTGTGATGAATCGGGCGACCCCTGTGTAAAGGTCATTCGTGCCCCAAAGGGGTTGCAACCCACAGGTTGAGAATCATTGCCCTAGAGTCGCTGCTCACTCCTGAACACGTCAAGAAGGGGCGGAGGCACGGGGAGGCTATTCTTCTAATGCCGGGCCCTGCAAGTCCTGAAGCCTTCCCAGAGTCAGGACTCCTGAACTCTGCCCTGAAGGAGTGGGGCCGGCCAGGCGAATTCGGAGGGAAGCACATTCCAGGAGGAGCGATCCACAAGAGCACAGGCCCGGGGTTCCTCAGAGAAACAAGCAGTTGGGGATTCCTGGGATGTTGGGAGCCAGTCAGGGTGGGGAGAGGTATGGGCAGTAGGGCTGAGCAGTGACCACCGGTAGTGAAGCTGATGTGCGAAGCAATTTGCACTTTGTCCTGAGGGCAGTGGAGAACTTTTAAAGAGAGCCTGAGGGGAAAACACACCCCACCCTCACTGCCATGAAGTTGATGCCAGCTCATGAGGACCCTTTAGGACAGGGTAGAACCGCCCTTGTAAGTTTCCGAGAGCGTAACTGTCTGGGAGTAGGAAGCCCTGTCTTTCTCCCTCAGAGACCGATGGTTTCGAACTGCCAACCATGAGGATCACAGCCCAATGCGTTACCACTAGGGCTCCTCTTAGCTTGAGCGGGAGAGACAGACCAACCTGGTGTAGGACAATCGCACTGTTGAGTGCGAGGCAGTGGCAAAGGGGAAGACAGTGGGAGGCAGGGTGGGTGCCTGTAAAGCTGTCAGAGGCGTGAATCAGGGTGGTGGCCTAGGACATGGAGAGAAACGGACTGGCTTGGGAGATGATGCAGAGATGGAATGGACAGGACAGAGCAGTTTGTTGGAGAGTGAAGCTCTCCCAGCTTTCTGGTTTGGCCGCTAGGCACTCGGCGGGTGTCTTCCCCAAGGAATGTGCCGAGGCAGGCTGCATGGATGTGCTCTGTGCTTGGACCGAGGGAGGTAATTCCAGTTCTCATGTCATGCTGAGGCTCCTGTTCGTAACCCCCGCCCCCCCAACCAGGATCCTACTTCTATACTCTGGTCTGGCATGAGGCCCAGGATGGGCGGTTCCTGTTGCAGCTCCCAAACGTGCAGCCGTCCTCAAGTGCCATCTACAGTGCCAGCTACCTGGAAACCAGTCCCCTTGACAGTGCCTTCTTTCGGCTCATCGTGCGGGGTCAGGAACAGAGGGCAGAGGCTGTGGGTGGTACGGGAGGCTGGGGACCTAGGAGTACTTCCTGTGGACCCCCTCGGTCCCCGGGCTACCTCAGCTCTCAGCTGCAGTGAGGAGGTGGGTGGGGGCCAGCCGCTGAAGACAATTTCCTCCAGGCTGTGGGGCTGGGCGCTGGGGGCCAGGCTGTACCAAGGAATGCCCAGGATGCCTGCACGGGGGTGTCTGCCACGACCAGGATGGTGAGTGTGTGTGTCCTCCTGGATTCACCGGCACCCGCTGTGAGCAGGGTAAGGAGAATTGCTGGCGCCTGTGAGGAGGGGTGGTTACCCAACTGAGAGGAGACCCTACAGCTGGGGGGATGAGCTTGGAGAGTGAGGGTGCCAGGTAGGTATTGAGTTCTAAGACCTAGCAGAGGTCTAATCCCCCACATGCCCTCTTTTCCAGCCTGCAGAGAGGGTCGCTTTGGGCAGAGCTGCCAGGAACAGTGCCCTAGCACCTCTGGCTGCCAGGGCCTCGCCTTCTGCCTCCCAGACCCTTACGGATGTTCCTGTGGATCCGGCTGGAGAGGAAGCCAGTGCCAGGAGGGTATGCACTAACTCCTCCCTGATCCCTGATCACCAGCTTCACCCTGATCCTCACTGACACCAAGCCCTCCACCATCTCTGGCTCCCATACCTAGGTCCCTTCTGTACCCAGCCTGTCATTAACCAAGCCCCATCTGTTTCCGGCCCTGGGCCTTGTTTCCCCGCTGACCTGGGCCTCTCTAACCATACCTCTCCTGTTTCTAGCCTGTGCCCCTGGTCATTTTGGGGCTGACTGTCGCCTCCAGTGCCAGTGTCAGAATGGTGGCACCTGTGACCGGTTCAGTGGCTGTGTCTGCCCCTTGGGGTGGCATGGAGTGAACTGTGAGAAGTCAGGTATGAGCACAGAGTCTTTGAGATCCCTCAAGATAGTTCAGCCTGGACCAGGCATTTCTAGAAGCAACGGGTGTCGTCCCCCCACACACACACCCGCCAGAGGTCATGGACTGGTAGGAGTGTGGCAACCCAGAGTGTGGGGAGCGCACAGGAGCCCCTGGCCGGTCACAGAGGGTCAGGACAGGCTTTGGAAGGAGGCAACCACTCTGAGATGTGAGATGACAGACAAGGGAAAATAGCTGGGGAAAGAACACGGGCCGGGACCCAGAGGGGAGGAACTCAAGCTTGGGCACCAGGCCCGTGCAGTCTGGGAGGCCAGAGGAGTGGTCAGAAGAGGCCCAGTCACAGAGGTCTTGAATGCCATGCCAAGGCTTTCCCTTGAGTGTTTTGGCATCGAGGAGACAGTGTTGAAGGGCTCTAAGGTAGTGCGATGAGGGGTTATTTGGGTTTCAGAAAGAGCCCCTAGTTGCTGGCTGAGTAACAGTGGGACCCTTGGGGAATGTATAGCGGGGCACCGGAAGCAAATAAGGTTCTTCATGCGTGTTTGGGCTGTGAGGATGGTAATGGTCCTGATCACAGCTACTAGAGGACAGTAGATGGGGGGAGGAGGAGGAGGAGTGCTGATCAGACGCAGAGCACCAGGGGCTGGAGGACTCATATAGCACTCTGAGGCTTCAGTGACGCTACCGAGGGTGGTGCCTCCACTATGATGCGGGGCCCAGGACAGACGGTACAGGCGTAGCCCCATGCCTGCCCCTGGGAGGACTCCAGGATGTGTGTCCCTCTCTCCCCAGACCGGATCCCCCAGATCCTGGATGTGGCCCCAGAACTGGAGTTCAACTTGGAGGCAATGCCCCGGATCAACTGTGCTGCTGCAGGGAACCCTTTCCCCGCGCGGGGCAGCATGGAGCTGCGCAAGTCCGACGGCACAGTGCTGCTGGTCAGTTCCGATGGTCCCCCTCCACCACCACCACCACCTGCGAGCTGCACAGGGCTCTGCCTGCGAGCCAGAGCCCCGCTCAAACTGGGTCCGGTTGGTTGGTGAACGGCTGCCCCAGAACCCATGAACAGTTCAGACACACATGTATGTCACGCGAGTGCACATTCTCTGTGATGTCCCCTTCCCCGTGTCTCCCTTAGTCCACCAAGGTCATCGTGGAGCCAGATCGGACCACGGCTGAGTTTGAAGTGCCCCGCTTGACTCTTGAGGACAGTGGGCTATGGGAGTGTAGGGTATCCACAGCTGGTGGCCAAGACAGCCGACGCTTCAGGGTCAATGTCAAAGGTAAGTGGTGTCCTGGGACCACGGGTGGGGGGGTGGACAGCAGGCACATTAAGGATCACAGCAAGAAGGACAAGGGTGACTAAGCACAGTCCAGCACCAGAGGAAAAAGGATGCTGGAGGTCACTCAGAGGGCTGGGCTGGGCAATGCCAGGCTGATGCTTAGCTCAGTCTCACCTAGCAAGGACCTCCTATGCCCAGGCTTTGAGGATACTCTCCAGCCTCACCTTCCTGCCTGCCATGGCCCTCCTCCCCGCCCCCAACCCCAACCCCTATGATTCTCGCCCACCCCACCCCACCCCCACCCCCTGCCAGCACCCTGCCTTTAGGGTGTTGCTTCCTCCTGAGTCATGTCACAGGGGCACGTACTGCTAAGACAAGGGGGCACACGGTGTCTGTGGAGCTCAGAAGGTGAGCTGCTTGGCTTGGAGAGATCAGGAAGACTTCTCAGAGGAGGTGGGGCTTTCAGACAAGAGCCTTAAGAACGTGGGCAGGGCAGTCAGCTGCCCTCACTCCTGGTCAGGGGAGCCCAGCCCTTCTTCAGCACCGTCAGCCGTCAGCCGTGGTTCCTCTGACACCCTCCCTGGCTCTGCTCTGCCTCTGCTCCTGCCTAAGCCAACTGACCCTCTTTGCTCTTCTCGCGTCACTCGGCTCCCACATGCTTCCACCACCGTGCCCTTCACCCCCATCTGGAGGCAGACCCTCACCTTCATCCTTTCGCTTCTCATTCGCCCTGGGCTTTGGACTCAGACAATCTAGCTCCGTCGCCCTACAAATACCTAGCTCCATCATCGGGAGCACGTTACTTAACCCGTCAGCTTGATTCCCCCACTGTAAAACAAGAACAATACTAGCGTCTCTTGATGAGGTTGAGATGAAGATTGAATGTAGGCAGTTCGTGTAAGCATTTGGCACAATGCCTGCCACTCAATAAATATTGATAATTACTATTATTATTATTATTATATTTAAAATGCCATCCAGTTCCAAGATTTCACCCGTGCCCTGGCAACCCCCAGATCTGATCTGTAGCCTGGACCTTCTCCTGAGCTCTAGGCCCATGTGTGTGTGTGTGGGGGGGGGGCTCTGTGTAGTGGGGGCAGCTTCTGTGCAGAGCTAGTATATGGTGCAGGGGTCCACTTTATACACAACCACCTCCAGGACACCTAACCCCTCGCCTGAGCCATAGGCACCAGGGGCTCCGCATCATCCAAACTGGACCATCATCTCCCTCCAAATCATACCTCCTCATGACAGGCTTGCTTCTACCTGACACAGCCCCTGAGCCTACAGCTCGGCACTGTCCCCCACTAACCTTGCTCTCTCCCGCCTGTCCTTTGTCTTCCCTCCCTCCTTGCCATTCGCCCAAACCATCTGCTCTTTTCAGAAAGTCCATCTGGTAGAGGTGTGGAAGAGGCAGTCTGGAGATTGGAGAGAAGGTGAGGCTAGACTAGGGTCAGTGGCCAAGGAGTGGGGGAGCAGGGCAGGCACACAAAAGCGGGTTGGTGGGCTGGCTAGACTGACTTCTTCGTACCCCGGCTGATCTCTCCTGGCTTTCCAAAGTCTCTGGGCCCACAGTCTTCATTTAGAACCCAGGAGTAATGAGGGTCAGGGATAGGCAGGTCTGTCACCGTGTCATCGTTAGCAGTTGTAATTAAGAAAGAGGGGAATGATGGGGGGCAGAGCGCAGAAAGCATGACGACAGGCTCCCTTCCTGCCTGGGGCTCCAGCCCCTCTGTCCAGCCCTCCACCGCATGGAGAGAGTGCTCTCTCCCAAGCCTTCGTCTGGCCATGTCAGTGAACTGTGAGAAGTCAGGTATGAGCACAGAGTC
>NW_022104341.1:85224678-85228535 GCF_000313985.2 Echinops telfairi | reverse complement strand
CGGCAGAAAGTGGGGTGGGGGCGAGGAAAAGAGAAGGGGGCTGGAGGGAGAATGGAGGGGCTGAATAACAGACGCTGCACACTCCACCCCCAGTGGATCCCAGTGAGAATGTGACCTTAGTGAACCTGAGACCCAAGACAGGATACAATGTCCGTGTGCAACTGAGCCGGCCAGGGGAAGGCGGGGAGGGGGCCTGGGGGCCTCCCACCCTCATGACCACAGACTGTCCTGGTAAGAGGCCCTTCCTGTCCCCCCAGGGGTCCCGCAGTCCTACCCATTGAGAGGTTACCACCCCGTGTCCACTCCAGGGGCCCCGGGCTCTCCCCGTCCCTGTCTGCCGGGGGCCATTGTTCTGCCCAGCCCCACGCACTGACTGAACCATCCTGACCCTTGATTCTGACTCCAGAGCCCGCGGTACAGCCATGGCTGGATGGCTGGCATGTGGAGGGCCCGGACCGGCTGCGCGTCAGTTGGTCTTTACCCGTGGTGGCCAGGCCGCTGGTGGGCGATGGTTTCCTGCTGCGCCTGTGGGATGGGACCCGGGGCCAGGAGCGCCGGGAGAATGTCTCGTCCCCCCAGGCCCGCACCGCACTCCTGGCCGGACTCACGCCTGGTACCCACTACCAGCTGGATGTGCGGCTCTACCACTGCACCCTCCTGGGCCCAGCCTCGCCCCCTGCACGTGTGATTTTGCCCCCCAGTGGTATGCTCTGGGAAGGGGGGTGGCAGGCTCAGGATACGGGGAGGACATGGGGCACAGGGGACACATGAGACTCGAGGACCTGGGGAGGTGACGGGAGACCGGATTGACATGTGAACACGAAGCACATGGGAGAGCTTGGGAGGACACAGGCTCTCGGGAAGACACCGGGCACTGGGGAATGGTCAGATATGCCAGAAGGCCGTACGTCATCAGGAGCACATGGGACGTGGACACAGCAGGCTCCTGAGTGAATCTTGGACATTAAGAGGAGTTGGGGTACAGGAAGGGAAGCAGAAGCTTGGGGGTCAAGGCAGCCTTGGGAATGAAGACTAATTCACCCCAGAAGGGAAGTAGTTTAGGGTCAAGGGCTCCCATTCTGGGGCATACAAAGCAGGTGACACCACTAGAGTGGATCTGTCTGAACTCCTTGTTACATAGCTTTGTCCCGTGTGAATCCTCCCTTCCCACTCCCATCTCCCTAGGTCCTCCTGCCCCCCGACACCTCCGTGCCCAGGCCCTCTCAGACTCTGAGATCCAGCTGATGTGGCAGCCCCCAGAGAGCCCATCTGGACCTATATCCAAGTATATTGTGGAGGTACAAGTGGCTGGGGGCTCAGGAGACCCACTCTGGATGGATGTGGACAGGCCAGAGGAGACAAGCACCATTGTTCGTGACCTCAATGCCAGCACATGCTACCTCTTCCGTGTTCGGGCCAGTGTCCAGGGTCCTGGTGACTGGAGCAATGTGGTAGAGGAGTCCACACTGGGCAATGGTGAGGAGGCAGGGCCACAGAGCTTCCTGGATCTCACTGCACTCTTTTTCCTCGGACTCCCCTACTTTTGACCTAGGGCACCCCATACCTCTTTCAAGTGACCCAACCCCAGTGTCAGGGACTCTGATCCCTCCCTTCTGTGATCCACTGTTTAGTACTGTGATCAGCATGCCATCCAGTGACCACTGGACGAAGGCTTGGCGTCCCTAGTCCATCCCTCCATGTGGCTCAAATCATCTCTCCAACCCCGGCTCAGCGGTTGCTGACCTCTGAGAATCCATGGTGGGCGCCCTCTGAATTCCCTGACCCAGGCGTCCCCATGACCTGCCCGCTCCCTCCCATTGCTGTGGCCAGGGCTGCAGAGTGAGGACCCAATCCAAGAGAGTCGGGCCGCTGAAGAGAGCCTGGATCGGCAGCTGATACTGGCCGTGGTGGGTTCCGTGTCTGCCACCTGCCTCACCATCCTGGCCGCCCTCTTAGCCCTGGTCTGCATCCGCAGAAGCTGCCTGCATCGGAGACGGACCTTCACCTACCAGTCAGGATCGGTAAGTGACTGCACCTACCCCAGGGTACAGGTGCTCCCTTCTCTTCGAACCGGGGACTGTCTCGTCTGGTCCCATCTTCCCAGCTGTCCCCCACCCTCCTCCCCCAGTGGTCCTACCTCCTCGGAAGTCTTCCCCACCGTGGTCACTATGGTGTGGATGCTGCTCCGCAGACCTTGTGTGTCCACGTGCTCGTGTTCCTATCTGTGAACTGACAGACCTCCGAGATGGTGCGGGCCGGGTTCTAGACCACCAGAATCAAGTGAATAGCAATAAAGCAAGCCGCACCCGTTTGCTTCCCAGTGCATATGAAAGTTACCTTTGTCTGTGCTACAGCCTAGTAAGTAAGCGATCACGTGATGTAAACGCTTGAAACGTGATGAGAATGATCAAAATGTGGAAGGAAGTGAGGACATGCTGTTGGGGGGAAAATGGTGCAAATCGATTTGCTTGAGGAAAGGCTGCCACAAACCCTCCATTTGTACAAATGCAGTATCAATGCAATAGGTATGCCTGTCCTTTTACTGTGGTGTGTGTGTGTGTGTGTGTGTGTGTGTGTAGAGAGAAGGGGGGGTGGGGGGACGCATAGACTGTCAACAACACTCAAGGGGGCAAATAGACTTTCTCTCAGAGTAAGCTCATGTGTAACAGTGAGGTAGTTAATCTGCCTCATGCAAAACAACTCTAATATATCCCTAGTTCACCATGGCTGGCTCTGGGGTTGAACCACAGGATTCTCCCGGCCTCTTCCTGCTCTCCAGGGATGGTCAAATCTAGGCAGTACCCTGATATCAGGGAGGGGCCCCCGTGGTTCATGCTGGTCTTCAGGGGCCAACCTCCATCGCAACAGATCTCTCTAACTGATGTCTTCGGCCCTGCTATGGTCTTCTGTTAGCAGAAGGGCCTCCTTTGGGAGAGATTCGGGAACTCTGGGTGTCCCAGTCCCCTGCAAAGAACAATAATTCATGACCCTCAGACCCATGACCACAATCCTTCCTACTGTTTCCACTCTTCTGGAGCTTATAGTCTCCGCTATCACTCTTGAGGAAAGAAACATAAGCCTCCTGATACATTTTTCTGAACTTGGGGGTCCTTCTTTGTCCATAAGAGCTGCCCTGGTGGTGCAGTGGGCTATGAATTGGGCTGTTAACTGCAAGGTCAGCAGTTCAAAACCACCAGCCGCTTCTCAAGAGAAAAAGGAGACTTTCTATTCTTGGACAGAGTTGCCGTGGCAGAACCCACAGGGCCATTCTCCTCTGTCCCATAGAGTTGCTATGAGTTGGGGGTGGGGGGTTGTCCATGCCCTGGCAGCCCACAGGCTAGCACTTGGTGGGTAGGTGGAGCTACGGCTCCTCAAGGACCTGGCAGGGTCTTCCATGTCGTCCGCTCCTTCCGTCTCTTTGTCACGCCCTGGTCCAGTCTTCTCTGAGATTTTGCCCACTGTTGTCATTTCTGCTCTGAACTCTGTTCTTGGTCTGCCGGGCCTGTGCTCTGTGTATTGATTTAGAGCCAAGTTTTGGCATTTAAAAACAAAACAACGCTCTTCTTTCTGAAGGGCTGACTCTTGTAATAGAAAGCCCAGTGTTCAAGCCTATTGTCTCTGCCATGCCTTTGGAGGGGAAAAAAAATCCATTCAGAGATTCAAGGGGCTCCTTTGTTGCAGGCTGTGTCCTCCCTCCCTCTGAGGCCAGTGCACACAGAAAGACAGTGCTGCTGCTGTCCAGGGGGAGGGCAGTGGGTGTGGGTGGGGAAGGAGGGAGGTGAGAAAGCAGCGCTTTCCATGACCACATACATGTCTGCTCCATGTGCCAGCAAGGAGCCTCGGTGGCCTAGTGGTTA
>NW_022104341.1:85212828-85224071 GCF_000313985.2 Echinops telfairi | reverse complement strand
GAGGCGACCCAGTGACAGTGGGTTTGTTTGGACATGTGCCTGCACAGAGATGTGTGTAGGCTTATGAGTGTGTGCGCCATGTGTGAGTGAGCATATGTTGCTCCTGTGGATATCCCGTGTGTACATGCACATGTCCTTGATGCTTGGGGGTCCTTATGCATGTACCCCCACACTCATATACAAGCCTAAGCATGTGTCTACTGACATAGGGTGTCAACACAGGAACATGCATGTGCATTCTGGTGTGTGCCTCAGCTGTCCGTGTTTCACGAGGATCCTTGTGACTCCAGTCTTCAGCACTCCCTCATCCAACTGGGCTTCCGTTCACATAGGGAGTCCCAGCATGAGGTCTCTCCTGACCCTTCTACAAGTTCTCATACTGGCAGCTCCCTTGGTCCTGTATGTCCTGCTGTATTTTTCCTGCCACCAGCCCTGCTCCAGGCCCCCTCCCAGGTCCCGGCTCAGTTGAGGAAAGTGGATGTTCCTCTTCACTAGAGACCCCCACCGTGTCTGTCTATATTCTGGTTCCCCAGTGGTCTTACCATTCTGAATAGATGCCAAGAGAGTGGACAGAGAAGAAAGCTCCTCGACTGACTCCCAGCCACTTGAGCTTAGCATGTAGTCGGTGCTCAATCAAGTCTGGAGTCACCTAGAGACAAAAAGTCTAGCGGTGGGGCCCGCGCAACCACAGGGAGCCCACTCTTTCCCATCACGGTCCACTACAGCTTCTTTCTGCTTGGTCAGGACAGACTTCCTTTTGTGGCTCACATCCTGGTTCCTAGCAACAAGCCCTGTTCTCCCTTCCAGAATCCCATACACTTCATCTCCAGGCTGCTGGGTCTGCCTCTCCCTCCTTGGACATCTGTCCACACAACAGTCCACCGAGGGCCCCAGCTTCTAGATCCTGTCTCATTATGCGTCCTCTTTCTGTATGCCTGTCCCTGGCTGACCACTGTCTTGGGTGTCCGTATGTATCTAACTTGGGGAACCTCCCTTTGTGTGCCTGGCTCTGGCTCTTTCTGTCCCCGTGTCTCTTGCCTGGACTGTCTGCCTACTTGTCCCATCTTGTGAAGGGTGAGGAGACCATCCTACAGTTCAGCTCGGGGACCTTGACACTGACCCGGAGGCCAAAACCACAGCCTGAGCCCCTGAGCTACCCCGTGCTGGAGTGGGAAGACATCACCTTTGAGGACCTCATTGGGGAAGGGAACTTCGGCCAGGTCATCCGGGCCATGATCAAGAAGGATGGGCTCAAGATGAACGCAGCCATCAAGATGCTGAAAGGTTCTCTGCGCATGCCCCTGGCCTCAGCCCTACTTCTTCTCGCTGTTCCAGAGAGCAAGGGCCCACCCCCACCCTGACTCCCTTCAGAAAGCCATGTAAGACCCTAGCACCAGCCTCTGTCCTCACCCCAGAGTTATTTCTAGAGAAAGTGATCATGGATTCTTTACACAGAATATGCCTCTGAAAATGACCATCGTGACTTTGCGGGGGAACTGGAAGTTCTATGCAAATTGGGGCATCACCCCAACATCATCAACCTATTGGGGGCCTGTGAGAACCGCGGTGAGCACCCCCAATTCATCCCTGACCCCCTTCTCCACAACCCCCCATCATCAACCATTACCTGGGCTACAACAGTAGCTTCCTGGGAGCTTCAGGCCACTCGTACATCTTTACTGATTCCCCTTCATGCTTCAGACTCCATGTCTATTTTACTTAAGCACCCTTTCCCAGCCTAGGTTACCTACATGTAAGTCACCACCAGGTGCCTCCTCATCTTCCAGGTTACTTGTATATCGCCATTGAATATGCCCCCTATGGAAACCTGCTAGATTTTCTACGGAAGAGCCGGGTCCTAGAGACTGATCCAGCTTTTGCCCGAGAGCATGGGACAGCCTCCACTCTCAGTTCCCGGCAGCTGTTGCGTTTCGCCAGTGACGCTGCCAACGGCATGCAATATTTGAGCGAGAAGCAGGTGCGTGTGAGTGAGTGTGTTGGGAGTGGGCAGTGGGTGGCAGGAACAAGAGGGAATTCACTGGGCACATTTCAACTCGGATGTGAGGATTGAGGAACAGAGAGCACGTGGCCTTAGGTCCCTGGCCCGAGTGAATGGGTGAGTACAAGGGCAATAGGGGGAACGCAGGAGGAGGAGGGGGTCTGGACCAGGGGTGGATTATGCAAAAAACAAAGTAGGCATGGGCTTACTAATCTGTAGCACACAATTAGTCACATGGATTTCACGACTCCGTGAAATCCATATAGAAGTGTTCACTAGAAATTAGCAGGTTAATGCAAATTAAGCCTGTGCTTACCTTATGTACTGGGTTCTCTGCCCCTGTCAGGACCTATGAATTTGAAGAGAGACTTTGATTCTGTAGGAAGGTGCTATAGGGTTGGGGGGGGTGGTGCGGAGACCAGCTAAACCTAGCAGGAGAATCTTTGATGAGGTGGAAAATGTGAAATTGTTCACTACAGACCAATAAGAAAGCACTAGTAAGCCCATGATTACCTGGCCTATTGGGCACCCCAACACTAGTCCAGAGGATGTGTTTGAAGCATGTGAGGAACAGCTCGGTGGAAGGGGGAAGTGAGCACATGTAGATGCTAGCTTAGGATTCAGGAGAGAGGTCTGGGCTGGAGACCCAACCGTGGAAGTTGCTGCCCCACAGACATGCGTCTACCAGTGAAGGCGTGATGGGATCCCGCTGGAAGAGTCAAAAAGCAGAGGATAGAGGCCTGAGCCCGTCTGAGGACCCCTACTTGACTGAAAGGGGAGAAGAGGCAAAAACAGGAGGAGAGCATGAAACAGGAAAGGGGTTATAAGATAGCAATGACTGTCTGTCCTTGCAGGCAGGGGGCCAGGAGCCTCTGCAGGAGGCTGTTCATGGAAAGAGGCCTCTGATGAGGAGAGGAGGCTAAGGAGCATGGAAAGAGAAGGTGCGATAGGATCACCCAGGAAAGGTCCACCACTGTCCCGGGAAGAGGGACCACGGCCCAGGTCACGAGAGAAGAAATGACAGCCACCGCTGTGGTTTTCTTAGGCAGGATTCAGCTCATCCAAGAGTGAGGCCTGAGTGAGTGAGAAGAAGAGTCAGGGGCTGCTAAAGGGACCAAAGACATCCATGAAGATTGTCCATGAGGCCAGACCCCTCCCTGGTCCCGGCATCCTGGGCTCCCACATCCCCGCTTCCCCTGACTTCAGCTTTGCCTGCAGTTCATCCACAGGGACCTGGCTGCCCGAAACGTGCTGGTTGGAGAGAACCTGGCCTCCAAGATTGCAGATTTCGGCCTGTCTCGGGGTGAGGAGGTTTATGTGAAGAAAACAATGGTAAGACTCGTTCAACCCTCCCGCAGGGTCTGTGCATGGTTCTGTCCCCTACTCTCATGATCCCCCAGACAGACTCCTCCTCACCACCCGATCCATCAAACCTACTCTCTCTTAGGGACGTCTCCCGGTGCGCTGGATGGCCATTGAATCTCTGAACTACAGTGTCTACACCACCAAGAGTGATGTGTGAGTGGGAAGTGGGGTGGGAAGAGTTGGGGAGAGGCTTCCAAGGGGGAGCACGGACATCACTTAGATGCATTCCAGGAATGTGTCAGGTAGGCTAAGGCGTAACGTGGGAACCCTGGGGTATGTTCCAGGTAAACACAGGTAAGATCTCTATGGCTCCTGAGCAGACTTTGGGGGTACCTAGCATCTTAGTGGGGATGTAAGAGGCTAGCTGGAAGTAAGTTTTTTTTTCTCCTGGAAGATGTTTTGGGATAGGACTGGGGTAGAGGTAGGTTAGGGAATACTTGTCTAAGAGATTGGGGGATACCTAGGACAGGTTTCAGAATGCTGGTAGGTAATGTTCCTGGTCTCCCATACATGGAGAGACCACGTAAGGAATGCTCTCACCTTCCTCTCTGAGGGGCAACGTCATCCTCTCCGGACCACCCAGACTCCCTCTATGAGCCCTCTGCCCCCAGATGACCATCTTGACTGAGTCTTAACTGCCAGCCTTACAGCCTGCCTCCAGAGATGCTTTGTTCTTTCCTCCAATCCCTTACACCTGACCTATTCTGCTCACTGTCCACCCCTCCGACCCCTCTGAATACCACCCCCCACTCCCTGCTTCTGTTCCAACACTCCCTCGATTCCTTCCACTAGCTAGGTCTGACCCAGACCTACAGGAATACGGTTATATTGTGAGAGGTAGTTAAGAGCAAATGTGTTGGAGCCAGACTGCCTGAGTTTGAATCCCTGTTCTGTCTCTGTGACCTTGAATGAGCTAGTTAGCCTCTCAGTAGCTTACTGACTCCATCTATGAAAATAGTAATACCTGTATCACGGGGTTGGTGTGGGAGCTAAATGAATTAACACAGGGGTCCTCAAACTGTTTAAACAGGGGCCAGTTCACTGTCCCCCAGACCCGCTGGAGGGCCGAACTATAGTTTTAAAAAAAGCTGTGAACAAAGTCCTATGCACACTGCGCATATCTTATTTTGAAGTAAAAAAAACAGGGCAAAAACACTCGGTGGGCCTGATAAATGTCCTCGGCAGGCTGCATGTGGCCGGCGGGCGGGCCATAGTTTGAGGATGCCTGGATTAACATAAAAATGCTCAGTGACAACCCCATAGTAAACTCACTCACTCACTTCCACGAGTCCATTCATTCCAACTCGATTCTCTAGGACCCTGTATTTGTCCTACAGCAACCCTGTAGGGCAAAGCAGCACCGTCCTGGAAGGTTTCTGAGACTAAGTCTTTACAGGAAGAGAAAGCCTCATCTTTCTCCCATAGAGTGACTGGTGGTTTTGAACCACTGACATTGAGGTGAGCAGCTCAATGTGTAACCACTATGCCACAAGGGTTTCTAGCCCATAGTAAGTGCCAATAAGAGTGCTAACTGTGATGGCACTGAACCTGGGAGGGGCTGTGAAGGAGCTTTAATGAAGTCGAGACAACAGCTAGCCAAGGTCATATCCTTGCCGAGGGGGCACATGCAGGGACTAAGAGTGACTGCATCTTCGAGAGTGACAGACACTGATCGGCTGAGCCCTAGGCTGGAAAAGGTAACTGACGGTGTCCTCCTCATTTCAGCTGGTCCTTTGGTGTCCTCCTCTGGGAGATTGTGAGCCTGGGTGAGTCCCTGACCTTCATTCCCCCAGGGCTCCCTACCCCTTCCCTGCTCCCACCCCCGCCCCCAGCCCCTGTGGCCCGGGCCTGAGAGAGTTTGTCCCCTCCTGCAGGGGGCACGCCCTACTGCGGCATGACCTGTGCTGAGCTCTACGAGAAGCTGCCTCAGGGCTACCGCATGGAACAGCCTCGGAACTGTGACGATGAAGTGTGAGTCACTCAGCCTTTCGGCCTGGAGACCCATCTCTGCCATGACCTTGGTCTCAGTAATGCCCTTGTCTGCAGGTACGAGCTGATGCGTCAGTGCTGGCGGGACCGGCCATATGAGCGACCCCCCTTTGCCCAAATTGCGCTGCAGCTGGGTCGCATGCTGGAAGCCCGAAAGGTGAGGAAACTGGGGGGCAGGGTGGGGCGGGTGTGTGTG
This sequence comes from Echinops telfairi, assembly GCF_000313985.2. NCBI lineage: Eukaryota > Metazoa > Chordata > Mammalia > Afrosoricida > Tenrecidae > Echinops > Echinops telfairi. The sequence continues at coordinate 85,218,522 of NW_022104341.1, read as the reverse complement.
TGTGTGTGTGACTGTTGGAATGTACCACGCTCACAGGGATAATGCACTCTCATAGGAACCAAGCAGCAATAGCTACCATACCCCCTGCCCCCACCACCCTGCCGCCCAGACTCCCTCAGCTAGAGCTAACTGGGCCCCAACAACAATCCCAGTTCCAACAGAACCACTACACCCTTCTAAACTCTTCCAAGGTCCCTGCTCAGCTTCAGGTGTAATACCACCCTCCTCCCCCCTGTCCCCCGAAACTAGGTTCCAGTCTGCCTGCCTATCCCCATCTATTGGCCATGGGCCCATTCTCACATAGGGCTCCTCCGCTCACCTGGCACAGAGCTAACCAAATAGACACACATCCGGGGGAAAAGCCATGATCTAGATGCCAAACACCTCTCGCTTGAGTCCTCCGCCTACAGTCTGATACCTGCCTTCCCTTGCCCCTGGGACCATCTCGAACTTCCAGAACAAAGTAATAGTCTGTGAAAATGCCTGACGCCTGGAAGTCAAAGACCTCCGGGCCAGACGGCCCCACTAAAGCTCCATCCCATCTCCAGGCCTATGTGAACATGTCGCTGTTTGAGAACTTCACTTACGCGGGCATTGATGCCACCGCCGAGGAAGCCTGAGCTGCCATTCCACCAGATCCTGGCTCTGCTGGCCGGAGCAACCTCTCCTCGCCCACCTGCCACTACCGAACCTGGCAGCTCCTCGACTGAGCTGCCTCAAGGAATTTTGCTTTTTCAAAGAAGAATGGGAGAATCCTCTGGTGGGAGCAAGTTGGGGCCCTGTCCTTCGCAATTGCTCCCACTGCCCCCTGCAGCTGCTCCGACAGCTACGGCTCACAACCTTCTTTCTAGTGTAGCCGTTCCGCACGTGCACTCCTCTCCTGCTGCTGCCATACCCAGTCCCTAGTTCCACTCCTCTACTCCACAGCACCCCACTAGCATGCGCACTCCTCGCTTTGTCTTCTGAAAAAAAATAAATGCTTTGACAAGGTCCATCCAATGCCTATCTTTTATTGCTGGTCTAGCCAGAGGAAAAAGTAAACCAAAGAGGACTCTCCAGAAACAAAAACACTCTCCTGAGCTACACTAAGACCCTATGCCGGGAAGCCTCTTCTAATGGGAAAAGTTCTGGAAGGTTCATTTTAATATGTAAACTCACCTCCCTCCCCACCCCCATATACACACACACCTTTTCATAATCATAAATCCACTTTCACCTTGGTCTCTCCCTTCTCTTCACCTCCATCGCCAACCTGACTCCATCTCTAAATAGCCACCAGCCCACTAGTCTGCTCTACCCATGCCAGGAACAATGTGGCCCATTGTCTGTCTGTCTTGAGGTCCCATCCTGGCAGCCTCCCTTGGCTTGATGGCCGTCTGATTGTCTAGCTTGTGGGCCCTGCTGGAGGAGACCGAGGCCTCTGCCAACTTCAGCCACGCACAGTCAACGTTCTCTGTCTTCCTTCGGGTCTCATCATGTTCTGCGCACTGTCTCCTGGGCTATTGCTCCTTGTCGTGACATTGAACCCCACACACCATGCTGTGTGGCCTGGGGGCTTGCCTACCCTTGGGATCGCTTGTAGCTGGCCTCAGCTTTCTCATCCAGTGGTCCTTCAGGAACCAGGCTTCAGTGACTCAGAAACCAGAGAAGGCAGAACATGACACAGTCCTGTCATGAGAGCACAGATTATGGAATCACACAGATCCATGTTCAAGTCCCCGCTGCATCACCTATAAGTGTGGCCTTGCTCAGGTCACTTAACTTCTCTAAACTCCCATTTTCTCCTCTGAAAGCCAGTCAGCAGTAACTGCCATCTAGGGTTGTGGTTAGGATGTAAATGGCAGTCCACACGCACATCTTTCACAGCAGGAAATAACTCTCAGGTGATATTATTATATACCAATGCAGGACATTGGCTGGGGATGGTGTGTGACCATCAGAATACGTGTTCCCAAAAGACGGGACTAGGGAAAGTGGGGCTGATTTTAGGATGGAGTGATTGAGTGGAATCAATGGGAAGCTAGCTATCTGGGCTGAGAGCACGGGCTTGCTGAAGTGAGACTTCGTAGAGATAAAGAAACCGGACGCACACACAATAGAATACTGCTGCGGCTGCGGCTGCGGCTGCGGCTGCGGCTGCGGCTGCTGTGAGGAACCCCCGGTCGGTGCCGACCCCTCCCAACCTTCTGCACCACAGAAGGAAACCCTGCCCAGTCCTGTGTTTGAGCCCATTAGTGCAGCCACTGTCTTAATCCAGCTCGTCCAGGGCCTTCCTCTTTCCCCTGCCCATTGACTTCACCAAGCACGGTGCTGTCCTTCAGGGACTGGTCCCTCCCGACCACAGGTCCAAAGTAGGTGAGATGAAGTCTTGCCACCCTTGCCTCCCAGAAGCGCTCTGGCTGTACTTCCAAGACAGACTTGTTTGCCTTCAGTCCCTGGTGCTTTCAATATTGTCTGCCAGCGTCGCAATACAATGCGTCCATTCTTCTTGGGTTTCCCTCGTCAGTGGAATGCTATGGATCCCTAAAAAGGTGACGAACCCGTGACGCACCTCATGGCATGGGGGAACCTGGAAACCATTGCGTTTGGAAGTTAGTCCATCGCAAAGGGCAAATACTGTATGAGTCTACGACAGTAAGGACGAACACCAAGACGAAGGCGAGCTCCTGCTCCCAGGGCATGTCATCTAGTCAGGCTCCCAAGCAATGAGGGACTGAGCCTGCCGAGTGCCCACGAACCACTGTCACCTCCTTTACGTGTCCTTCTTAAACGCCACTTCCACAGGGAGGCCTCCCCTCAGCTGGGCCATTTTCTCAAGATGAGGGGAGAGAGAGAAGACCAATCCGTTGCTGCCACACAACACTGTCACTTCACATCAGCAGACAGCCCTACAAGAGATTAGTGCAGCATACTGGTAACTCACGTCAAGAAAAGGAGAGGAGGGCATGTATGTCTTACGGAAGGCGCTCTCACTGCTGTTGTTGAAGTAACGAGGTGAAGCAACCTCTCTTGGGGGGGGGGGGATGCTGAACAGTACTTACATAGAACCCAAGGGGAGAATACATTCTGTAACATGTTCCTGGTCGGACACTTTTGACCCTGTGTCTCTCCAGCCCTTGGTGACCCAGGCCAAGTGCTACAGACCACTGGGACTTCAGACTTTGTGCTTTCAAGGCACGCAACATCCTTCATAGGGCACACTAGAAGGACCCGATTTGGAACCCTCACTAAACAAGCTGGACTTTACCTTAAGCTCACCTCTAGCAGATTTAAGGAACTGACATATACCCTTGGACCTGAGGCTGAGATGCTCTGGTGTGAGAAGAAGCAGATGACCGCTATCCCAAGGTTATAGAGCTGGTGGTCACTGGACCTTGGTTCAAATCTCCTGCTTTGAGGGTGCCAGTGAATGGTGGCCTGGGACTACCATGTATTTGCTATTGTAAAGTGCCTTCTTTGCTTTTTATGACATGTATTAGTCTAGCAGGCAGGAGTCAGCCTTTGTGAATGAGCGTTAGTGGAAAGTTCGCCCTTCCCCCAACCTTCAACATTTCTGTAAGCAGTCGCAGTTACTTTAGCTTGTAATCCGTAGAAGTCAACAATTCATATACTGTGGTCTGAAAATCTGATCTATGCATTGATAATTTTCTTTTCTCAACCATGTCTTAAATGCTATACCACTGGCTAAATTAATGAGACGATCAGGAGAATTACTTTATGTCCCATGGGGATAATTTGTACTGTTCTGTATTATTAAATGATAATGATAGTTCTGAAGTCAACCAGGGACATATATAAACCATAGATTTATGAATGTACTTCAGGCTTGTACTTAATCATAGCCCTAATCTGAGAACAGTTAGTTCTTATGATGTGGCAGTACTTGATACTCACCCTCATGAAGAAATCGCTAAAGATGGTGCGATAGCAAAGCGTGGTGAAGAAGCTATCAGAAAGAATAGTATCTGGGGTCTTAAAGACCCATCTTTCTTTTGGTATTGATTGATCTCATTGGTTGCTAGGCCCACCTGTGTGATGTCATTTGCTGGTACCTAAGGTGGGTGTGTCCAAGGTATTGGTTGTATCTGGGCCTAGAGGGCTTGTCAAGGCTTGTCTTAAAAGAGGTAACCATCTGAGTGAGACGTTAACTAAGTCTACATGGAACCAGCACACCAGCCTGTCTTATCTAAGGATTATAAATAATAAAATCCAAATCCAGAGGAGGGAACCATGTCAGAGCTTAAAATTTTGAATACCCCATTTGCAGAAGACTACGAATGACAGAAGGAGCCCACAATCCATTTGCAGGGTCCCCACATGGACGAAGCCTCCAGTGACTCTCCCTTCTGACCACAGTCCAGAGATGTGAATGGCCTTGCTCTCAGACAGAGAACATTGTAAAGCCGATTATGTTAGATGTAGTTAAAATCATTTGATCTCCTTTTTGAGCCTTTTAAAAATTGTTTTGTTTTTTAATGTTTTCAATCTTTTCGATGGAGGTTTTTCTGTGTGTTATTTTGTAACGGTTGTTGGTTTTTGTTTGTTTCTTTCTTTCTTGTTTTTGTTTTGTATGATTTTCTGTAGATGAAATCCAGGAGAGGCAAATCTATAGAGATAATAACTGGATTAATAATTATGTAGGGGCACTGTTTTAAAAAAAACAAAGATGGCATCAAGGGCATAAAAGGAAGCCCCTGCCCCTCCCAAAACTGAGGTCAAAGGAAAGGCATTAAAGGTCAAGAAGGCTGTGCGGAAAAGTATCCACAAGTGGAAAAGGGAAGCTCACCCCCCTTTCAGCTGCCCAAGGCACTGAGACTGAGAAGGCAGCCCAAATGCCTCCAGAAGAGCGCCCCCCCAGAGAAACAAGCCTGAGCACGGTGCCATCATCAAGCCCCCCGACCGCGGAGTCCACCATGACGATCGAAGGTGACAACATGCTGTGTTCGTTGTGGATGTCAAGGCCAACAAGCACCAGATCAAACAGGCGGCGAAGAAGCTCTATGGCACTACATGGCCGAGGTCAACACCTTGAGGAGGCACATCGTGGACCGGTTCTTGACTATGACACTTTAGATGTCGCCAACAGAATCAGAATCATCTAAACTGAGTCCCACTGGCTAATGCTAAACATAAAATGTCTCAATAATAACAATGATTTCTAACAGCATGGCAAGGAGAGTGGGGGGAAATGGCAAGCTAAAAACACTGAGTATGAAAAATGTTCTGAAATTGATCGTGGTGATGAGTACACAACTTGGCTTAATATGATTGAACTATTACATTGTATGACATGTGAATTATATGCCAATAAAACTGTTAGGTCAACAAACAGACCTGGAACTATTTATAGGCTTTTCCTTTTTTGGGTCACTAGTTTTAGTTGTTGTTTTATCTTGTTTTGTCTTGTCTTTGTGCTTATCATTGTCTCTGCAAGTCTACCTAGATAAGATAGGAGGGATAAACAATCCAGAGGAGAAAACACTGGGACCAACGGTTCTGGGGAGTGAGGGGCACAGGAGAGGGGGAGTTGGGGAAAGGAAGTGGGTGTTAACAAACCCAGGGACAATGGAACAACAAGTGATCTAATATCAATGGTGAGGACGGTATACGAGGCCTGATAGGGCTTGGTCAAGGGCAATATAACCAAGAGGAATTACTGAAACCCAAATGAAGGCTGAACATGATAGTGGGACA
>NW_022104341.1:85206405-85211926 GCF_000313985.2 Echinops telfairi | reverse complement strand
GGGGAGGGAGGGGGAAAATGAGGACCTGATGCCGGGGGCTTAAGTGGAGAGGAAATGTTTTGAGAATGATGAGGGCAATGAATGTACAAATGTGCTTTACACAACTGATGTATGTATATATTGTGATAAGAGTTGTATGCGCCCCAATAAAACAATTAAAATAAAATAAAAACCCCAAAGATAAATCAGTTCACATTGGGATGTGAAACACTGAAAACAATGAAAAATGTGTTTGTAAATATATACTCTGTTATCCTAAAAAAAAAAAAAAGATGTGGCTCTTTATCTTCAGAACAGAGAATAGCCACAGAAGAGCTATAAGCACGACTGTGTCATGGTTAGATGTACGTTTTTAATTAATCATTTATTAATCAAAGTCCATCTGTATAGTATCTAATCATACTAAGCCTCTGGCAGATCCCCTCTGGCCGCAGTGGAGACCAACTTTACTGTCAGAGATTATTAGGGACACGAACAGCTTTACTCTCAGAGATCATTGTGAACTTGATTATGTTGGGTCGAACCGCAGTGTAATATGATACTTGGTCAGTGGGCCTCCCTTTTGACTCAACCTGAATTTGCTCTAGGCTTAAATATTTCTCTACTGTTGCGAAACAGAAATTTCTTTTCTGGCTTTAAAAATATTGTTGGTGGTCTACATTCTTACTTTTATTTCATATTTATCTTTATTATTCTTTTGTTGTTCTTTCTGTTTCATTTTGCTTTCATTTTTTATTGTTTCTGTTAGGTTTCCCAGATCATGACCCATAGAAAGAGTGAATGTTTATCGTAGATGAGGGACAGGGAGGGTGAGAGGAATTGGGGAGCAAACAATGAATGCAGGAGGGAGGAGGGAGCAGTAAAATGGATTGTGATGATGTATATACAACTCTTTTTAAAAGCAACTTGACTAAGGAAGTGTATGATATGTGAATTTTATATCAAGAAAACTACCAGAAAAAAACACGGAACACCAGAGTTGACACATGGTTACCATGGGTGGAGGAGGAAGAGTTTTAGGAGCGCTGAGTTGATGTTAATGGTGATGGAATAACTTGGAAAAGGATATTGATAATGGTTGCACAAGCAGAAGAGTGTAAGCAATGGCATTGGATTATACATATAGAAGTTGTTGAATTGGAGAATGTTTTGTTGTGTATATTTTTGTTACAATTAAAAAATTACACTAAAAATAATGAGTTCAAGGAAGAAAATGTTCTAAAACGGATGCCAATAATGACTGTCCAATGCTTCTTGATATGATGAACCATTGAATTATATGATAACGTGGGTGAATTATCATTAAAACTGTTCAAGAAAAGAGAAAAAAATGAATACCAATTCTTTACAAAACTTTTCCAAAAAACAGAAGGAACACTTCCCAACTCATTCTGTGTGGCTAGTTTTACCCTGATTACCCAACAGACAAAGGTTTCACGGGACGAGCGAACTGTAGCCAGTATCTGATGACTATAAATGTAGAATCTTCAGCAAAATGCTACCATCCCAAATCTGGCATCAGATAGAAGGAGTATACTTCAAGACCACGCAGAACTTATCCGAGGAACACACATTGACTTAGTACCTGAAAACTAGTTCATGTAATAGAACAAAAGCCACAACTATCTGGCCGTCTCAATAAACGCAGGAAAAGTCGTTGAGAAAATCCTACCCTTTCAAGACAAGGAAAAAAAGTTCAACAAACTAGAGAAAGAAGGGAACTTCTTCAAGTTGACAATGGGCATCTATGAAACTTCCGGCTAACATCACGCCTGGGGATGCTGATGGTTCTGTAGCACACTGGTCACCTTCCATGCAGGACAGCCAATACACTTCCTGGAAGGCCTGGGTGCTGCTGCCACCCTGCAGGTTTCAGCAGAGCTTCCAGACTAACGAAGAAAGGCCTGGTGACCTGCTTTCAAAAATCAGCCAATGAAAACCCTGTGTCCGATCCTCTACTGATCACAGGCTGAGCAGGACTGGGCAGCATAGTTCATTCCATCGTACACAGGGTCACTGTGAGTTAGAAGCTCAATGGCAACTAACAACAGCATCGCATTGAAATGGTAAGGTCCTTTCCCTCTGAGATCAGGAGCAAGACAAAGATGCTGCTTTTGCCATTTCCAATGAACATGGCACTGGAGGTTCTAGCCATTAGGCAAGGAGGAAAAAAGGCATTTAGATTAGAAAGGAAATAAAGCTATCTCTATTTGCAGATGACATGAGCTTAAATATACAAAACTCCAAAGAATTTACTTTAAAATTACTCAAACTAATAAAAGAGTTCAAAAAGTTTGCAGTATATAAATTAATATGCAAAAAGAAATGACACTTCTATACAATTGCGATGCAAGTTTCATATCTGAAAATGTAACTAAGAAAGCAATTCCATTTAGAACAGCATCAAAAAGAACAAAATACTTAGGAATAAATTTTAAAGAAGTACAAAACTTACATTTCTGACAACTACAAGGCATTATTATAGAAAGTAGCCCACATACACATGAAAGCATCTCGTGTTCACGGATCAGAGTTAATATTATTAAAATGGCTACACTTCCAAAACAGGTCTAGAGATTCAATACAGCCCCTATCAGAATGTCGGCTGGCTTCTTTGTAGAACTTGACAAATTGACTCCCAAATGTCTATGGAATTGTGGGACCCCATGGGCTAAATGATCTGATCTCTGTCCCTCATTCCTGAGAGATGCTGCCGCTGCTGTTCATCAGTGAGTCCATCTGACTTGTGTCCACTGCGTATGAGCAGAGGAGAGCGCACTCCGTGGGTTTTCAAGTCTGTGACCTTCTGTCCAGCGCGGGGGAACTGAATGAACCATCTCTCAGTTCGTAGTCAGGCACTTAACCATTTGTGATGCCCAGGGATTCCTTTGTAATAGAATGAAACCTTCAGAACTTCCGGAATAATTGAGGTGTCTTTGAGGAGTCCTGTGTGCAGGAAGGTAAGCATTTAGCTCTTAACCCAAAGATCAGTAATTCGAACCCACCAGCTACTCCTCAGAGGAAAGATACGGTGGTTTGTTTCCTTAAAGATGTACAGCCTCAGACACCCCATGAGGCAGTTCTCCTCCAGCGTCCGTGAGTCAGAATCGACTGGAGGACTGTGGGTTAGGAGCCTGGCATTCGCCAGCGCTAGGCCATCAGGCCAGCTGTGATGGGTTATTCTACTGAAGGGACTCAAATGGGAGCTGGCTACCACTAAGACCACCTTATGATGTCAGCTGACCTCAGGGAAGGTGGGCGGATCCGATCCACTGTGATGATGTAATGAGGTCCCACTAATGGTTCTGGATAAGGAAGTACTCTGGGCTTCCAGGCTAATGAAAGACCACTGGCACCACCCCCCATTGATAGCTGCGTGCTTTAACCACAGCACCACCAGGGTTCCCATAATAATCCTAAAAGGTAGATGGTATTATTATTATAATTCCCCATTTTACAGACATAAATATTTAAAACAGAAAACAAAACAGCTCAGAGAGGTTAAGAAACTGAAAGGCTCCCGGCTCGTGAGTGAGAGCTGGGATTCAAACTTAGCTATCTGGCTCCTGCTCTTCGTCACAATCATACTATGCTGCTTCTGGGGCAGTGGAAAGGGGACAGATTTGAATGTCAGACTCTTCCAGAGTCAGCACAAATCCACTGCTCACAGGACCAGGGCTGTTAGGTCCTGGGCTATGGGCACCACCCTCCTCCACTCCCAGGCTCACTCTCTGCCATGGAGTTGATGCTGACTCAGAGTGACCCTGTAGGGCAGGCTAGGACTGCCCCACGACTTTCTGAGCATGCAACTCTTTACAGGAGTAGAAAGCCCCGTCTTTCTCCTGAGGAGCAGTTGGTGGTTTCGAACTGCGGTCCTCGCAGATCACAGGTCAATTTGTCCACCCCCAGGGGCCCCTCTAATGGTGATACGAAAGGGACCCATAGTCCATTCCAGACAAGGTAGCCAACTGCTGGTGCACTGCATGGCCACAGCTTCCTCTCACCAGCTCCAGCTTCATTCTCACCGCTTCCCTGGATAGCCTGATCCTCACAGCTGACCCAGGCTGGAGGAGAGACCGCCCAGCAGCACAGCTTGGTTCCAGAGGAGCGGAGAGAAAAGGGGGTGCACACCTCGAGGCAGGCACCGAGGGAAGGGGACCCTCCAGGCTCTTATCCAAGAGGGCCTCACTCCAGCCCCCTCTGGCTGCAACACTGGAACTCCCACCAGTCAGCCCTGAGTCATTCCCCTCACAGCCCCCAAGGAAGGGGTGATTTCCTGCAGGCTCCTCTGGGCAGCTCGGCCACCCCCCCACGCCCCACCCCTCCCAGCACTGTGCCACTCTTATCTCACCCTGGGCCTTGTTCCCCCCAGGGCCAACCAATCTGGCTATAATGGGGCTGCTCTTTCTGTTTCCTCGTCTGGCCTTGGATTCGGGTGTTCGAGGGAACGCGACAGCCTACGAAAGGGCCACCCAGGAGCCAGGATGTCTTGCAAAGGGCAGAAGACAGGAGGCTAAGTAACTTGGGACCCTTGCAGCCCTCCCCTTCAGGATTACTACTAGGAATCCTTATCCACTTCCTTGAATTAAATGTATCCAGCCTCACACCAGGCCCTGGCACACTGCTAGGCCTACAATGGTTTTGTGAAAAATGAATAAACTGGAAGTGATAATCATGGAGTCAAACAGACCTAAATTCAAATTTACCCCTTTAATAATTGATTCCGACAATTCCATCTAGCTAAGCCTCAATTTCCTCTTCTGTAGAGTGAGGATTAAGGAGCCCTCGTGGTATAGTGGTTTTTCGTTGGGCTGCTAACTGCAAGGTCAGTGGTTTGAAACTACCAGCCAGCTCCCCTGGAGAAAGACAGGGCTTTCTACTCCGATAATGGGTTACAGTCTCAGAAACTCATAGGGCAGTTCTGCCTTGTTCTATCTTCGCTAGGAGTAAGAATTGACTTGATGGCGGTGAGCTTGGTTTGGAGTGAGGATTAGAGCACCGATAGGGTCATTGCACGATGACAGGAGGCAATTCACTCGCATGTTGGTGGCAAATAGCAAGTATTCGGTAATGGAGACAAGGCTGGTTTTAGGGTAGGGAATCAGGACTGTGGAGGTAGGTACAGTCCTTGTCTAGCTTGTCCCCCATGAGGAATGGGTTCTAATGACAGTCTCTACCTGAGAGGTTCATACCTTGTCTAGCCCCAGTGGAGGCATCGCATGGCATATAAGGTCTGTGGGGACTCAGAGGAAGGAAAAATGATGTCTATGAAACCTGAATATCCTCAAGGCCTCTTGCCCTGGGGGTTACTGTGTTAGTCTGGGTAGACTAGAGAACAAATTCATAGACACTTATATGTGTATAAGAAAGAGCTTTCTATACAAGAGCAATTGAATATTGAACACACATCCCAAGCCAGTCCAGATCAAGTCCATAAGTCCGGTATTGGCCCATATATTCAACACCAATCTATAAGGTCCTCTTCAGACACAAAACACATACAATGATGCCAAAGGCAGGA
>NW_022104341.1:85204339-85205365 GCF_000313985.2 Echinops telfairi | reverse complement strand
AAAAAAAAAAAAAACTGAGTGTGAGGCATTACTGTTCTGGAATTTCCTCAGTGAGTTCTTCTACTTGGAATGTCTGATGGATTAAGCATCCTTCTCCACCAACTGCTGTCATTCCAGTTCGAGTCCTCTTCTCTCTCAGGAGTTAACCACCATGCACTCCAAAAATTCTCACCAACTTCACATTCCACAAATATAGCTCCTGAACGTCTTCCTATCAAGGCCATGCCCAGAGGCGCTCCTCTTTTCCCAACACACAGGCCACCAGGTACTTTCTGGTCACATCCTATAAAGAATGTGAAAGTCCATTGCTCTTGTCAAATTAACCTTGGATCCCTATGACATATATTTCAGGGGCTAAAGAAAGACTCCATCCCCTCAAACCACCAGGAAATAGTGACTTGGACACAGGTTATTAAATTACAAAGAAATAGCTGGTTGAGTTGGAAAGATTTGCGTGCATGGAGAAGCAATGGAAACAAAGCCAAGTGGCAGGAAAGGGGGTTGGTTTGGGAAACAGTGACTAGAGAATTGTGAGGGAGGTATTCCAGGAATGAGAAGGTATGCAGGTGGTAAGGGCTTTCTGTTCCAGGATGGAGAAAGGACTCTGGACCCAAAGGGTCAAAAGGATCATGAAAGGATTTTAAGTCGAGGAAGAATAAAAGCAAATTTGGGCTTCAGAAAAAAGCACTGATGGAAGAAGACACCATTTGTCAATTCTCATGGAATGCTAATTTTTCGGGAACCATGGAAGTAGGATGAACCCCTGAAACTAATGTTCCAAGACAATCTTTTTAAAAAAATCATTTTATGGGAGCTCTTGCAAATATAACTTTCCATAATTCAATCACATCACTGCATTGTACAATTGCTACCACAATCATTTTCTTTTTATGTTAGGGGCTCATACAACTCTTATCACAATCCATACATACATCAGTTGTGTAAAGCACATTTATACATTCATTGCCCTCATCATTCTCAAAACATTTGCTCTCCACCTAAGTCCCTGGCATCAGCTCATTTTTC
>NW_022104341.1:85199391-85201127 GCF_000313985.2 Echinops telfairi | reverse complement strand
CACCTCGTGATCACACAGGCTGGTGTGCTTCTTCCATGTGGGCTTTGTTGCTTCTGAGCTAGATGGCTGCTTGTTTACTTTCAAGCCTTTAAGACCCCAGGCACTATCTTTTTATAGCGGGCACCATCAGCTTTCTTCACCACATTTGCTTATGCACCTGCTTTGTCTTCAGCGATACCACGATCATTTTCAAAACATTTTCTTTTTCCTTGAACTCCTTGATATCAGATCCCCTTTGATCCCTCTTTCGAAGATATTTTTTTAAGCCCTGAAGCCAAACAGTAGTGTAGCTGAACTACTAAAGAAAGTCTGCCTTAAGCCTTGTGCTCTTTAAGATCAATCCATGTGACCATTGACAGCATCGTGAAGTGGTTATACACACAGCTGTTAATCAAAAGATCAGTGGTTTGAACTTAACACAGGAGAAAGATGTGGTGGCAGTTTGCTTTCGAAAGATTTCTGTGTGGTCTTAATTAATGGTCTCTATTTTACTTCTCTAGGATCTAATGTCCATTGCAATGGCTACACAGAATCCACAGACAAAATTCGCGTTTAAAGGGTTTATGAAGGAAATTAACAGATTATAATGCCAGTGAGAAATGCTCATGATATTTGTTTGTCAGTATATGCTACAGAGTTCTTTCAAGTCTGCTAATAAATGCTCAGAGGGTCATACATTCCACTGGGAGGCTTAATACAAAGGCATTCAGCTCAAACCCAGCTCCCTGAGTTAAGTGGCCAGAGGCACCCTACTCCACAAGCCAGCCTCCTGCTCACAAACACTCAGCTTTATTTGCTCTGTGAATTAGGAAGTCTACCACTTAAGCTCTGGCTCCTGATTCTGCTACAGCTTCTCTGATGTTACAGCTGTCCTCTGGATCCTGGAGGCTCACAGCATAGGGATCTTGGATCCAGAGGACACACTTCACTCCTGACTCTGCTGGTACAGACATCCCTGCTCCTGTTTCTCAGAGGGCTCTTTTTATATGAAGTAGGATGGCACTCCAGAGAATCTTGGTCACAATTACTCACAGGTGAGTCCTATCAGTACCTTCCCCCACCTACTTACCAGACAGACCCATGCAGAGAGAGGTCATTTGGTAGAAGTAAGAAACCGTGCCTAGTAGAGCCACATTAAATAATTCATCTTACCTGCAATTGCAAAACACCAACAAACTACCAACTGGGAGAATACCTTTTGAAGTAGTATATCCAAAAAGCATCTTGTAAATGATTTCATGTCAACTTGAAGATATATAAAAGTGTCAGGGCGGAGTCAAGCCTGTCAATCAGGTCACAGCCTGATGGTGCCTCCTTGTGGGCGTGGCCTTCTCATAAGAAGTGCCCTTGGAACCTCCTCCTCTCTCTCTCCCTTCATCTTCCTGGTGGCTCTCCATCTGAGGCCCTTGGAGCCCTGTGATGCCTCCACCTCCCTTGGACCCACAAGGCTCTGCACCCACCAGGTTGTGGTCCTCCTGCATTCTGCATCGTTGCATGTGGCTGTGCGAGTCTGAAGAGGGACTTATGGACTACTATCAGACTTATGGACTTGAGTTGGACTGGGCTGGGATGTTTTCTCAATAGATAATTAGTTCTTGATATAAAACTCTCTTATATGAATGTCACTGGATTTGTTTCTCTGGGCAATCCAGTCTAACATCTATATATCATCTATAGCTATATATAATATATATGAACTTTAACAACTTAACAAAAAGAAACCCCAATCATAACTT
>NW_022104341.1:85194547-85197652 GCF_000313985.2 Echinops telfairi | reverse complement strand
ACATGAAAAAATAATAACTTATAAATTATTAAGGGTTAATGAGGGAGGGAGGGAAAGAGGGAAGGAGGAAGGGTGAGGGAGGGAGGGGAAAAATGAGCTGATACCTAAGGCTTGAATAGAAAGAAATTCTTTTGAAAATGATGATGGCAACAAAAGTACAAATGTCCTTGACACAACGGCTGGATGTATGGATTATGAGAAGAGTTACATGAGTCCCCAGTAAAATAATTTAAAAAAAACATTTCTGAGAAAGCAGGAAAAAAAGAAAATATGCTCAATATCATTAGCTATTAGATGCAAATCAAAACCATAATGAGATACCATTCACTCCCACTAGGATGGCTAAGATTAAAATAAATAAGTAACAGAAAATAACAAATATTGGCAAGGATATGGGGAAATTGGAACTTTATCCATTCCTATTAGGAATAAAAAAATGGTACAGGCATTGTGAAAAACTACAGTGGGTCCACAATAATTAATTTAGCACTATTTACAATAGCCGAATGGGGCAAACAACCCATCAACACTTGACTGGCTAAACAGAAATGTGGTATATGCATGCAACAGAATATTTCTCAGACAGCAGGAGAAATGAAGACCTTATGCTGAGCAAAATAAGCCAGTCACAAAAGGATAAATGTTGTCTGACCTTGCTTTATTAATTTTTTAAGGGAACAACAAATATACAGAAAGCAAACTTACCGGTGGTTATGAAGGGCAGGAGGTACTACCTGGGAGGAGGAGTTATGGATGATGGGATTGCCTTCGGAGTAGGGCTGTCACCCTATATCTGGTGCCTCATTGCTCCCCTTGCACTAATATGACAGGTTTCGGTCTGCAAGGGAAGGGTCTGCCCTTGTAAGAGATGATGCAGGAAATTTTCCCTTTTCACCATCCCCATGCTATATGCAGACAAAGCTCAACCAATTAAGCTCAACTACCCATACAAAGCAACAACTCATAGATTGTAGCTCAAAGTTGGACTATACTCACATAAACTCCTCATATGAACAGTACCTTAAATTCTAATGTCACTGGGTAAATTAATTGATGTTATTAATGCAATCACCTTACCCTAAGGGGATTATTGACAATGCTTTTGTTTTTAGTTTATTTATATTTTATGCTTTTGTTTCCACTTTTTGGGGGGTGGTTATTGTTCTTGTTGATTCTGGTTTTGATGTTGTTACAATGTGACCACTAAAGTTAGCCAGAGTCGTTCATAACCTAGAGACAAGCAGATGGATTCTGGGCTCCCACATAATTCAACCCCAATCTAAAAACACTTAGTTCTTGTAACATGGCCTTGCTCAATACTCACCTTCCTGAAGAGATCACTGAAGACAAGGATGCTACAGTAAAGTGTGGCGAAGAAAGCCGATGGTGTCTAGCTATCAATTAGAACAGTGTCTGGGGTCTTACAGGCTTGTATTCAAGCAAGCAGTCATCTAAGGGAGCAGTCGACTTAGTCCACATGAAAGAAGCAATCCAGCCTGTGTGATCCAAAAATGGCAACAAAATCCAAATATGATGAAGGAAAAAGCATCAGCGCTTAAATTGAGAATACCCAACTTGTAGAAGGCTATGGAGGAGAGTGGGAGCCCAAAAATCCACCTGTAGAGTATCTACACATGGGTACCCCCCCAAAAAAAAACCCCAGAATTGCATTGGGTGGAGCTTTCGTAGTATGCATTTTACACCCCCACCCCCACCCCGCTTAGGCGACCATGAAGCAACTCGCTCTGAGTTAGGGCACCTGTGGCATCACCTGGGAAGGTTCTCTCAGATCACAGTCAATTTTTCCCCCCTGTAAAAGCAGTTCCCTCGAACCTTGCTTTTTGTGATGGCCAATTTAAGAGAACAGCAAGCATATGTGAAATTTTGTTTCCTGCTTGGGAAAATGCTGCACAGTTGTCCTTACAAGGTCAGTGCTATGGGAGCAACTCCAGTGTACTAGCGGTTTTCTCTTTTCAAAAAAGGTGAACTGTCGATTGCTGACAAGCTTCGTTCAGGTAGTCCATCAACTTCCTGAACGGATGAAAATGTTGACTAGTAGTGCATTTGGAATTCATTCCACCAGGTCAGACTGTTAATCAAGCTTTCTGTTCAGAGGTTCTAAAAAGATTGCATAACAGTGTGCCACAAAAAAGTCCTGATTTGTGGCAGAGAGCGGACTGGTTTTGCCACCACAACAATACACCTGCTCATGCAGCCATCTGAGTGCACCAGTTTTTGGCAAAAAACGGCATGCCTCTCTTGCCCCATGCACCTTCCTCACCGTGTGACTTTTTTTTTGTCTCCGTGAAGCAGAGGGACATGAAAGGACAGCGGTTTGACAATGTAGATAAGGTGAAGAAAACAAAGGAGGTGCTGACAACCATCCAAACAGATGATTTTGAAAAATGTTTCCAAGAATGGAATCACAGATTTGACAAATGTATTTAGTGTAATGGAGTGTACTCTGGCGATAAGGTTGCTTTGTAAAACATTTTAAATAGATAGCTTTGAAAAAGAATTCCATTTTTCTGGAGGGTGCCCCCTCGTAGTTAGATTAAGCTGCTGGCAGATGCCCTCTATCACAGGCAAGGGATTAGAACAGCTTTACTATCAGATTATTGTTTAGGGGTGATCGAACAACAGTATATTTTGTCAGTTGACTTCCCTCTTGATCCAACCTGAATTTGCTCTATGCTCAAATATTTCTCGATTGCTCCAGAGCAGAAATTTCTTTTCTAGCTTTTTTAATATTGTTGGTGGTCTTTTCTTTCTTACGCTTTATTTTTATCTTCATATTATTATTGTTGTTTGTTTCTTCTGTTTTGTTTTATGTTCTATTGTTTTTATTAGATTTCCCAGTTTAGGAAGCACAGAAGAAATGGATGCATAGAGACAATAACTGATGTAATTGTTTATTGGGAAGGGGGGGAATTGGGGAGCAACCAGTGGATACTGGAGGGGGGATGGAGCATTACAGCTAACTGTGATGATATATATACAACTCTTTTTAGAAGTGGTTTAACTATGGAAATGTATGATTTGTGAATTTTATATCAAGAAACCTACAAAAAATAAAAGAAATCAAATCGGATCTATGGTTACCAT
>NW_022104341.1:85191253-85193655 GCF_000313985.2 Echinops telfairi | reverse complement strand
AAGAGACCCAAGAACTAGAAAGGCGAGGCTCACCACCCATTTATCCCTCCGCCTTTCAATTAGCCCCACTTGTGATTATCGGCCAGGTTGGCACAATTAACTAACTCACCCCTCATACATTTGTGAAAATGGAAATAACAACAAAAAAGAATAGCTTCTGACACTGCTTATATACAATCAAAAACCTTGTGGGATTTGGTTCATTAATTTGGAGGTTTAGGATCCTGGTTACCTGGGACATCCCAGTTAATGGTCTAATAATGTGTTTAGTGCTTCTGTTCTACCACCTGGTTCATTACATAGTGCTTGGGGGCCTTAAAAGCTTACAAGCAGCCATACAAAGCACAACAACTGGTCTCTACTCCCCTGTAGTGATAGAGGAAGGAGAGTCAGGAATAGAAAGAGGGTTTGGAATGTGTGGTTTATTGTCTCCATAAAGGATCACCTTTGCCAAGAAGCCAGAAGAACTGGATAGTGCCCAGCTGCTATTAGTGAACATTTGATCAGAGATTCCATGGGAGAATCCTGTTCACAAGGAATAAAACATAGAACTTCAATTCTCCTGTACTTGATGGAGCCATCAAAAGCAGGTAAGCTCTTGAAACTACATGCTGTGTGATATTTAAACCTTAAGTCCAAAATATCCCCTGAAGTC
Organism: Echinops telfairi; assembly: GCF_000313985.2. Lineage (NCBI taxonomy): Eukaryota > Metazoa > Chordata > Mammalia > Afrosoricida > Tenrecidae > Echinops > Echinops telfairi. Next base: position 85,193,000 of record NW_022104341.1, on the reverse strand, counting down.
ATCTTCAAACTGAGTAAGAATTTGAGTAGGAACCAGGGTCTGCCTTGAGGATTGTGCTCTTTTAAGAACAAGAGTCGGCATTGACTTGATGGCAGCGAGTTCTGTTTGGTGTGTGGGATCAAGTTTTAACAGCAATTCAAAAGACTAGATCAGAGCCTTAGGGCAAGTGAGTTTATGTTAACGGGTAAAGAACACTCAGAATAGGAAGGTGAGAATGATTGCATAATTAAATGTATTCAATATTACTAAATTGTACATATAGAAACTGATGGATTCAGGTGTGTTTTGCTATGTGTTTTCTCAACAACAACAAAAACAATTCATTAAACTTAGGGAAAAATAACCCAACATGACTGGCAATGATATCTACTGTCTCTATAACATTGCTAGAGGTGCTCGGGAGTCATTGTGACCAAAAGTGTGGCAAAGTTGGGAAAGAAAGGGATGAGGAATTAGAACATGCTAGTGTCTAGGGTTAGGAGCTCTGGTGGCATAGTGGTTATGGGTTGGACTGCAAGCCGCCTGGTGACAGTTTAAAACTACCAGCAGCTCTGAGGGAGAACGTCTGGACAGTTACAGTCTCAGAAACAAACCCACGGGGGCTCACGATAAGTCAGCAATGACTGAATGCCAGTGAGCTTGGTTTTTTGAGTGTATACTTGGTCTCATTGACTGAAAACAAGATGGGCAGTTAGCATCCACTCAACCGCTCAGAGGCAGACAGACCTGACAGTCTGCCCTCATAACGATGGCAGCAAGAAAGCTCTAAGGGTTTAGTTCGGCTCTGTCTCCTAGAGGTGCTATGAGTTGAAATAGAGTCAATGGCATAGAACAACAACCTGAGAAGTTAACAGTCCAGAACTCAGTGCAGGATAAGAATGCCCAGTATTGAAAAGGTGGGGTGGGATAAGAATTGAGAGAGACTATTATATTGTGGCTGACTGACAGTGGAGAAGGCAGGTAAGAGCATACCCACAATTTTGCTACTAAAATGAAGAAAATGAGCACAAACTGGGGCACTTACAGCAATCTTTCCTTGGTTCTGAGCAAATTAATTGAAAAAAATTGAAGACCAGTACCTCTCAAAAGTTCATGTGCATTTGAATCATGTAAGGATTTTGTTAAATTGCCAATTCTGATCGAGTAGGCCTGGGATGGGGCATAAGGTTGTACATTTCTAACACGTTCCCAGGTAATTCTGTTAGTGCCCCTCTATGGACCACGCTTTGTGTAGGTTCCACAAGGGAATAGAAGCAGGTGTGAAGGCCACCCACAAAGCAAGGGGCATGCCTAATTCCAGGGAGAACGTGTTTGTTTATGCACAAAGTCACAAAACTACTAAAATGGGAATGTCAATCATTTTGCCATGGTTGTGAAACAGACAGGAAGTCCTGGTGGCAGAGGGCTACTGACCAAGCTACTGACCCTTGTTTGAACAGAAGAAAAAGGAAGCATTCTGTGCCCATAAAAATTTAGTCACAGTGGTGAAGAAAGCTGATGGTGCCCAGCTATCGAAAGATATAGCATCTGGGGTCTTAAAAGCTTGAAGGTAAACAAGTGGCCATTTAGCTCAGAAGCAACAAAGCCCACATGGAAGAACACATCAGCCTGTGTGATCATGAGGTGCTGAAGGGATCAGTTATCAGGCATCAAAGAATAAAAAAATCATATCATTGTGTGCTCACCTCCATGATACGATCGCTGAAGACAAATGGGTGCATAAGCAAATGTGGCGAAGAAAGCTGAT
>NW_022104341.1:85174413-85189388 GCF_000313985.2 Echinops telfairi | reverse complement strand
TGAGTGAGTGAGACAGTGAGTGAATGAGACAGTGAGTCAGTAAGTGAGACAGTGAGTGAGTGAGTCCTTTGAGATGACAATTCTACCGTTTCAGAATTGCTACAAACAGTTCAAGGAAATTGCTGCCGTTGTTAAGACTGTAGGAGCCCGGAGTGCTTGCTGGCAGGTGGCTGACAACACCCGGAAATCATGGACTTCATTTTCAGCAGCAAAACCGCACAAGGAGCGAATGATGTATACTGAACAGAAGTTGCACTTTTGTTTTTCATTATTTTTTAAAAATCAGACAAACAGGAATCAGTAGAAATTGATATACAAGCTCTTATTCTGAAAACCACTGAGCCATATAAAAGGGTGAACTTAAAAGTCTATAAGTATATCTTAATTGCAAGAAATCAGACCAAGCAGACAAACAGCTAAATGTTTACTATTGAGGGTGACACAAGTTTATGTGTTGCACCATGATGTTAAAAACGTATTGGTACTGGGACCCTTGTTTGTAGAGGTTCCACGTCATTTAAGTGGAGGCTGATATTTAAAGCCTATGAGATGTAAAGTTTAAAATCAGAAAAATCATATTTGATTGCTATGACATTCCATAGCGACTCTCGGTTTACTATGTTCACATAAGATAAAGGCCAGAATGAGGTCGCTTTTCTGAAGTCTGTAGAATCAGGTTCTGACTGATCATTGTTGCTTTGTATGAACCTAATCATTGTTCAGTTGTTTTTGTCATGAATACTTACACAAAGTTTAACAGCATGCACAGACTGGCAAGATAACACTTTATTCAGAGTTCTGTATACAATGAATAAACCTGGTACCACCATCACCTCCCGCCCCCCAGCCCCACCCCCTAAAAAAAGAATACATTCAACATTCCCCAAGCTGAAAGAACTGAAGAAAAAGCTCCAGGATCAGGATGCAGCATCGAAGGTGAGCCTGGTGTAGGACCAGGTGATCTTTTGTTCTGAATGAATAGGACTGATGAGTCTGAGCAGAGCCGACAGCACCCAGTTACAACAATATGGGCAGGATGCTGAACAACATAGTGAGATGGAAAGAGTACACAGAGTCATGGTACCAAGAACTGGTCGCCCTTCAACTATTTCAAGAGCTCGCATATACTCGAGAACTGATGGTAATATTTTTGTTTCTTCAGATAGTTTCATTGACGTTTACTCCACACACCACACAATCCAATTGTTCAACGACATCAAAAAGAATTGTGTGAAGCACCATCAACACAACGAAGCCCAGAGCACTTTCTTCCTGCACGCATCACTGTCAGCTCCTCGTTTCCCTCAAACCTCCCCTGCCATGACCCCAGGCAATGACCAATCCAGCTTCTGTCTCCATAGATCTACCCTTCACCTACTTCATATACAGAAAATAATCGCTGGTATTAAAGGCAGAACTTAAAGCTACACTGAAGGCACTGGTGGGGGGAAAAGTTACAAGAATTGACAGAATTCAACTATGTAGACACACACACAAACATACACACACTTCCCTCCCAGAAGAATGCACTAGAGTACAGCACTGAAGCTACAACTCAGAGAGAGGGGCACCTTTGATCGGAGCACACAGGAGCCAACGAATAGGGAAGGACACAGAGTGGACACATTCTGGCCCACCAAGCACCAAGGGCAATATTCCTGCTCAGAGCAGCTAATGCACAGAGAGGACAATAGTGCCAGCCCCACTACAAGACAAGACATCCCTCACTGACCCATATCGTTATGAGGGACAACGCTGGAGGCACAGTGTGGGAATTGTGCCTGATCTGACCCCACCACACTAGGGCAAAACGCTAAGGGTGTGCAAAAGAGCAACAAGGGGAGCAAAGCAATGAAGTCCCCGGGGAATACCAAAAATAGACTTTGGGGCCAAGGTGTGGCACCTGAGCAGACTCAACTGGAAAACACTCCTAAAGGTCAACAAACACACCTGGAACTATTTTTCTTTTTGTTGTTGTTTTTGTTATTTTGTTTTGCTCTGTCTTGTTTTTGTGCTTATTATTGTCTCTGCATGCCTATCTAGATAAGATAAGTGGGATAAGCAATCCAGGGGAGAAAACAATGGGACCAATGGTTCTGGGGGGGAGGAGGTGGACACAGGAAAGGGGGAGGTGGGAGAAAGGAAGAGGGGTGTCAACCAACCCAAGGACAAGGGAACAACAAGTGATCTAAAATCATTGGTGAGAATGGCATAGGATGCCTGGTGGGGCTTAATCAAGGGCATTATAACCAAGAAGAATTATGGAAAACCAAATGAAGGCAGAACATGATAGTGGGACAAGAGGAAAGTAAAAGTAAATAGAGGAAACAACTAGAAGACAAACGACATTTATAGAGGTCTAAATATAGGCATATATATGTAAATATATTTATATATTGATAGGGAAATAGATCTATGTACATATATTTATGTTAAGTATTAAGGCAGCAGACAGACATTGGCCCTCTACTAAAGTACTCCCTCAATGCAAGAACACTTTATTCTAATAACCTGGCATTCCGTGATGCTCAGCTTCCTGACACAATCGCTGAAGACAAAGCAGGTGCATAGCAAATATGGTGGAAAAAGCTGATGGTGCCCAGCTATCAAAAGTATAGCATCTTGGGTCTTAAAGGCTTGAAGGCTTGAAGACAAACAAGTGGCCATCTAGCTGAGAAGCAACAAAGTCCACATGGAAGACGCACACCAGCCTGTGTGATCATGAAGTGTTGATGGGATCAGGTATCAGGCATCAAAGAACCAGAACAAAAAATCATATCAATGTGAATGAGGGAGAGTGCAGAGTGGAGACCCAAAGTCCATCTGTAGACAATTGGACATCCCCTTACAGAAGGGTCACAAGGAAGAGAAGAGCCAGTAAGGGTACAGTATAGCAACAATGAAACATACAGCTTTCCTCTAGTTCTTTAATACTTCCTCCCCCCACTATTGTGATCCCAATTCTACCTTACAAATCTAGCTAGACCAGAGCATGTACATGGGTACAAATAAGAGCTGGAAACACAGGGAATCCAGGACAGATAAACCCCCCAGGGCCAATAATAAGAGTAGCCATACCAGGAGGGCAAGGGAAAAGTGGGGGAAGAAAGGGGAACTGATCACAATGATCTACATATAACCCTCTCCCTGGGGGACAGACAACAGAAAAGTGGACGAAGGGAGACATCGGTCAGTGTAAGACATGACAAAATAATGATTTATAAATTATCAAGGGTTCATGAGGGAGGGAACAGGAGGGAGGGTGAAAAAAAATGAGTTGCTGACACCAAGGGCTCAAGTAGAAAGAAAATGTTTTGAAAATGATGATGGCAACAGATGGACAAATGTGCTTGACACAATGGATGCATGTATGTATTGTGATAAGAGCTGTATGAGCCCCCCAAAAATGATTTTTAAAAAGAAAGAAACTTGAATAGTGAAAAACGGAAGACAAGATGAATTGCTGCATTTGAACTATGGTGTTGGCAGGGAATATTGACTGTAGTATGCACTACAGAAAGAGCCTTTTACGCCTTAGAAGTAAGGGTGGCAAGGCTTCATCTTTCTTTCCTTTGGACATTTCATCAGGAAAGGGCATCTTCCGGGAGATGGATTGACACAATGGCCACAAATAATGATTCAAACATACCAAAGATCATGAAAATGGTGCAAAATGGAAGCAACTGTTTTCTTCTGCTGTGAGTTGGGCTAACTCAATAGCAACTAAGAACAGCAACAAATGCCTGAAAAACCCTGGCTTTCGATGATGAGAACTGAACACTTGAAAGAGAAAACCATTCACTCAGAAATCTCAAAGATGACCATGGAGTTGTCCAATCATAGATGACTATATTGTTTATCCGATGGTCGTGGTGAAGTGGGATTACTGGGAATGATTCTTCTATCCATGTCTTTATAACTCTCACCAAATGATTGAATGGGACCATGCAAATAAGGTGTGTGAACCACTAATAGAGGAGACAGTTCAGTTTCACCATTCCACTGAGCACAGAGAAGCGAGCCATCTCAGAAGCTGGGAGAGAAGTCCAGGACCATCAAGAAAGAACAACCATCAGCAAAGCCAGTGGGGGGTCTCTCTCTGGAGTGGGGGAGGCAGCAGAAGCACCAGAGGCTGCAGCTCTGAGACCAGGAGACAGAGCAGAGGGGCAGCACTAACACTACGACTGAGGCAGCACCATGCACTGGCTGCCTGGATCACAGGACAAGGCTTGAGTCAAGGGACCACATGGCTGAGAGGCCGAAGGACCAGAGGGAAATAAACCTGTGAGAAGAGGAGTTTCAGACAAAAGAACTGTATCCTTAACATTTTGTGCCTTTTAGCTTCCCTGATAAATCCCATAACCATGAGAGAGAACAAAAAGAATTGACAGACTTATCCATTGAAATGCTTCAACAAACTGATGCAGCACTGGAAATACTCACTATTCTACGCCAAGAAATCTGGAGGACAAGTACCTGGACAAACAATTGAAGGAGCTCCACATTTGTGCCCATTCCAAAGAAAGGTGACACAAAAGAAGGCAGAAATTTTCAAACAATATCATTGACCTCACAGGCAAGTAATTGTTTCCTGAAGATAACTCAGAAACAATTATAGTACACCAACAAGGCACCGCCTCAAATCCAGGCGAGACTCAGAAAAGGACGTTGTTGTTGCTGCTGTGGCTGGGTGGCATTGAGTCCATTCTGACTACCACGACCGGATGTCAAACAGGGAGACACAGGGCTCAGTCCTGCACCAGCCTCACAATTGTTCTTAAGTTTGAGCCCATTGTTGCAGCCACTACATCAATGCATCTTGTCCAGGGCCTTCCTCTTTTTTGCTGCCCTCCTACTAAGTCTGATGACCTTCTCCAGGGACTGGTCTCTCCTGACAACATGTCCAACATACAGGAGATGAAGTCTCACCATCCTTGCCTCTAACAAGCTTCTGACTGTACTTTTTCTAAGACAGATCTCTTCTTCGGTCGGTCAATGGTACTTTCCATATTCTTCCCCGGCACCATAATTCAAATGTAGTGATTCTTCTTTGGTCTTCCTTATTCATTGTCCAACTTTCACATGCAGATGAGGCAATTGAAAATACCACGGCTTGGGTCAGGTGCACCATAGTCCTCAAAGTGACATCATTGCTTTTCAGCACTTTAAAGAGGTCTTTCGCAGCAGATTTTCCCAATGAAATCTGTCATGTGATCTCTGACTGCTGCTTCCATGAGCACTGATTATGGGTCCAAGCAAGACAAAATCCTTGACAACTTCAATAGTTTCTCCATTTGTCATAATGTCCAGTTGTGAGGAATTTGGTCTTCTTTACATTGAGTTATAATCCATACTGAAGGCATCCTTGATCTTCATCAGCAAGTGCTTTGAGTTCTCCTCACTTTCAACAAACAAGGTTGTGTCATCTGCATATCACCAGTTGCTAATGCCGCATTCTCCTTCATATAATCCAGCCTCTCTGATTTGCTCAGCATACAGACTGAATAAGTATGAGACTACAACCCAGACACACACGTTTCCTAACTGTAAACCATGCAGCATTCCCTTGTTCTGTTCACACAACGGCCAGGTACAAGCTCTGAAGGACAACGACTTATCTGAAATTTCCGTTCTTCTCGGGCTCTCCATCGTTTGTTAAGGTCCACGGTCTAATGCCTTGGCAGAGTCAACAAAACACAAGTCAGTATCTTTCTGGTATTATCTGTTTTCAGCCCAGATCCATCTGATGTTAGCCATGATATCCCTTATTCCTGTGAATCTGGCCTGCACCTTATCAATGAACGTTATCTGGCAGCTCCTATCAATGTACTGCTGCAATCATTGCTGGATGATCTTCAGCAAAAGTTTACTTCCATGTAGCAATAATGATATTGTTCTATAATTGAGTATTTTGATAGGTCATCTTTCTTTGGAATGGGAACAAATATGGGGCTCTTCTAGTCACTTGGCCAAATTGGTCTTACAAATTTCCTAGCAGAGAGGAGTAAGTACTTCAAGTACTAATTGTGTGGTTGAAACATTTCAATTCCTTAATAGCCTTTTTTTTTTTTTTTGCCTAATGCTTTTAGTGCAGCTTCAACTTCTTCTTTCTGCTGGTTCTTGCTCATATACTACCTCCTGAGATGGTGGGACATCAACTAGTTCTTTTTGGTACAGTGACCCTGTGCATTTCCATCATCTTTTGATGCTTCCTGTATCATTTAATATTTTGCCCGTAGAATTTTTCACTATTGCAACTCGAGGTTTGAATTTTTCCCTTAGTTCTTTCAGTTTAAGATATGCTGAGCTGTTGTTCCTTTTAGGAAGAAGGAATTAGTTGTCCACTTCGGAGGAATTCGCTGCTGATAACTTTTCAGAGCACGGAAAGAGGCATAGAACTGGGGATACCATTGCTCAACTTCAGATGGGTCTTAGCTAAAACCAGAAAGCTGTTTTCTTGTGTTTCACTGACTATGCAAAGACATTTGACTGCATGGATTATAACAAACTATGGAAGACAATGGGAAGACTGGGAAATCCAAAACACTAATCATGATCATGTGGAATCTGTACATTGACCAACAGGTAGTCAGTCGTTCCAAGATAACAAAGGGATATTTGCTTCAAATCAAGAAAGATGTGCAGCCAGGTTGTATTCTTTCATCATATGTATTCAATTGGATGCTGAGCAAATAATTCAAGAAGCTGGCCTATATATCAGGATTTGGGAGGAAGATTCAATAACAACGTGTTATTAATGTGCCAATGACTCAATCTTGCTTGCTTAAAGAAAACTTGGAGCACTTACTAATGAAAAAAATCAAAGACTGCAGCCTTCAATATGGATTACACTTCAGTACAAAGAAAAGAAAAATTCTGAAATTTGGGCCAGTCATAAACAACATCATGATAAATAGGGAAAATATTGAAGCTTTTAAGGATTTCATTCTGCATGGATCCACAATCAATGCCCATGGAAGTAGGGGTCAATAAATCAAACCACATATTGCATTGGGCAAATCTGTCACCTTGAAGACTAAGGTACACTTGACCTTGGCCGTGGGATTTCAGTGGTCTTGTATGCACGTGAAAGCTGGACAGTGAATACGGCAGACTGAAAAATGATTGCTGCAATTAAAGTGTGGGACTGGCAGAAGAACATTGACTATAACATGGACTGCCAAAAGGAAGGGAAACTCTACCTTCTAAGAAGGATAGCCAGAATATGCCTTACAAATCAGGCTGGGAAAGACTTGTCTCAGGTGCTTTGGGCATGTTATCAAGAGGGGCCAGTCCTTGCAGAAGGACATCATGCCTGGTGAAGGGTCAATAAAAAGAGGACATCTGATAGAGAAAAAGACTGATACAGTGGTTGCCAGAATGGGCTCAAACATGACAAGCACAGGGAGGCTGCCCCGGGCACAGCACTGTTTCATTCTGTCGTACACAGATAGGGTCGCTAGGAAGTAGGACCTGACTTGATAGCACCTTACAACAGTCATGGAAGTCCTAAGACTTTGGGGAGGATTAACAGAGTCAATAGCTGATAAGTAATTAAGACAGGCAGCATAATAAGTATTCAGTCAATGCTACTATTCTTGTTTATATTATACCCTTCTACTATAATTAGCAGACCCACATAGAGGCTTATCTCTTCTCTTTGGTGCCTAGTCAAAAATTTAATCTCCATCTCTTTCCTACCAAGAGGTCCATGTCCTCCCTTTCAAATTCCTCTTACCCTCCTGCTCACTCCCCCTTCCCTGGCCCCAGTGTGGTCTGGATGGGCCCCACAGGGGCAGGGGCAGGGACAGGGACAGGACGTGGGGCTGTATCTGACAGGAACCTGAGGGGCTGGCCTGGGAGGGGACTGGGGCCCAGTTTCCTGAGGGGAGGATGGGCTGAGGCAGGCATACAGTGCCGAAGAAGATGCCCTCCTGGGCCCTCTTCATGGTCACCTCCTGCCTCCTCCTGGCCCCCCAAAACCTGGCACAAGTCACCAGTCAAGGTGAGGTGTGTGGTGGGTGGGGCTTACTTAAGTCCAGGAAGCGGGATCTCTGGGACGGGATACAGAGTAGGGGCCTCCCACTTGGTGTCTCCCCTCCCCACCCCACCCCACCCCTGCTCATGAGCATGCCTAGGAGGACCTTGAGCCCAACTCACCAGCTGTCTCCCAGATGTCTCCTTGCTGGCCTTGGACACAGAGCTCCTGAACTGTTTCTCCCAAACATTCGAGGACCTCACTTGCTTCTGGGATGAGGAAGAGGAAGTGCCCAGCGGGACATACCAGTTGCTGTATGCTTACCCAGGGTATGTGCTAGCTGTGCCCCTCGCCACTCCGTCCTGTGCTCACCTCGTCCGAGTCCCACTCCAATAGCTTCCCTCTCTGTGGCCCTACCAGAGGACTCCCTCAAGTGCATGCCCTGAGGAGCTACTTCATGAAGACATGCTCATTGGTTGTGTTTAGACACCAGCTCAAGCTCCTACATAACTCTGAATCACAACTATCCCAGGCATTGGTCATGGGCCATGGGCTGGGTCCTTAGGGCCATGGGCTGGGTCCTTAGGGCTAAGCATGACGGACATATAGGTAGGACCTCTCCTCTATGCCAACAGGCAAACACCCCGATCCTGCCCACTGAGTTCCGAGAGCGTGCCCCCCTTTGGAATCCGGTACACATGTCAGTTTCCAGCACCAGATGATGTACGCCTCTTTTTCCCCCTGCACCTCTGGGTGAAGAACGTATTCCTGAACCAGGTTCTGACCCAGCGGGTGGTCTTTGTGGATACTGTGGGTAAGGTTCTCTCATGTGACCCCTCCATTTGTGATGACCTTTCCCTGTCCAGCTCCTAGAATAAGAATGCTCTTTGAGGATAACATGGATGCCCCCCCCCCCATTGCCAGACCCCCAGAGACAACTTAAGACCCACTATCTTCCTTTCTGCTTTGGCATCCAGAGCTAAACTAATCCCACAAGTCATTTTGCACCTCAAGTCTTATCATCATTAACGTATCCAACTCACTTCCCCAGTCAACAGGTAGAGAATGCCTACTCTGCGGCAGGCACCTTGCTAGGTGACAGGGATGAAAAGTCTAACAAAGCATTACGCTGCCGTGAGGTCACTGTTCTTATGAGTAAATAGGATAAGAAACCTCCCCTGCTTTGATAGCCAAGAGTTAGACCTATGATCTTTTTGAACCCAGAGGCTGCCCCCAATCCAGCTGCCAGAACCCCTTTCCCAGTGCATGGGTTGACTTACAGAGTGAAGAGAGAAAGAGTCCTGATGTGCTCTTTCTTACCTTCAGGCCTGCCAGCTCCCCCCAGTATCATCAAGGCCATAGGTGGGAGCCAGCCAGGGGAACTTCAGATCAGCTGGCAGGCCCCAGTTGCCGAATTCAGTGAGTTCCTGAGATACGAACTCCGCTATGGCCCCAAGGATCCCAGGAACTCTACTGGTCCCACGGTCAGGCAGCTGCTCTCCACAGACACCTGCTGTCCAGCTCTGCAGAGACCAGGCCCGGCACCAGCTCTGGAACAGCCTCCATGTGCGTGGCCCACAAGACCCCAACAGGATGGATCAGAACAGACCTCCCCAACTAGAGAAGTATTCCAGCCGTCTTCTGCTGCATGTCCTATCCCCTGTCCGTAATTTTGCCCAGGAAGGAACAGGTTATACCACACTGGGTTGGCCCTTGGGGAATTAGTACAGGCTCTGATAGCTCTCAGGAACTACCTCCATTTCAGGATCTCCCACGTTGAGCCATTCACAGTGAACCAATTTGAGGGCCTTCAAGCCTCAAAACGAATGGCACCAGACGTTTTGAGCCCTAAATCCATAGACCTAGGCCCGACTCTGGATGCATACTAATCCAATGAGGAGTCAGTCTCTCCACAGGGTTACTGTGGGCTTCAGACAGCAGAGGTGAAGGCTGTCTCAGATGAGAGGTTCTGAGGCTGGGATTCTTCTCCCAAGGCTCCATCTCTGAAAAAGAAGGTTGGACGCTGCTTCATATCAGGGCTTCAGCCTGGTCATTCCTACTGGCTCCAGCTACGCAGCCAGCCTGATGGGGTCTCCTTCCATGGCTCTTGGGGATCCTGGTCCTTCCCTGTAGCTGTGGATCTAGCCAAGGATGCAGGTGAGTCAACAAAAAAAATGAAAAGATAGGAGAAGGTAGATAAGACCTCTAGGAAGGCCAGGGCTAAATATGGAGGTTCTAGGCATCATGGTGCTTCCTGATGACCTCAGGCTTGCTGCTAGGCAGGATGAGTGATGTTCGGGTACAGAGAATGAGAGTGAAGGTTCTAGGTTATGATCTGGATGCTCTATAGAAGAGGGTCACGTGTTCCCTAACGGGACTGTCCTCTTTAACCTCAGTGGAAATTGGACTGCAGTGCGTCACACTGGACCTGGAGAATGTTACTTGTCAGTGGCAGCAACAGGACTATGCCAGCTCACAAGGTTTCTTCTACCACAGCAGGGCCCGATGCTGCCATAGCAACAGGTGAGAGTTTCCCTCATAATCGAATAATGTCATGGGAGAGAGTCACAGTCTTGCAGAAAGAAGTAAAATATTGCTCTTGTCCCTCTTCACCCCCCAAAAGCAGCCTTGGACTCTCTCCTCAAACTATCAGCTTCCATGGTATTTTATCTTCCCAATTTTTCTCCATTCCCCCAGGACTGCTTTGGTGTGGTTCAGTCTTAATTATGCCACCTGGATCATTACAACCACCTACAGTCTCATTCATCCACAGTTTATCCCAACGCTGTTCACAGTGTGGTCTTTGCTTCTTTCTTTTCACTGTGTGATCTTTGTTAGACTTCAACTTTGCACGATCTTTGTAAAACTCCGACTTTGCATGGACTTCCCCACTTAAATATAAACTGCAACTTCCTGTTGGTGTTATTGGTAAGCTGGTAAAGTCGGCTCCAAGTCATACCAACCCTCTGGATAACAGAACAAAGGACCGTCAGGTGCTGCAGCATCCTCACCTGTTGTTAGGTTTGAGCTCATTGCTGCACTCACTGTATCAATCCATCTGTTGAAGATCTTCCTCTTTTTTGGGGGGGGGGAGGGTTGGTGAACCTCTGCTAGGCATGATGTCCTTCTCCAGGGAGTCGTCTCTCCTGATAATATGTCCAAAGTATGTAAGAAAAGTCTCACCATCCTGGCTGTATTTTTTCCAAAGAGAATTGTTTGCTTGCTCTGGCAGTCCATGGTACTTTCATTCAATACTCTTTGTCAACACCATCATTCGAAGACATTGATTCTTCTGAAGTTCGTCCTTGCTTATTGCCTAGCTTTCACAGGCATAAAGGTGACTGAAAATACCATGGCTTATAACCTACTATGTATTTAGTAAAAAATTAATGAACAGTGAAACAAACATTACAGTTTTTTATGTATTCTTCCACTTTTTTCTAGGCATTTATATGCATCTATATACAATATTGGGAGAAAGACAAGGCATTCTACTCCCATAAAGAGTTTTAGACCTAGAAACCCACTGGAGCAATCCTACCCTGTCTTATAGGATCATGATGAGTCGGAATCGACTTGCTGGCAGTGAATTTGGTTTTTTATATACAATATGTAGGGTTACTATGAGTCTGAATGTACTCAATGGCAATGAGATTTCTTTATATACTATTTAAAGGAACACTGGTGGCACAGCAGTTAAGCACCCAACTGCTAACCAAAAGGTTGGTGGTTCAACCCTACCCAGTAACCCCACAGGAGAAAGAGGTAACAATCTGCTGCAGGCACCATCCAAGCACAGAAAACCCTAGGGGCAGTTCTATTCAGCCACCTGTGGTCACGATGGGTCTCAGTAAGCTCAAAGGCACCTCATAGCGTATACAGCATTCAGTATATTCCGTAACAATATAGATAATATTTAGCCCTTTAATATAAATCAAATCATGTTCGATGTTTGAGCTTGTTAACAGTTTTACCTTAAAATATGTTCCGAAGATCATTTCCAAAAGATATAATTTCTTATTTTTCATAAGTGCATAGCTGTGCATACAGCTCCATGAATTGATTCGCTCATTCCCTGCCATCCAGTCAATGGCGACTCGTGGCAAATCCGAAGTCATTCTTTCCCTCGCCAAAACCTGCATCTCCTCAACCTCTCCTCCATACTGCCATCAGCTGTTTCTCGAGGCCTAAAATATGGAAAACCCTGAATTTCTCCCATCCTTAAACCTCCACGTCCTGTCAGAAGCAGTCGTGTCATTGCCTGCTTCTTCAATACCCTTTGAATCCATCGATTTCCCTCGATTCCCACTACTACTATCCCATTTTCAGCCGCTATCACTTCACACATGGAAAACCACAACAGTATCCTAATGGATTTTTCTGCCTAGAGTCTCCCCATAAATTCTTTCTACAAATGGCAACTAATGGTCTTCTTAAAGTACAAAGTGAGTTATGATACTTCCCGACTTAAAATCCTTAAATGTACCCATAATTATTCCACATTAAATGCATACTCCTTGGCAAGGTGGCCACAAACATCCATGCAATACTCAGTGGTCCTGCATTTATCATTAGCCAGCATTTTACACCACTGAGACATTTCCCACAGCACAGTCTGTGTGTCAGCCTGGACCTGGGATAGCTATTAGTCCTTTTCGCCTATCCTATTGCTAATCTAAGACTAAATCCAGGCACGGTCTTGTCCAGGAAGTACGCCCTGACCCTCTTAGTCTGTGTGAGAGGCTCCTCCTTGGGTAGTGCTCCCCAACCCCTCTGGCGCAGCATAGTAGAATGTCAACATCTGTTTTGGGGTTTCTCTCCGCCGCCCCCCCAAAGTGAGAGATCCTTAAAGACTATTTCTCTCTGTATTCGTAGGCCATAGCACAATTGTGGGTTAGATAAATGGACAAACATATGAATGCATGAAGTAATAAATAATTTTTGAGATGCTGAACCATTTAGGGAGCTATAGTCATTGGGACTAGAGTAAGAAATAAACTGGAAGTGATTCCACACTGTTTGACTTACTTTTTAGTGAGGGTGAGGGAAAAGAACAAGTAGAGAAATTTTGAAAATGACATTATGTGACAGAGACCATTTGAAGGGTTTCCCTCACTGCGAGTTGATTCTGACCCCTCGTGACTTTATAGGACAGAGTAGAGCTGCCGGTTGCCAAGCCTATACATTTTTGCAGGAAAAAAGTTCTCGTCTTTCTCCTGAGAAGCAGCTGGTAGTTTTGAACTGCTGGCCTTGTGGTTAGCAGCCCAATGCACAACCCCCCAGTGGAAGGACGGTCGGTGCTGATTTGGACTGGGTAACCGGGAGTCCGCCCAGGGGGATGGCAGGTGAACTGACTCCTAAATGGAAGAAATAAACCAGCATGTGCGGATCTAGGGTCAGAGCAGTCCAAAGCCAAGCCAAGAGTGCACTTGGCATATTTCTGGCACAGGGAGAAGGCCCAGGTGAACAAAGCATGATAAATTAGCATGCAAATGGTAAAAGAATGGTAAGAGATGAACATGGCAAGGGAGGGAGGAACCAGACATTATAGAGCCCTGAAGGCTTTGGGGTTTTATTCCAACCGGGATGGGATTTTAATCATTGAAGAATTTTTGGAGAAAAGTGATATGAGTTATTTTTAAAGTGATAGGCTTTTATAAAATTATAAATGAATATGTACAAATATGCTTGATACAATTGATGTACGGAATGTTATAAGAGCCCCAATAAAATGACTTTTTTAATTGTAAATGGAGCATACAAACAAGATCACCGCTCAGGAACCCGCCCTAACCTACACAAGAGATGGTGGTGGTTTCATCTAAAGAGGTGGATAAAGTCATCATTTATGCTGGACGCATTGGTTTTTAAGCACTTTGGGAAGCAAATGCTGGTAGCAGGGTGGAGAACAAATGGAAGGTGAAAAGTCAATTTGGAATAATCTGATAGACCAGAAGCACATAGCCTTGATTATGGGAGCAAATAAACATAAGAACATTTTTTTTTCTATAAAGATGTAGGCCTTTTAATCCTTTTAACCGTCTTGTGAGATAGGTACTGCCAACCCATTTTACAAATGAGGAAACTCGGGCAGAGGGGAATTAAGAAATCTACTCTAAGTTATATACCAATGAGCTGAGATTTGAACTCTATAGCCCATGCAATTTTCCTGTAGCATGCTCGCTCTTCCCATAAAGAGAAGAGGCTGAACATCAAGGGGCCTCAGAAGATAAAACAGGAAGGCTGAAGGCAGAGGGCCCCCACAGGAAGGACTAGATGGCCGATAAAATCCCTTATAAAATTAGAATTTATCAGAATTAGATAGTCTGATTCAATGACTATGGGAATCATTCTTAGGGACCCCATCTGGGAGAAGTGTGAAGAGGAGACAACAAATCCGGGATTGCGGCCTCCTCAGCTCTCCCGCTGCCACTTCAAGTCACAAAATGACAGTGTCATTCATATCCTTGTGGAAGTAACCACGGAACAGGGTACTATTCATAACTACCTGGGCTCCCCTTTCTGGATCCACCAGGCTGGTAAGAACTTTATTTCTCACCCCTCTTATATAGCCCTCACCCCAGCAAAATCTGTCCCCATTCCTAAGATCCCGAACTCTGACCCTTCTAACCTGTGGCCTGATGACATGATGCCTCATGCACATAAAGGCTGAAGTTTATTCCTGCTGATGTCACCGCAGTGCTCATCCCCACCCCAAACTTGCACTGGAGAGAGGTCGCCAGCGGGCAACTGAAACTGGAGTGGCAGCACCCATCAACCTGGGCAGCCCAAGAGACCTGCTATCAGCTCCGATACACTGGGGAAGGCCATCAGGACTGGAAGGTATGGCCAAGGGCTTACTACAGAGTCTCACGACAGAGTCTTACCACAGAGTCTTACCACAAGGCTTACTACAGAGTCTTACTAGAGTCTTACCACAAGTCTTACTACAGAGTCTTACTAGAGTCTTACCACAAGTCTTACTACAGAGTCTTAC
>NW_022104341.1:85168483-85174313 GCF_000313985.2 Echinops telfairi | reverse complement strand
CAAGTCTTACTACAGAGTCTTACTAGAGTCTTACCACAAGTCTTACTACAGAGTCTTACTAGAGTCTTACCACAAGTCTTACTACAGAGTCTTACCACAGAGTCTTACCACAGAGTCTTACCACAAGTCTTACCACAAGTCTTACTACAGAGTCTTACTACGGAGTCTTAACTACAAGTCTTACTACAGGGTCTTACTATAGAGTCTTACCACAAGTCTTATGACAGAGTCTTACTAGGGTCTTACTACAGAGTCTTACTAGAGTCTTACTACAGAGTCTTACTACAGAGTCTTACGACAGTCTTACTACAGAGTCTTACCACAAGTCTTACTACAGAGTCTTACCACAAGTCTTACTACAAGTCTTACGACAGAGTCTTACTACAGAGGGTATTTCTGAGTTTTACCATGTTTGTGATTGGGAGTGAAGATGCCCATGTATTCATTTCTGGGTTTGTATATATATATATGAGGGGGTACCCCCCTCCAAAAAATATTTTTTTCCTCCAAAACTACCATATATACTCATGGATAAGCCGAGTTTTCAGCACATTTTTTAATGCAGTTTTTGTGGTAAAATTAGATGCCTTGGATGATATTTGGGTCAGCTTATACTCGAGTACATATATATTCATTTTAATTTTTTTACAAAACAACCTTATCACCTTCAAAGTACTCTCCATTACACTTAATGCATTTGTCAAATCTGCAATTCTATTCTTGAAACATCTTTCAAACTCATCTGTTTGGATGGCTGACAGTACCTCCCTTGTTTTTTACTTCATCTATTCTACGCCTTCAAATCGCTGTCCTTTCATGTCCCTCTTCATTCGCAGGAACAAAAAGAAGTCACAGAGTGAGGTCAGGTGAGTAAGGTGTATCTGGCAAGAGAGGCATGCTGCTTTTGCCAAAAACTGGGGCACTGAGATGGCTGCATGAGCAGGTGGCAAAACCACTCCCCCATCATCCAGAAATCAGGCCTTTTTTGTCACACCCTGCTGCACAATCTTTTGAGAACCTCTAAATAGAAAGCTTGATTAGCAGTATGACCTGGTGGAATGAACTCCAAATGCACTTTCCCCCCTCACATCAAAAACAGATGAGCATTATCTCGATCTTTAATTTCACTTGACAAGCTTTTTTGAAGTGAGGTGCTGATGTCATCCACTGGCTTGATTGGTGTTTGCTTTGGGAGTGGTAAGAACCACACCATCTCTCCTCACCAGTAATGACTTTGGGAAAAAGTCTGGGCCCCTTCGGAGCTGTTCTCTCGAAGCACGGCATGTTTCCATCTATGCTCCTTTGGCTGGTCATCACCCAGGGCACAAATTACACAGCGACCCTTTTCGTCCCCAAATCTTCCATTAAAATTTGCTGAACTGAGCCCCAAGATAGTCCAGATAACTTCCCCATCTCTTCAATGGTCCATCGTCAGTCTTCAAGCACAAGTCCCTGAATTTTGTCGATGTTTTTGTCCATTCGGGAAGTTGACGCGCGTCCTGAACCAGACTTGTTATCCCTCAACATGTCACCTTTTTTGAAAGGAGAAAACCACTCATACACTTGAGTTTTCCCCACGGTGCTGTCCTCGTAAGCTGTGTTCAACATCACAACAGTTTCTGTGGTGTTTTTCCAGGACGGGAAGCAAAATTTCACAGCCACATGCTGTTCTCTTAAATCGGCCATCACAAAAAACGAGGTTCGAGCGAAACTGTTTTTACGAAAAAATTCACTGTGATCAGAGAGAACTTTTCCCAGGCAACACCACTGCTTGACCTCCTCGTTGACAACCAGCACTGCTTACTACTCCCACTTACTGTTTCTCTTCCCTTTGACTTTGGGTCATCAGTCACTCCTGACCCTCCTGGCTCTGGGGACGTTTTATTCTCCTGTCCTGCATTCTTTGTACTCTTCTTTTATCTCACATTTTATTTTATTTTGACATTTACAGTATTCTCCAATATCTCTTTTTAAATTAAAAAATGTTTTTTAAATCATGTTATGGGGGGCTCTTACAGCTCCTATAACATTCCATACATCAATTATATCAAGCATTTTTGTACATATGTTTCCATCATTTCCAAAACATTTTCTACTTCAGCCCTTGGTATAGCCTCTCTTTTTCCCCCTCTCTCCCCCACCCTCGTGAATCTTTGATCAATTATATGTTGTTATTATTATTTTGTGTCTTACACTGTCCATTGTCTCCTTTCACCCACATTTCTGCTATTCGTCCCTTTAGGGGATAGGCTATATATCCAATCTCATGGTGGTTCTCCCTTTCTCCCCCTTCCCCCTCCCTGGTCATCCCCCTACCTTCATGGTATCGCTACTCCCACTATTGTTCTTCAGGGGTTTATCTTTCCTGAATTCCATGTGCCTAGAGCTCTTATCTCAGTGGTTCTCAACCTTGCTAAAGCCGCGACCCTTTAATACAGTTCCTCATGTTGTGGTGACCCCAACTATAAAATTATTTTCATTGCTACTTCATAACTGTCATTTTGCTACTGTTATGAATTAGGCGACCCCTGTGAAAGGGTCGTTGAGAACCACAGGTTGAGAACCGCTATCTTATCTGTACCAGTGTGGGTTCTCCGGTCTAGCCAGATTTGTAAGGTAGAACTGGGTCATGTGGAGTGGGGTGGGGGGGATTCAGGAGCTAGAGGAATGATGTGTGTTTAATCGGTGTGTTGCTGCACCTTTTGAATCATCCTCTATTTCCTTTCACTCCTCCTGCCCCATTATCATGCTCACCCTCCATTCAGCTGTCAGTATTTCTTTCAGATACATTGCACTTGATTAAACCCCACCAGGCATTATACACCCTCCCCGCCATCAATTTTAGATCTCTTGTTATTCCCTCATTCTTGAGTCTGTTGGGTTCCCACTCCCCCACCCCCCTCTCCTCTCCCATGTCCCCCCAGAATTGTAGGTCCCATTGTTTTCTCCTTGGGATTGTTCGTCCTGCCTATCTTATATAGACAGACATAGGGCAAAAGAAAAACCGAAAAGAAAACAAGAAAAAAAAAAACCAATAATAGTTCCAGGTCTGTCTGCTGACCCTTATGTATGTTTTCCAATCAAGTCTGATGAGGCGCCAAGGCCTGTCCCCGAGTCTGAAGTCTGTTTTCAGGATTCCTCGGGGACTGGGTTACTTTGCTCCCCTTGCTGCCCTGTTGCCCTCCCTTTGCATTTCACCCCGCTGTGCAAGGGGCAGACGAGGCACACTTTCCACACAGTGTCTCCAGTGCTGTCCCCCACAGTGCTATGGGTCAGTGAGGGCGTGTCGTGTCCTGTGGTGGGGCTGCCCCTGCAGTCCTCTCTGAGCATTTCTCTGTGTGGTCTGGACAGAACCCCCTTCCTCCCCGAGCTGTATCTTCAGTGCTGCCCTCTGTATTGCCTTCTTCTGGGGTGGGGTACACTCTTCCTTAATACGCTATGTGCCCGCCCTGGGAGAATACTTCAATCCCCATGATTTTCATGACTATGCATCGAGCAAAGGCAAACTCATTGCCCTCAAGTCCGTTCTAACTCATAGCAGCCCCATAGGATGGGGTAGACGTTTCTGCGACCTCAAATCTCTACGGGAGTAGAAAGCCTCGTCTTTCTCCCAAGGAGAGGCTGGTGGCTTTAGAGCTGCCAACCTTCTGGCTAGCAGCCCACCATTCCAATCCCCTTTTGGAAAATAGCTCATATCCTACAAGCAAATTACCTACAATTTTCAAGTCTTCGTTTCCTCGATCTACTCCAAGAATGTATCTCCTCCTCAGTCACACGGGCGGTGCTTCATTCCATTGTGCATCAGGTTGCTATTGGTTGGAACCAACTCAAAGGAACCTAACAACAACAGTGCCTCGATGGTGAGGTGAGCATGAAGCTACCCACTTGACAGAATTACAGGAAAACTTAATAAATAAATACCTAGCATACTGGACGCCATGTAGAAAGTGCTCAATTTGCATTAATTATTGTTTTTCCTCTCCTTCCATTCCCATTTGACACATATAAATATGTATCCATCGACTTACCAGACAGCTCTACAAAAAAAAGTTTTATGCATTTTTCAGACTCGACGTATCTAAAACTAAACTCATCTTCCCCAAAAAACTTATTTTAATTTGTATTGAGAAATAAATGAATGGACAATTGCATTTGAATGAGGGTGTTGGCAAAGAATATTGAAAGTACCAGGGGCTGACAAAAGAACAAACAAATCTATCTTAAAAGAAGTACAGCCAGATGCTCCTAAGCGGCAAGGATGGTGAGACGTGATCTTACATAGAGACCCGTCCATGGAGAAGGACATCATGCTTGGTAAAGTAGAGGGCAGAGAAAAAGAGGAAGCCCTTCGACAAGATAGATGGACACAGTGACTACAGTGATGGGCTCACACATAAGAACAATTGTGAGAGTGGCCCAGGACCAGGAGTGTTTCAGCTGTTGCACACGGGTGGCTATGAGCTACAATCAACTCAACAGCACCTAACAACACACAGTTGATAAATTTAGACATGTCTGTGCATCCATGAAACCACTGCATAAATCAAGATACAGATTATTTCCAGCACCTCGGAGACTCCCTCATGTTCCCAACAGCCATCATTCCCCCAAAGGTAACCACTAGTCTATCTATTATTATTGATTAGTTTTTACTATTGTTTGAACTCTGGTAGCGTAGTGGCTCCAAATTAGGCTGCT
This sequence comes from Echinops telfairi, assembly GCF_000313985.2. Classification (NCBI taxonomy): domain Eukaryota; kingdom Metazoa; phylum Chordata; class Mammalia; order Afrosoricida; family Tenrecidae; genus Echinops; species Echinops telfairi. The sequence goes on along the minus strand of NW_022104341.1, from coordinate 85,169,615 downwards.
AACCACAAGATTGACAGAAAAACACCAGTTGCTCTGTGGGAGAAAGATGGGGCTTTCTGCCCCCATTAAAAGTTACAGTCTCAGAAACTCACAGGGGCAGTTCTACCCTGTCCTACAGGGTCACTAAGAGTTAGCACCCGCTCGACGGCAGCAAGCTTGTTTCTTGTTCTGTGTGACTACTGTTGAACTTTATGCATCCCCCAATCTCATGTCGCCTCTGTTCCCTGTTGCTAGCCATGGTCTGAGTACATATCCCGTTCCTTAAGTCTCGAATCATTCTTGACTTTTTCCTTTTCCTTTATCCTTACCACCTACTTATCAACAAATACATTGAGTTCATTGTACTGACAGTCTTCAAGTCTCTCCTACCTTGGTTTTGACCTCATCATTCCCTTTCTAGCCTGTCCATTCTTTGCTCTCAGCACACTAAACTACTCACTATAACTCCCAACCCAGCAACTCAAGAGGCATCATATACTCACGTCTCTGTGCTCTTGCTGTGCCTTGATTATAATTTATGTAGCACCAAGTAATCGCTGCAAGTAGTTCCTTGCTTAGTGTGTCCTTCTTTAGACATGTGGACCATGTATTTCATTAGACCATATTTTTCATTAGACCACGTATTTCACTAGACCACGTGTTCTCAGACCCTAGTCCTGTAACTGGCATCTTGTATGCAGTTCATGTTAGCAAGGTGATTAATAAATCCAGTGTCTCTGCTTAGATGCATAATGTTGCTTCCTCAGCTTGGAATCTGTCTTTGTGCCACCAGCACCCTTTCTGGTGAGTGAGAATCTCTGGTGAGTGAGAATTATTGGTGGCATGGTTTACTGGCTGAGTCCCAAGAGTTCTGGTGTTGAGGGTGTACAACCCGAGTGTGTATCAGCAGGAGTAGTTGTCTGTGAAGATGGGGGGGGGGTGTATCTGTCAGATTAAACGTGTTTCTCTTCGGTTGGGAGAGCTATAGACGGGATGAGGCTCTCTTTCTGCTGGATGCAGGTTTTGGGTCAGTGAGGCTCTTTGTGTTGTTGCGAGATGCCTTCCATTTAGCTCCGACTCAAGTGCCCATTGTTGAAGCCACTGGGTCAGACCATCTCATTTTCCTTTTTTAAGATCATCTTATTGAGGACTT
>NW_022104341.1:85158126-85167200 GCF_000313985.2 Echinops telfairi | reverse complement strand
CTCTATAAATGCCCTTTGCCTCCCAGCTCTTTCCTCTATTTCCCTTGATTCTCCTCGACTTACAGCTCTTCTAACAATCCATACATCAGTTGTATCAAGCATATTGCTACATATTCTGCCATCATCATTTTCAAAAGATTTTCTTTCTAGTTGAGCCCTTGGTATCAGCTCCTCTTTTTCTGGCAGTCTTTACATTTGTGCTGCCCTCTACCAGGCATGAAGTCTTTTTGTGAGGACTGGTCCCTCCTGATAACATGTCAAAGAAATCTGGCCATCTCCGAGTCGAGGGGGAAATTCTGGCTGTACTTCTTCCATGACAGAGTTGTTCTTCCTTCTGACAGTCTAGGATATATTCAATATGCGTTAGATGACATCTTTGCCTTTTAACACCTTAAAGAGGTCTTGTGAGGGATTTGTCCAATGCTCTTGTTGATCTCTTGACTGTGGCTTCTTTCCACGGGTGTGGTTTGTGGGCCCGAGTAAAATAAATCCCTTGACAACTTCTCTTTGTAGATTATGCCCAATATCCCGGAGGTTCTCAGGGTTAAGATTTTTGTCAAACGTGGGCCCAGTTGTCGAAGCCCCACGGCCCCCCAACAGCACCCAGAGCCTGAGCACTGCATGCTTTTCGCCCTTGCTCAGGTACTGGAATCCTCTCTGGGGGCCCAGGGATCAACTTTGGAGCTACGCCCGCGATCTCGCTACCGGTTACAATTGCGTGCCCGGCTCAACGGCCCCACCTACCAAGGTCCTTGGAGTGCCTGGTCAGAGCCCGTGCGGGTGGAGACAGCCTCCGAGATGGGTGAGGACTGGGAGCAAAGCCCGTCTGCGGTTGAGCGAGTTGAAGGGGTTCCAACTCACTCAAGCAGCAAGGACCTGGAGCTGCAGAGGCTACAACGCAGCTGTCCCCAGATGCCCTGGATCGACCAGGGGCAGAGTCAGGGGCAGGGCTCAGGCCAGGGCCACCAAGGTGACACAGGTGTGGTTTTTTGTTTGTTTTTTCTTCTGCCTCAGCCTGGATCTCCTTGGTGACAGCTCTGCTCCTGGTGCTGGGCCTCAGCGCCCTTCTAGGCCTGCTCCTGCTGAGGTGGCAGTTCCCTGCGCACTACAGGTACTGCCCCTGACCAGGTGGGAGCTGGGGCTGTGGTTTAGACAGGACCACACACCTCTCTACACAAGCACCCCAGGGTCAGGTGCTTCCTGCCTGCCACGCTGGCTCCTTCGGTGCCAACTCTCCTCCTGGCCCCTCATCTCAGGAACAGGACCACTGTCTACCCTTCATCCCCGCGGAACACTCAAGTTCATATCCACTTAGCCCTCAGGTCTGGTGATCAGCCTCCTCAGACAATGGTCACTAGCTTTGCTCAGATCTTCATTTCTCATTGATAGGCAGCCTTTCTGTTTAGCTCTCAGCCCTCATCTCTCTCCAATCCAGTCTCACACCACCACCGGATTATTTATTATTTATTTTTAATGCACACCTACACCTGTCACTCCTCTGCTTAAACCCCTCAGCTCCCCAGGATAGAGTCCGGACTTTGTAAAATGACACAAGTGAGTCTCGGCCAAGTCTGGCCCTTGCCAGCATCTCCATCCCTCCCTTCCGGTACACTAGCCCTAACACGCCATTGGCGATGTCCTCCACAAACAAGGTGGTTTCCCACAGAATGTGCCCTGGATCCCCTCGCTGGACTGTCTTTACCAATTCTCAAGAAGCCTCGCATGACCCTTCCCATGAAGCGCTCTCTTTGTGCCCTACCATCGACCTCCATCCTAGCCCCATGAGCATTTCCCTGTACTTACTGCATTATGTCTTCCCTGCTACACCTCACTTGGTCATCTTTCAATCTTTAGCCTCCGGCTTGCCAAGTAACAGACCTCTGAATGAATGTTATTAACGAATGACTCTTTTATGTGGGAAGACTAAGGAGAAATGCCACTGGAGGTTACAAACATGAAGGACAGCTCCATCCCACGCCAGTCCTTCCACTGCTAGCTGATTGGTCAACATTCAGCCCCGAAGGCAACCCCTCCAAGCAGTCTCTCATGGTAACCCTTGGCTAGATGAGGTGCCCCTTCTCCTGGTCTCCCTTTGAATTTTTTATCACACACCTGTGAGACCATTAGAAGGAAGTCTTTATGCCAGTAGACAAAATCCAACAACAAAAATTGGGGGACAAAATGGGATAGAGAGTCCTTCTCCCCAGTTTAAACATCAGATAAATCTTTCTTCCTAACTTTGAAAAGGTATGAGCAAAGCCACAAAAGAGGCCTGAAATTTTCAACCAAAGCCCTTCCATATGGAACTATAATGGTAAGAAGATGAAACTTTCCTGAATCTATACTCTTCTGATAGACCACCCTCACCAGCACTTGATAACCAGCCTCTCTGGTTCCATTCATTCATTCAACTTATTGTTCAACGTGAATACCTATTGTGGGCCAGATATAGTTCTACACGCTGGCTTTACAGCAGAGAGCAAATGAACCAAATCTTTGCTCTGAAGTGTAAAACAGACAAAAACAAATACACATAACAATACATATACTATACAGTAAGTCAGATGCTCTAAAGAAAAATAAGTCAGGGTCGAGAGAGAGAATTATGGATACCGGAAGTGGTACTACTGGAGACCGAGTAGCCAGAACTTGTTGCTGGCAAAAAGCATGGAAAGTACCATAGACTGACAAAAGAACAAACACATCAGGCTCGGAAGAAGTGCAGCCAGAAGGCTCCTCAGCGAGGATGGTGAGACTTCCTCTCATGTACACTGGACATATTGTCAGGAGAGAGCCGTCCCTGGAAATGGACATCATGCTTGGTAAAGCGGAGGGGAAGCGAAAAAGAGGTAAGCCCTTGACCAGATGGACTGACACCAGATGGCTGCCACTATGGGCTCAGACAAGAACAGTTGTGAGGATGGTGTGGGATCAGGTGGGGTCACTATGAGTCGGAACCCCGACTCAACGGCGCCTAACAACAACAGCCTGGGGAGAACTGTCAGCATGACCTTTGAGCAGAGGCCTGAGTGAAGGAACTAACAGAGCCAGGCTGAAGGAACAAAAAGTGCAAAGGCTCCGATGCATGAACTTTGAGGAAACCCCACAGCACCATTTATGAGCCTCCCACCACGGCTTCCCATTCCCACCCTAGGCTTTCTTGTCATCTCCTGCTTCTCGACCTCAGTCAGTGCCTTCCATGTGCTTCGACCTCACCTGCCCACCTAACTGCTTCTACCTCCCAGGTGCCCTCCTGAGGCCTCCCAGCTCACTCTCCTGACTCGGTCTCCTCTTCCTTCTCCCCAGGAGCCTGAGGCATGCCCTGTGGCCCTCACTGCCAGACCTGCACCGGGTCCTAGGCCAGTACCTTAGGGAGGCTGCAGTACTGAGTCCAGTGAGTGTCCTCTTCTTCCTACTCCTGCCACCAGCCTGCCCTTGCCCCAATGACACGCCTTTTCCAAGGCCCCCAGGGTACCACCCCCAAGCCCAACCCTCCTTCCTATGCCCTTCCCGCCCTCTCTCCACAGGGTCTCCTCTAATACAACCCTTCTTCCTCCCATGTCTCCCAGCCCAAGGCTCAAGTCTCAGAAGCCTATGAAGAAGTGGAACCCAGCCTCCTTGAAATTCTACCAAAGTCTTCCGAAAGGACTTCCTTGCCCCTATGTTCCTCCCAGGCCCAGATGGACTACCGAGGGCTGCAGCCTTCTTGCCTGGGGACCATGCCCTTGTCAGTACCCCCACCCATGGCTGATTCGGGGTCCTGCTGCACCACCCACATCGCCAACCATTCCTACTTGCCACTAAGCTGTTGGCAGCAGCCCTGAGGGGAGCCCTTATCCCTGGTGCCTGGACCAAACCTTCCAGACCTCTCTGTGAACCACCCCCCACCCCACTCCACCCCAAACACAAACACCTCAGACCTCGCCTCCGTCCTTCTCCGTCTACCCTCATAGCTGGGCCTCACAACACTGAGCTTACTGTACTGCTGCTGACACACAAACCCAGAGCCCTCTCCTCAGCAAGGCCCATTTGACTAAGCTCCTCTCACGTTTGCCTCCTTTTCCACTCTTTTTAATACCAAGCTCCTTGAAAGGAAGCTTCTTTCCCCACTTCCCAGCTACCCATCAGACCACTTCAATGTGTTCACCAATCACCATTTTGCTAATGAAATTAGTCAGGCAATTTCACCTAAACCTAATTTCAAGAATGAACAAGACCTTGTTAATCCTCAGTTTACTTGATCTCTCTCATGGTTGACTACTCGTTTCTCTTTTAAGTTCTCTCTTATCCTAGCTTCTATAACACTGGCTCTCCAGACTGCTCCCCGCACCCCCTCCTCCCCCCAGCTGCTTTCCCCCACCACCACCACCCGTCAGCCTCTGAATATAATAATGGTTACGTGGCTAAGCAAGTTCTCTCTCTCATTTGCTGTGGGAAGGTGAACAGATGACTTAATGCCTTTGAGTCTTAGTTTTCTCAACGATAATAAAACTCTTAGAGTGGTTCAAAAAAAAGGTCAGAAAATAATCTAAGTAAAGCACTTAGCACTGCACCCGGACCTGCACTGCTGCTGAGTCGATTCTGACTTACAGTCCTGAGACTGTACATCTTAAAGGATGCAGACGTCATCCTTCTCCTGAGGGGCAGCTGGTGGGGTTGACAGCCAAGCTGTGGTTAGCAGCCCAGTGCATGACCCACTGTGCCACCAGGGCTCCTTGTCTAGGACCTGTAAGTCCTTCCCTCTATACTACTATTATAATTCCTCCCTAATCATCTATGGATATTGGGACCCTAGTGGCACAGTGTGCTATGGACTGAGCTACTAACCATAGGTCAGTGGTTCGAACCCACCAGCAGGTCTGGGGGAGAAGGATGAGGCTGTTTACACCCATAAAGATTTAAAGTCTCTGAAACCCAAAGGGGCAGTCCTATAAGGTTGCGATGAGTTTGAATCAACTTGATGGCAGTGAGGTGGGGTTTTTTGTCTGTTTATTTGTTTTGTTTTTGAAATCTTTTATGGTTAAATACTTCGCTATGGACCAAAATGGTGGTTCAAAGCCACCAGTGGCTCCACAGGAGAAAAGAACTGGCAATCTGCTCCCATAAAGATGACAGCTTAGGAAACCTCCTGGGGCAGTCACTTTGTCCTACAAGGGCACTGTGAGCCACTGAGACTCAGTGGCACCCAACAACCACATTCTTTTACCCTGGCATCTCTTCCCATTCTTTATTACAATGTCTCAAGATTCTATCCTAACGTTCAGACCCCATGTATCCCAAAGACCTTGACATATCCTGACTATTACAATTCATTACATTCTTATCCCCAGCCCAGAACTCTACTCCAGCACCTAGACAAGTGATTGTTGGCACCCTGTCTCCTGCTACTAGATGATGGGCTCCCTGAAGACAAGAGCCTCCATTTGTCTCCACCCCCCACTCCCCAACCCCCCACATATTCCTAGAGTAGTACTTGGTGTATGGTAATAGTCCTTCAATAAATGTTTCTAAATGACATTTTTGTTTCTGGCTAATGCTTTGTTCTTCTTCCCTCCAGCTGAAGAAGTAACCTTTCTTTCCTGTGTTCTCTTACTCCTGTTCTGTCAACTGACTCCTGCCTGGCACCGCTCATCTCTCTGGGCCTTTGGGCCCCACCTACGAATATGTGTGACTTCAAGATCCCATGCTCTCTTCCATTGACAAGTGGCCTGAGTTTGATGCCGTCACACCCTCCGCACTCCCTACTCTCTTTGTAAGCCCTTCCAAATGGAACCTGAGCAGCCACTCTCCTGATCACGTGGGAATGGGCTGCCACAGGTCAGGACACGTCCTCTGCTGCCTTTCTCATCCAAGCCAAATCAGGTCTCATTGCCTCTTATGGCTTCATTCTCGTCACAAAATTCACAGAGATTGTCTATACAAATACTTACAGCTGCCCGTTTATGAAGAGAGGTCCCAGGCAAGGTCTGGGAGGTCGGAGAGAGGTCCTATCACAGGCTGCCATGATCTTCAGGGACGGACCACCTTCTCCCAGGCATGAATGCTCGCCTGCATCCAGGAAGCCTAATTGTGTCTATGTTCAGGGTCTCTGATAGCAATGCACATGCATGATTGAAGTATCAGTGCATAGTCATGATCAATCCAATCAATAACTATGCATAACTGATTGCATCATGCCTCCCTCTCTTTCTCTAAAGCCCCAGAGGAGTAAACTATAGTGTCTCCTACAGGCAGTCCAACCTGATTTCCCCCATTGGCTGACTGAAGTTATGAACGCTTTTCTTTGTAAGTAGTTTCTTTTACAGTTGTTTTGTTAAGTTGATCACACACTAATCCGACAATTTCTCCCCGTCAATAATTTGGTGACTTTGTGCAGCATTCTCACCCCTTCTTTTCAGAGTTGTTTCCTCCCCAGTAATACAAACTCACTCTCCCCTAAATTTACTCTCTAATCTTTCAAGTTGTGGTTCTCAATTTGATCCCATATCCATGGAGCGTGTAAGGACACATGCTCAGAGCAGATACTTCACGCACTCGCCACCATCCAGTCAGTCCCACTCACGGTGGTGCAGGGGTGGTGCCTCGGGCTTCTCGCCACAGGTTGGAAAGCGCCAGTCCCTCCTAATGGGGTTGCCAGTGACCCTCAACGACTGGCTGGTTTTAAGAAGATTCAGAGGGTATTTGTGGTCTGTGTAAATATCATTCCAGGGCAATAGTTTCATCCAGTTTCCATGGCTCCAGAAGGGCTAAGGTCCATGACCATTTGAAATTCTGTTCTACATTTCCTCCCTTTTGATAGGGATTCTCGTGTGGAATACTTTATTAAAATGTTCAGTAGCTGGGTGGGCACCATCCAGTTCTTTTGGTCTCACACTGAAGAAAGTAGTTGTCCATGGAGGGAGTTAGCCACACATTCTGTATCCTGCTGTACCTTGGGGTGGGGGTGAGGGGGGGGGGCTGCATGCAAACCTTTAAGACTCCAAGCTGTGCTGTGGGAAACTGAGAACCAGAAGAGAGTGTATGCAGACAAACCCTCTACAGGAGATGGGTCTTACTTATGGGTCCCTCTTCTGGTAGAGGGAAGCCTTTGTGGGTTGGGGTTGAATCCCAGTCACATTCTCCCAACTAAAGTTGTTCCCTACAATGTCCCCCCATAATAATTTTAAGGTACTGCTTGCAAGCACGTGGTTGCTGCTATACTCTTGAGGTTAGCTGTTTGAAGGCTATTTGCCTGAAAGTGGTCTGCCATCAAGAGTAATCAGACCACCCCACCCTAAGTAAGACCCACTCCCTTCTGATAAGAATCATCCAGTGCTCCCCTGGAGAAGCGCTGAGGGACACCTAAGATCAAGTCAGCTCTGGGACGGCCAAGGTTAGACCACCATCTTAACTCTGGAACCGCCCATCTTGTTACATATGTACCTTTCTGTCAGGCGTATGCCCTTGGCATGTCCCCTTCCTGTTGCACGTATACCCCTAGCTCAGCCCCTTCCAATTACATATGTGTAGGATGTGTCTTAGATGCCTAAGGTTATATAAGCTTGTGAGATAAGACATTCACCCTCTCTCTGATTCCAGCTCCATGGAAGAGGTGAGCCTTTGCATTCCTTGTCTGATGCTCTTATAATTTACCCTTCAATTACATAACCACCCCTGGACCCATTGGTTGTGGAGGCTGGTCCCCTAAAGCAAGCACTAAACAATGAAGTAGGAGGTAAACAAAGGCACTAAACACATTAGGCCAATAAACTCCATTAAGTGCTATGTAGCATGAAACCCTGACCCCACACCTCCAGACCAAGGAATCAAATCCCCTAAGGTGTTTGATGGCACACAAGCAGCCTCTGCAGTGGCTCTTTTCAGTTGTTTATTACTGTTGTAAATATACCACACAGGATTTTTTTGCCAGTTCTTTACAGGTATGCCACTTATTGACAGCAACTGCATCAATTGGCAGTGCAACCCTACCCTTAATCAATATAAAGCAAAAATCCCCTTCCTCAATCCCTCCAGCCCCTGGTAACCACTAAGAAACTTTCATTTCTATGCATTTGTTCCAATCTTTTTAAATGAATGTGGTCACACTTCCTAAGCTCAAAACTTACAACCATGGGAGCCAAAATAGCCTGGTACTAGTTCAAAGACAGCCAAATGAAACAGAATGGAAAATACAAAAGTAAATCTATCCACCCATTGGCAGCTACTTTTGGCAAAGGGTCAAAACTCATTAAATAGGGAAGAGATGGCCTTTGTAACAAATGGTGTAAGAACATGGGGATATCTATTTACAAATAATAATGAGAAAAGGATCCATATCTCATACCATATATAAAAATGAACTCACCACGGATCAAAGTCCTAAATGTAAAGCGTAAAACTATAAACAGAAAGACCAGCCATGAAAAATTAGAATCCCTTATCCATGGCATAAACACACTACAAAGAACAATTGGAAACACACAAATCTCGGAAGAAAACTGGATGGCTGGGCCTCCTAAAAACTAGACACTTACATGCATCAGATTATTTCATCAAGAGTAAAAAGAAAGCCTACAGACTGGAGGGAAAATGTTTTAGCAATGATATATCAGATAAGGGACTTGTTTCTGAAATGTATGGAAAATGTCAGTACCTCAGCAAGCAAAATGTAAATGATACCATTAAAGAGTGGGCAGAGGACTTAACCAGAGAAGACATTCAGACAGTCAACAAATACGAAGAAAGTCTCAAGGTCATTATCCATTAGAGAAATGTAAACCAAAGCAGCAATAAGAACCATTCATCCAGGTATGGACTCTATAGATTTGCCTGCCCTGGATTTCATATAGAGAAAAGCATTAAAAACAACGAGATATCCTCTACCAACAGTATTAATAGCAAAGTTGAAAAAGATAAAATAAAATAAAATCTGGCAAGGGTATAGAGAGACTGAAACGCTCAAACACTGCTAGTAGGGCTGTATAATAGAGAGCTGATGGGGCCCGGCTATCAAAGATACAGCGTCCGGGTCTTAAAAGCTTGAATGTAAACAAGCGGCCATCTAGCTCAGAAGCAACAAAGCCCACATGGAAGAA
>NW_022104341.1:85147213-85157594 GCF_000313985.2 Echinops telfairi | reverse complement strand
AGATATGACAAAATAATAATTTATAAATTATCAAGGGTACATGAGGGAGAAGGGAGCTGGGAGGGAGGGGGGAAATGAGCTGATACCAAGGGCTCAAGTAGAAAGCAAATGTTTTGAGAACGATGATGGCAACAAATGTACAAATGTGCTTGACATACAGTGGATGCATGTATGGACTGTGATAAGAGTTGTATGAGCCCCCAAAATAATGATTTTTTTTTTAAAAAGAACTGTATAATAGTGTAACCACTGTGGAAAATTGCATGGTGCTTCCTTGAAATATTTGGAGATTAAAAAAACACACAAAACCTTATGACCCGGAGAAAAAAGAGCTACAACATGAATAGACATATGCACAGCCATGTCATCCACTATTCATAAAGCAGCAAACAGGTGGAAACAACTGGACAGTCCATCAATGGCATAATGAAGTATGGTACACACACACTAGGGAATGCCATGCAACGTTAAAAAATGATGAATCTGAAACACCTCCTAACATGGATGAACTTGTGAAACATTATGCTGAGTGAAATAAGTCAATCACAAAAGAGCAAATATTGTATGAGACCACTATGATAAATAAATGAATAGAAAAGTTTTCACACTAAAAGAAGCATCCTTTGATACTTACCAGTAGTGGAAGGGGAAGGGAGGATAAATTACTAAGTAGAGAGTAGACATATCTTAACTTGTGAAGAAGAAGGTGATCCCAATAAGAGGAGGTCATTGTTTTTTGTCTTTTTTTGGGGGGGGGGTTGCAACCATGACATAAAACAATGTGTATGAATTGTTGAACAGAAAAAGATGATATTCTCTGTAAATGTTCTCCCAGTTCACAATAAAAAGTTTTAAAATAAAAAAACAAGGTCATACAATATTTGTTCTTTTGTGGTTGACATATTTCTCAACATACTATTTTCAAATTCCGTTCATATTGTAGCAGCTAGCAAGCCTTCATTTTTTTCTTACTGGCTGAGTAGTATTCCATTGTTTACAGTCATGTGTACCACGTTTTGTGTATCCATTCATGCATTGATGGGCATGTGGCCGTTTCCACCTTCAGGTGGAACAGTGCTGCGGTGTCCATTGATGTACAGGTCTCTTTTTGAGTCTCTTTTCAAGTATTTTGAGTATACACCCACGAGAGGGGATGCTGCATCGTGTAGTAGTTCTATATTTACTCTTTTGAGGAGTCCCCTACACTGTTTTCTACAACCATTGTAACATTTTGAATTCCTACCAGAAATGGAGAAAGATTCCAATTTCCCCTCTTCTTCACCAACATTTGTTATTTTCTGGAGAGTGCCCGTGTGTGTGGTGTGTGTGTTTCTCATTGTTTTTATCCTAGCCATCCTTTAAAGCAGCGGTTCTCAACCTGTGGGTCGCACATTTCTGATGGTCTTAGAAACCCAGGCACCGCTCCTCTATCCATCTCCACACGGGTCTGCCCACATGCAGACACGCCCACACACGAGTACCCGGTGTGAAGACTGCTACCCATGCGACACCGTGCTTCAAGACAAAATGGCATTGATTTGTCATTAGAAATACATATTACACGATATATAATTACATATTGTGTTTGTGATTATCCACTATGCTTTAATGATGTTCAATTTGTAACAATGAAAATACATCCTGCATATCAGATATTTACATGACGATTCCTAACAGTAGCAAATTGACAGCTAAGGAGTAGCAATGAAATAATTTTTATAGTTGGAGGTCGCTACAACATGAGGAACTGTATTAAAGGGCCGCGGCATTAAGAAGGTTGAGAACAACTGCTTTAAAACAAAAACAAAAACAAAAAAACCCTCGTTGCCACTGAGTGGATGCTGGCTCCGAGCGGCCCCGTAGGGCAGAGTAGAACTGACCCTCTCCAAGACCACTGCTTGTAGGGGGAGAATGCCCAGTCTTTCCCTTGGCACCCTAAGAAGTGAGATGGAATCTTACTGTGATTTTGATTTGCACCTCTTTGATGGTTAATGATGCTGAGCATTTTTAGTGGCCATTTGAAGGTCTTTTTTTTTTTTTTTTGTAAAATGTCTATTCAAGCATTTTTCCCATTTTATGTTTGGGTTTTTGGTCTTTTTGTTGAAGTTTTATACATATTTTGGTTATTAAGGTTTTTCTCTCTCTCAGATATATGGTTCCCGAAGGTATTCCATCAGCAGCTTGTCTTTCTGATGAACAATTTTTAAAATACCTTTCTATGGGGTTCCATTTATTTATTTTGTCTGGAGCTGTTTATGCTTTTGTTTTTTCTAAAATCCACTGTTAAAAGTTAGGCCCGATCGCTTTGCCTCTGAATTTTCTTCGAAAAATTTCATACTTTCAGTTTTCACATTTGGAACTGTTATCCATTGTGAGTGTGTGTGTGTGAGTGTGTGTGTGTGTGTGTGTGTGTGTGTGTGTGCAGGGTGCAACTGAACATTTCTCTTGATCTTAAGGAATTCCTCTCTTCCACTCTGATTTTCGGTTTGTACACAAGAAGGACAGACAGGCACGACTTGACTTTCTTCCTAGCTGCGTTCCTCAGCTCCCTGCCATCCAGGCAATTCTGAGTGGCAACAACCCTGTGGGTTTCGGACCCTGTCAATCTTTATGAAAGCTGAGAGCCTCGGCTGGCCCACCCAGGAGCAGCGGGTGGTCTCGAACTGCTGACCCTGGAGGTAGCAACCCAACGCTTACCCCGCTGCGCCACCAACGCTTTTAGCCGGGCCCCCCCTCCTCCCGGGCGACGCCAAACAGGTACTACCCCCTGGCTCGGGCCTTCCCACTCACCGCTAACCAACTCTTTCCCCTGGCCCCACCCCGCCTGCGCGCCGCCCGCCCTCTTTGCTCCCTCCAAAGCCTGAAGGCCACGCCCCCAGCTCCAAGCGTCTGGATCCCGCGGAGTTCACCCGTGACGTCACTCCGGCCCACAGCCCCTCGGCCGCCCTCTCGGCGCGCGGCGGGGGAGGGGCAGCTGACGAATGAATGGAAGGCCGGGCTTCCCGGACGCGCCCCGCCCCTCCGCGCCCCGCCCCTCCGCGCTCTGCCGCACCAAATCGCGGAGAATTAAAAATAAATAAATAGAAAGGGTGGGCTTTAAACGTTGCTCACCCTTCAAATCGCGTCCCGCCGCTGGAATCTCGTGAGATCGTGACGTATCCCGGAAGGCCCGCCCCCTGTGTCATGGAGGCCAATAGGCGACGAGGACTGTTGAGACCGTTGGCTTTTGAAGGAGCCAATGAGGACGAGGAGCGGAGAGTTTAAGAGGCGTAGGCTGGCGTTGCGAAGGCTGGTTCGGGACTGGAACCTGACAGGAAGCGGACGCAGGAACTCAGCTGTGGTAAATCGAAGCGGGCCGCTGCCTGGGGTGCTCGGCTGCCTCGGGAGCGGGGCTGCCGGCGGGCGGTGGGGTCGGCTGGCCGTGAGCGCGTCTTCCGAGCACTGCCGGCTGCCTTTTTCCAGGACTCGGCCGGTGCCAACTCCAAGGACCCTCGCTTCCAGGACGCGCCCATGGCGCACTTCGTGTTCGAGAGTGACCTGCACTCGTTGCTCCAGCTGGACGCTCCCATCCCCAATGCACCCCCCGCACGCTGGCAGCGCAAAGCTAAGGAATCGGCGGGCCCGGCGCCCTCTCCCATGCGGGCGGCCAACCGATCCCACAGCGCCGGCAGGACCCCCGGCCGAACTCCTGGTGAGTGGGTGCGGCGGGGCCCGGGCCAAGAGGGGATGGCTGAGAGCAGCGTGCATTCTTGCAGCCCTGGAAGTCTGGTCCGAAAGTCAGCCCGCTTTCTCCTCGCCCCAGGTAAATCCAGCTCCAAAGCTCAGGCCACCCCCAGCAAAGCTGGGGGCGACCGCTATATCCCCCATCGCAGTGCTTCCCAGATGGAAGTGGCAAGCTTCCTCCTCAGCAAAGAGAACCAGCCCGAAAACAGCCAGACGCCCACTAAGAAGGTATGCATGTGTCCAGAGGGGCCTCAGGAAAGAGCACGCCGCCGCCTCTGCCTATTTGCATTGATGCCCTCTCCCTGTCTGACTACCAACCTTTTATTCACACCCAGGAACACCAGAAAGCGTGGGCCTTGAACCTGAACGGTTTTGATGTCGAAGAAGCCAAGATCCTAAGGCTCAGTGGAAAACCCCAGAATGCCCCAGAAGGTAAGACCTCAAAAAGGGGTTCTTGGAGGGAACTGTCAGCCCCCGCCCCGCCACCCCCCCTCCCCGCCGCCCCCGGGGCTGAGGGGAGAAGTCGGTTTGTTCTTCCCATGGAAAACCTAGGAGAGGGGAACTAGTGTCAGCTCTCCCAGTGTTCTGAACCTTTTCCGCCTTTCCTGTTGCCACAGGTTACCAGAATCGGCTGAAGGTACTTTATAGCCAAAAGGCCACGCCTGGCTCCAGCCGGAAGACCTGCCGTTACATTCCTTCCCTGCCTGATCGTATTCTGGATGCCCCTGAAATCCGGAATGACTATTGTGAGTGCAGCCTTAAGGGATGGAGAGAAACCAAGTGCCCATAGGCTAGGCAAGCAAGATTCTCATGTTCATCCCTTGTCTCTGGCAGACCTGAATCTCGTGGACTGGAGCTCTGGAAATGTACTGGCGGTGGCACTGGACAACAGTGTCTACTTGTGGAGTGCAAGCTCCGGTGACATCCTGCAGCTGCTACAAATGGAGCAGCCTGGGGAATATATATCCTCTGTGGCCTGGATCAAAGAGGGCAACTACCTGGCTGTGGGCACCAGCAGTGCTGAAGTGCAGGTGAGGCTTGGCCTTGTACTGTGGTGTACTGTGGTCCTGAGACCCAAGAGGGGTTGCCCAGCTGGAAACATTAATACCAAATCCTCATCACTGATCCCAACGATCTTTTCTTCCTCTAGCTATGGGATGTTCAACAGCAGAAAAGGCTTCGAAACATGACCAGTCACTCTGCCAGAGTGGGCTCCCTCTGTTGGAATAGCTACATCCTGTCCAGGTCAGTGGTGGACCCTTGCCTACTCCTGGCTGTGCAGCCCTGGCCTGAAACAGCTCAACTTGCTTGTGTTTGGCTCCACCAAAGAACTTATTTGGTTCTTTTTTTTCCCCTCCCTTTCCCCAGTGGTTCACGCTCTGGTCATATCCACCACCATGATGTCCGGGTAGCAGAACACCATGTGGCCACACTGAGTGGCCATAGCCAGGAAGTGTGTGGGCTGCGTTGGGCCCCAGATGGACGACATTTGGCCAGTGGAGGAAATGATAACTTGGTCAATGTGTGGCCTAGCGCTCCTGGAGAGAGTGGCTGGGTTCCCCTGCAGACATTCACCCAGCATCAAGGCGCTGTCAAGGTGAGAGTGAAGCTATGTTGGGGTCTCCAGAGGCTTCCCTAGCCCTAGGAACTATTAAAGGAACGGGGTGGTAGGATTAGGCTGGGTAAATCCATGACCCCTATAGCTCCTTGGCTAGCTCCAGTACCTGCTGATTCCATCTTATTTCACCTAGGCTGTAGCATGGTGTCCCTGGCAGTCAAATGTCTTGGCAACAGGAGGGGGTACCAGTGATCGACACATTCGCATCTGGAACGTCTGCTCTGGAGCCTGTCTGAGTGCTGTGGATGCCCATTCTCAGGTAGCCTTTCACCTAGTCTAGATGTCTCTATAGTCTTAACTAGGTAATCTTGTCCACTCCAGTGGCTTCACCGACTCTGATGGTTTCCAAATTCTAACTTGGCTTTCATCCATGAGTCTCCCCACCTCCTACTTATATTTCCAGTAGTTTGTAAGATAATCTTCAACCCTGTGTCCTGTAGACATGCCACCACCTCTCCATGTGCATTTTCCCTTGCCTCCCCCAAAATGTGTTTGCTCCTCCTCTTAGATTACTAGAGACTGGCAAAGCCTTCTCAGAAATTAAAAAAGCAAACGCCTAGAATGTTTCCTCCTCATCACCCAGTCTCCCAAATTCTCTCCTTCCTGCAGCCTCACCTCCCCGCGGACGATTGCAATGGCCTCCTCATTGTTCTGCTCTCTAATTCGTCCTCCACACTGTGATCTGTGTAGCCTTTCTAAACGGTGAATCTTCATTGTCTTTAAGCACAGCAATAGCCTCTCATCATCCATAATCCAAATTGAGCCAGGATGTTTGAGGCCTCCTAGCAACCATGCTAGCTTCTTTTCCTTCCATCTTCCCAAGCAGCTTTCTCGAGGCCTGGGCTCTGTAGCCAGATAACTTGAGTTCACGTTCTGGTCCTGTCACCTAACAATTTACACCTGACCTTAGGCAACTAGCTGAGATTTCCTTAGGTCCAATTCTTCCCCCATAAAATGGCTAATGTTAATGCTTTCAAAGCACTATGGCAGGGAGCATAACACTTAGCTCTGATTTGAGGAGCACTTGCTATATGTAGTGTTCATGCCATCTCCTCCCCACAGGTGTGCTCTATCCTCTGGTCTCCCCACTACAAGGAGCTCATCTCAGGTCATGGCTTTGCCCAGAACCAGCTGGTTATTTGGAAGTACCCAACCATGGCTAAGGTGGCGGAGCTCAAAGGTAAGTCAGATGGAAAGGCCATATTGTAGGATTGCATTTATAT
Organism: Echinops telfairi; assembly: GCF_000313985.2. NCBI lineage: Eukaryota > Metazoa > Chordata > Mammalia > Afrosoricida > Tenrecidae > Echinops > Echinops telfairi. The sequence continues at coordinate 85,151,030 of NW_022104341.1, read as the reverse complement.
GAAATGTCTAGAATGTAAATATCCAGAGACGGGGAAGGGAGTGATTGCCAAAGGGGACAGGGCCCCTCATGTATGCAGCTATTCTAGTTAGATCGTGGTGATGATTGCACAGCCGTGAATACAGGCAGTGCCCAGATGACTAAAAAAAGTCTGCCTTTAAGCTGAATTTGTACATAAGTCCACATAGTTCGATCAGTCAAATGTTTGTCCAAGTATGTGATGTACTTTTCTATGCACTTCCAGACACACTGAAACATCTTTGAATTACTGTAATGATGTTTTGATGCATATTGCAAAGCCGTGCGCACTTGTCATTTGAAATAATTGTATCTTGAGTTTTTAATATAATAAGCTTAGCAGGGCTTGGGGGCGCTCATAGATTAGATCTGGCAACTGGAAGACAGTTTGTGAACTACAGCCTATTAGGGTGTACAGCACCATACGCTATAATGTGGTGGAATGTATGGTATGTAAATGAAATCTCAAAGCAGTTTAAAAATCACAGATGTTAGGCAGCCATCAGTGGGAGGGCTGTAGGCTGTCATTCACATGTCCTCAGTGGGAGGGGCCACAGGCTGTCCTCATATTCATGTGTCTTGCTTTCCTTTCCATCCCCCACCCCCGCTTTTTTCATTACCAGGCCACACAGCCCGGGTCCTGAATCTGACCATGAGCCCTGATGGGGCCACCGTGGCATCCGCAGCAGCAGATGAGACCCTGCGGCTCTGGCGCTGCTTTGAGTTGGACCCTGTGCGGCGGCGAGAGCGGGAGAAGGCCAGCGCAGCCAAAAGCAGCCTCATCCACCAAGGCATCCGCTGAGACCCACCCGACCCAGGGTTTTGTTTTTGTTTTTTTAAAGTTTTTAATAAAAGCCATGTCCCCCTTTCTCCTTCCTTGCATGACCTATGGCTCTTCAGCCTTCCCAATGATCAGAGAACGAGAAACGTCCCCTGGGAGCCTTGCCCATCCTTCCTTGTGTCAGACAGGACTAGTGGCTTATGTCCCCCTGCACCCGTTCTCTCCCATTCCCACAAGGTACACGCATAGCCGCCTTGGTGGTTTCCTCTGTCACTTTAATGAAGACAGTGAGTGAGCAGCCTCCACAGGCTGCATTTCCATGCCCCTCTCCCACCCTGACCTTTGGCCGAGAAGCTCTGTGCTTCAGTGGGGGTGGAGGAGGACGGAGCGTGGGTCCACAGTGGCAGATTATTGCTGACCTCTTCAGTGTGAGGAAAAGGCCACAAGACCCTGGTGGGGCCAGCCCTGAGTGCTTCTCCCCCAGTTTAAGGCAGGGAGGGGGAAGTAATGTCCAGCCCTTTTAGCCCCCTGCTCTGGAGTTTCAGAGGGCAATGAAGCCATGTCCCTGGGGCTGGCCTGGAGAAGTGGATGAGGCGGTGGTCCCTGTGAACCAGCTGTGGGGAGGGGAGGGCCTGTCCCCTGCTCAGTCTTGACCATATAAGCCGTGGCCACAGGTGTAGGCGGGGTGGGCACGGATGGATGCTGCCTAAGGTGCAGTCCTGAGGCACTTAGGTGGGCGCCTACCTAGGCCCTGTTTCTCAGTTGGCCTTGACCTTGGCAGTGCCTGGAGCTCCATTTTGCTGCTGAAGTGCCCGGGGCAGCCGCTTGCCCTTGGTGTAGGAGTGATACCAAAAATTGGAGAACAGCATGAAGAAGATGGTTCCATACATCCAGATGAGGTGGATGATGACTGGGTACTGGTAGCCACAGCTGGGCATGAAGTAGTACTGGGAGATGTGCAGCGAGACCAGGACAAACTGGATCTAGGGCAGAGAGGCAAGGTAAGAGCAGGAGTGAAACGTTGAGTGGGGAAAAGGGGCGGTAGATTTGAGTTAAGGTAGAGTCCAGACTAGGCATGATGGGGGCAGGGAAAGTCAAGGCCAGGCTGGGGACCCTCACCAGCTGGATGGCCGTCATATGCTTTTTCCACCACAGGTAGGGCTGAGCCACGGGGCCAAGGGCAGACAGTCCATAATACAAGTACATGACGACGTGCACAGAGGAGTTGATCATGGCATGGAAAGAGCCCATTCCTCCTGTAATCCGACAATGAACCAGGGTCAAGCAAGCCAAGCCCCAGGGTTCCCCATTCCTCCCAGTGGCCTTTTTTACCCACTCACCAGGGGCAAACTTGACCCCCCACCACCAGCTCCACGGAAGTACTGAGTGATGGAAGACATGAAGGAAGGTCACCTGCCCATCTTTCTTCCGAAGAATAAAGATCACCTGAGAGAAGATTGAAGGTGGCGGGGGTGTCAGAAGCAGGGTTTCTCCCTTCTCCCCCTCCCCAGGTTCTTAAATAACCACTCACTGTGTCCATCAGCTCAATGAACTTGGAGAACAGGAAGAGCCAGGCTACTCGAACCATCTGCAAAAGGTTAGGGCATCCTTAAGACTCTTCACACTGATCTGAAAGCCTCCCTAAACGGGACGAGCTTAGGTCACCTCGTATTCCCATCCCCCAAGTTGTTTATGATCTAGCCCCTACTTACCCTAAGTGCCTCGGGTTTGTTGGAAAAGTCTACAGGATCACAGCGCCATGTGTAGGTGCTCAGCCAGCCAGACATTAAAAACTAGGAAGAGGTATAGATTAAACTACCAAACCCTCCATCCCATGCTTCCCCTTCTCTCGCTGAAGAGATGGTCTGACACTCTCTGGAGAGGAGAGATGCCGTCCTCTGGTCCTAAGGCCCTTCCCTTATGCTTGGCTAAGAATTCACACATCAGTATCCCAGGGGCCCACCTCGTAGACAATGTAGAGGGAGAGTGCCACCAGTGAGAAGTTGTAGACAATCATGAAACCTCGGAGCTGGAAGGGCTTCCGATTGGCCATGATGCGGGGTCCAAGCGAAAGAACGAAGTACACATACGTCAGGAGGATGGAGGTCATTAGTAGTGGGGACCCCATCAGAGGGTAGCCCTGTATCCGGGGATCTGTGAACAAGGTCCAAGGAGTGAGGAAGTATCGTAGGGTTCAAAATCTCCCAATCGGGCCTGATGAGGTTCACAGAGACTAGTCAGGATAAACCCCAGGTCCAGAGATCCCAGGAAAGGAGAGTGGCCGATGAGCAGGATCTTACCGGAATGCTTCAGCACCTCCTGGTACAAGTTCACGACAGCCTCCATCCTGGCGAAGGACTCTGAGGAGGTATGAAGGGTGGGTGTCAGGTAGGGCCCACTGCATTTTTCCAACCCACCCATGAGCCACAGAAATAGGACACAAAACCAGGTGAGACAACACCCAGTGCCTCCTTGCAGAAAGGGCAGAGAACTGTAAGAGAAGGACATTGCTGGGGATTCGGGGCAGCATCTGCTCCCCACACATCCCGTCTGCCTGGGGAGGGCTGTTCCGCCTTTCCCTCCCTCATCTCACTCTCCTCTAGAGATGTTTATTTGTGGCCTCCTTCCACTCTTACAAGAGTGTACTTAATTCCTGTTCTCAAGAACCTCCCTTTCCCAGAGCTCTGCCTTCCCCAACTGCAGAGAATGAACCTCCAGATTAGACCGCCTTTCTCTCCCTTCCTCACCAGAATCTCTGACACCTCTCATCTCTGGGTCTTCTCTCTAAGGTACTCTCCCCTCTAACCTGTCCCATCTTGTTCTCTCCTCTCCCCTCTCGGGGCTCCCACCTCTCACCATGTCTCCTCTCCCGGAGAGGCTCACATTCCCAGCCCTCCAGTCCCTCCGGGATCCTCAGGGACCTGGGATAACTCCTCTCCCCTGCCCTCCGGAGGGCTCTCACCTCCTTGCCTCTCCGCTCCCGGTGCGTCTGTGGCTGAGCCCTTCCTCTCCTGGAAGC
>NW_022104341.1:85134587-85146385 GCF_000313985.2 Echinops telfairi | reverse complement strand
CACACACACACACACACACACACACACACACACACACACACACACACAACTCTCCAGAAATTCCCCAAAGGCGGGCAACAATGCTCTCTCACACACCACCCTCTGGTACAGACCCCGATGGACTTTGGCATGCAGAGTTTCTTAGACTGAAACCTGCAAGTTCAGTCACACTGGCAGACACACCAAGTGGCTCAGGCAGGTGACTCGCTTCACATTCCCCTGCGCAATTGTGCACACTCAGGCCCACACCCGATTGACATTACACATGCAGGTTCACTCACACATTCGTGAGTCACGGCTCTGTGTGGTCACATACATAAACTCAGACCACTCAGAGGTGACCCAACAGAAATCGCCCAGGTACGCACCTGCCCTGAGCCACTCCAGCAGCTCCCTGTGTGGATAACACTCTTCATTCATTCATCCATCCATCCATCCATCCATCCACTCACAATCAGATTGTCAGTTGCCTGCTCTGTGGAAGAGCCCAGACGGCTTGAGCATGTGCTCTGACACACAGTTCCCCTCTTGCACATGTGAGCTGGCCAACAGGTTATCTCTGTCTCCTTTTTAATCACCATCTCCCATCCTCACGCGCCTGCACACACACACACACACCACGGAGGTCAGGAGTAGCTCAATTCAAGGCTTCTGGGAAAGACCTCTCTCAGCCAGAGGGAGACCTGGGTGTGTCCCGGTAGGGAACTCAGCCTATTCCTTCCTTCCTTTAAGGGGGATGGAGACCGGCAAAGGAAGGGGGAGGGGAGGGGAAAGGAAAAGAAGATGGGAGCCTTGCAGGCGAGGAGGACAAGACGGGTGTGGGTGGAAGGCCTGCCTCGGTTAAGCAAATAGGGGCGGAGAGTGGGGGGGGGGAGGTTGCCGGCGAGGCCCAGCCCCAGCGAGCTGGGACCTCCCACCCTCTCTCCCCAGGAACACCCTTGCCTGGCACCGCCTGGGCAGAGCGGCGCAGGGCAGGGCCTGGTCCAGCTCTCCAGGCAGGGGCCTCTGGCACGTGGAGAGCCCGTGGAGGCCCAGACTCACCAGTGGGGGCCAGCTGGGCGGTCGCGGAGGGCTCGGAGGGAGCAGTGCCAGGGAGAAGTCCCCAGGGCCGGCCAGCCTACTACTTCCTCATCTGCTGGGCCGACTTTCTGTCACCCGAGGGGGAGAGGGCGGGCCGGGTGGGGGGCGCCTGCTGATTGGGCGGCCACCCGGAGGCAGGAGGGGCTGTCCAGCCGAGGCTGGGCTCAGTTTTGCTCAGCCCGAGGGGCGGGAGCAGGGGCGGGCCGCCAGGTCCCGGGCAGGAAGCACACCCAGCCCGGCTCTCCACCCCTTCCCTTGGCATCTCGCAGCCCGCCTCCACTTCGGGGAGCCCACCAGAGTCGGCACACCACTCCTTCCTCACTTTGGGCCCCGGGGTAACCTCGTCCTGGACCCTCGGGGGGTTACTCCACTAAGAGCGCCCACCCAGACCCTGTTGGGGACGGGCGCAGCTTGGGACCTCGGGGAAAAGGCGCCGGGCTCAGGCCTTCCTTCAAAGAGCTCGCTATCTGATGTGGGGCAGGAGGTGTGCTGAACGCCGATTGTGGGTGGCAGGGTGCGGGCGCGGGTGGGGAGCAGTCGAGCACAGAAACTTGAAGGAGCCGTATCTTGGATTGGAGGTGGGAAAAGACCAGCGCGCCTAGCAAAAGCCATTATTCATTCTTACCTGGCTTTCACGGTAATGAGACATGAGGAAGTTAGCTGTGGCTGGATGCGCAGGTCTTACAGGCCAGATGGGACAGCTGCCAGGTTTTATCCTAAGAGCAATGGATGAACTGGGGAGATTTCTTGAGGAGGGTACAAACCAACCTTGTAACGTTTTATCAAATATTTACTGACCACCAATTAGGTGCAAGACTGTTCACTTCCGGTGTGGCATTGGTGAGCAAGGCAGAAGTGGTCCTCCATTCCCTGGGGGTATAGCTGAATTACATTACTCTGGCAACCTGTGCTTGAGGGTACTCCAGGGAGAGTAGGTGAGAGATAACAGAAGTTCTGGAAATGGATTGGATTGGGGGAGACGGACAACAAGCATATGTCTCCAAGACGGTTGGAACACACACAATTACCGGTAGTTGCCTATCTGGCTTCCTGGGCTCCCACTCCATCGCTTCCCACCCCACCCCACCCCGTACTCATCAACGTTGAATTACTGAGGGCAGGGATCAGGTTGTAGTGAAATGAACTGTGTGTCCCCAATGGCCCCTGCATATAGTGATTCAGTCACTGCTTGTAGGATCGAGTGGACAAAATATGAGAATTCAAAAGAGGAGGTGGTTTGGGAGAAATACTGTCTTGTAAATGGTGAGCTGCACACAGAAGTTTAGTCCCTAGAGTTCAGGTAAGGTACTCTCCCCTCTAACCTGTCCCATCTTGTTCTCTCCTCTCCCCTCTCGGGGCTCCCACCTCTCACCATGCCTCCTCTCCCGGAGAGGCTCACATTCCCAGCCCTCCAGTCCCTCCGCGATCCTCAGGGACCTGGGATAACTCCTCTCCCCTGCCCTCCGGAGGGCTCTCACCTCCTTGCCTCTCCGCTCCCGGTGCGTCTGTGGCTGAGCCCTTCCTCTCCTGGAAGCAAGGGACAGCTATGACTGTACCCTGCCTATTAGGACGTGCCCTTGAAAGGAAGTGGAGAGGAAAGTGGCCCTTCTTAATGCTGTGCCTACACTGAAGCCTTATCTGATCTGATCTGGGCCTCAGCCTTCCACAACGTCCTGAGCTACTCCTGTGCTGCGGTTTAACTGTTCCCTGAGGATGTCCCGTCTTTCACAACTTCTCTTCACCCCTGGCTCCGCTGAAGATAGAACCAGCTCTTCCAGGCAGTAAACCATCTCTTATCTCATCCCACAATCTCCTTGCAATGCAAGTACCTACATTTCTAACCTCCCTCCCCTGCCCCCTCCCCACCTCCTAACCCCCACACTACAAACTCCTCTCTGTAGTGGCCATGTTTCAGTCATCTCTAACATCTCTAGCAAGAATCCCCGGATGGTACAAATGGTTAAGTGTTAAAGGTTGCACCCACTGGGTAAGCTATGATAAAATAATAATAAATTATAAATTTTCGGGGGGAGGGGGCAGCGGGGAGGGAGGAGGGGGAAATGAGCTGACACCAGGGGCTCAAGTGGAAAGCGGGTGTTGTAAGAATGATGAAGTCAACATATGTACTAAAGTGCTGGACACAGATGACGTGTGTACAGATTGTGATGAGTTGTATGAGCCCCTGATAAAATGATTATTTATTTTTTTTAAAAAAGGTTGCTAGTTCAAATATACCCAGAGGCTCCACAGAAGAAAGGCCTGACAATCTGCTTCTTAAGGGCACAGCCTTGAAAGCCCTGTGCAGTTCTGCGCTGCACGCGGAGCCACCGTGCATCGGAATCAACACCATGGCGACTGGTTTGGTTTATATCTCCACCACTGGCCGATGGCTTGGCATGAGTGCATGTTAGAGAACACGGGACAGAATGAGAAAGAAAAGACGGGCCAAGGAATCCAAGATCAAGTGGAAGGCATAAGAATTCAAAAGGCTTTTATCCTTCCATTGGGGTGGCGGTATGAGGGGGCTTAAAAAGTTCATGGGGAAAAATGAATTAAAAGATCATAGAGTTTTTTCCATAAACGTGTTGAAGCCCCCCTGTCTTCACGGACTCGGCATTGCCTGGCCGCAGTGTGTTCAGGTATTCTCTGGTGGCTTCAAGTCCTGCCTGAGTGCACCGATCGGAGCTCAGGTCTTCCAGCTAGCACCCTGTGCTGTTAGGTCATTCCCTGGATCTTGATAAATTGGTAATAAAAGGGTACCTAGCTCATAGACACTGAAAGCAAAGAGGACTGGAAGCACTTAGTTGAAGATCAAAGAACACAGCCTTCTGTATGGATTACACCTCAATGTAGAGAAAGTAAGTCCTCACAGCTGGCTGAACAAACCACGGCGGGAGGTAGAAGAACGTGGTGAGTGTCCCCATAAAGCGGAACCCACAGCCAGGAAAGTTAAGTAGCACCCTCACCCAGGCTTGGCGTGAGGCATTCTTGGAAGGCCTCACATAAAAAAAATATCGAAGCAAGCACTAAAGGATATTTTTTACAAGGCAAGAAAAGGCATCCCAGGAGGAAGATAGGGTCCGAAGCCAGGAAGCCAGAGTGTGTGGCGGTTTGAGGAACTCTTCGTAATGTGGTAGGGCCCCAGCTCAGGAGACATAGGAGTCAGGGCAGGAAATGTAGGCACGAGTCCGTTTACTAGGAGCTTGTGCACCGTGGTGAGCTTGGCTCTGTGTATCTCAGCTCTGGCTGCACACCAGGCAGCTTTTGAAATATTAATGTCTAGATCTTACCTCCAGATTGATTCTGATGGTTGTTTATAGTGGGAAGAGGCTTGCGCACATTTATGGGCTGTGTAGAAGGAGCCAATGGAGGAGACGTTGGAGTTACGTAACAGAAGGGATAATTCAGAGCGCAGGAGGGAAATACAATTTAGTATAAACATGGGGTATTTAATCTTGGGCTAATGAGAATACCTCAGAGACTGAAGAATACAGAAAAGAAAGATAAGTTTGTCAGTGAATTGGGAGGAAATTGAGAGAATTTCCACCCACAGAAAGGAGCCCTGGTGGCCCAGTGATTAAAGTAGCTCTGGTGCTAACCAAAAGGTTGGTGGTTTGAACCCACCACAGTTCTGTGGAAGAATGATATGCAGATTGATTACCTAGAATTCCTCAAACCTGCCATACACGTGCTTCCCTGTCTTTGCATGCAATCTTCCTTCTTCCTGGAATGCCTTCTCTTGCCATTTGAAAAATGCCCCTTAGTGCTGAGCTTCTTCGATGTTTTCTTCCAAAGTGGCAGTGTACTTCGAGAATATTTACCACCTTGGAAACCCTATAAAGAAAGTCTGCTCCGCCTAGAGGGTCGCGATGTATCAGAACTGAAGATTATTTTTTCCCTTAGCAGGTGAGGTCCGGCTGCAAATGAGGAGGAAGGGTGGGATTAGGAATTTTAAGGAAGCGGTAAAACCTGGAGCAACTTATGAAAGGTTAGAAAGGCAGGAAGAAAGGCCCTGCTGGTGGGAGTCCAGGAAAAGGAACACCCGTTTAGAAAGCCAAGGAGTGTCCTCCAGCCGAGTTTAGTTGCTGAGGGTAAACCGATTGCTGTGGAATTGCTCCTAATTCATGACATCTCGTGTGTGCGTATTAGAGTAGAATTGTGCTCCACAGGGTTTTCCATGGCTGATTTTTTGGAAGTACATCCCCAGACCTTGTCTTCTGAGGGCCCTCTGAGTGGTCTCCACTTTTAGTTAGCAGCTGAGGGCATTAACTGTTTATACCACCCAGGAGCTCCTAGGGTAAGGTGACCAGACGTCCTGCTTTTTGGCGGACAGTCACGATTTTTAACATTTTTTCCCACGCCCCACAGCGTTTTTAAAAAGTCCTGATTTTTGGAAAAAATGCACAACAAGCTAGGGTAGACGGTTTTTGGCTGCCAGGTGGCTATTTCACCAGGATATGAGTTTCATCAATTATGTCCCGCTTTACCGATGTTAAAATCTGGTCACCTTATCCTAGGGGGGGAGTGGGAACGCAGAGACAAAAATGTTGGAATCTGCAGGCGAGACCTTGACCTTCCAGGGTTGCTTGAAGGAACCTGCCACTTGATTGAAGAGGCAGAAAAGTCAAGCCAAGGGTGGTGTGATAAACGGAGAAATGCAGGGTCAAGGAACTCGCAGTCTTGATAAGGATGAAGGTCAGGTGTAGTGAGGAAAGAATTCTCCGTTCAATAGCTAGTTAAAATTCCACCTTCACAACAGAGCCTTCCTGATTCACAGGAAGCGAGGTGCGGGCTTCCCCTGGGTCTCACCCCTCTGACTCACTCTGCTTTCTCAGGGGCTCTTCCCCATCCTCTTTCCTCCCAAGCTGAACCAGTGAGCTAGCCTTTAAACCACTGTCTGTATGAACCCCAACAACTCCAGCCCGGTGACTGTTTGAGGCCTTCTGGGTTTCATCTGGATAATGAAATGAAGTGAGATTGGAGAAGCAGGAATGGCAGTAGGAGACATGGGAATAGGTGTGCCCGAATGTGTGTGAATGAGTGAGTCCGTGGAGGGGAGAATGTACTAGAGAACCAGGGGATTCCGCTAAAAGAGCAGAGGGTGTTTGGCCGGGGGCATGTGGAGATGGAAGCAGCCACCTGGATGTTGGGTCAAACTTCTCTTTCCCCGGCGGGCAAAGGTCAAAAGAGGACCCCGCAACTCTGGAGAGTGGAGGAGATGTGAAAGCAGAGGAGTGTAAAGGGTTTGCCAGTTAATCATTCTGCAGGTCCCTGGGCCTCGGCCTGCCGATGCCCTCTTCAGGTGGCACGCCATTCACACACGTGCAGGCTCATGCTTTGGCTGAAGGGACTGGGACTGGAAAGAGCTGCCAAGAGAAGGGAGAGAATGCAGACAAGCATGCTTCATATCATCCAGACTTGAGGGTTTGGCCTCTTGAGAGGTCGGGGCTCGCTCTGATCCATTCAGGGTCCACTGAGTTATAACTAGAGACGCTCCGGACAGGGAGGTGTGACGACGGAATGGGAAGGAAGAGCTCTCTGCCTGCTTCCACTCCGTGTAGACTAGACGGAGTGTAGACTAGACGGAGAAAATGGAAGGGTTTTTGGTCAGGGAGCACATCCGAGAGGGAATCAGGAGAGAGGAAAGGGAATTAGATCAGAAGAGGTGCGACAAGGACCACAAACAAAGGAAAGAAAACTTATTTTCGGTAGTTTCTCTGGAAAGCATGGGGGCAGTTGTTTTCCATACGCTCTGATGGCTCAGTCTTATAAGGTTAAGTACTATGATCATATCGTAACAGGTGGGAAAAAATGGAGTCCAATTAGTTGGTGGATTTATTCAAGGTCACATAGGAAGTGGGGTAGAAGAGAGAGGTTTCAGACGGTGGGGGAGGGGAAGCACGGACAAAGGAATGGATGGGAGAATAATACATGGAACTCTAGCTGAGAACTGCATGTAATGCTACTTGGTGTCAACTATGTAGAATTAGAATAATTAAGATAAAAAACTAAATTGATTTCAGTCATGGAGGGATTTGAGCTTCATTTTTATTGGAGTGTCCTGAGAAGTGGGTGAAGATGAGCCCAAATCGTAAGGCCCAGCTAGTCCTGACTTAAAAAGGGTTCCATTCTGCCAACTTCATTTGTAAATCAGTTTGAACATGTTAAATACCCCTTCCTTCTTTTTTCAACCCCTTATTTTGTTTTTAGTCTTCATTATCATTGCCTGTTATTGTCCATTTCTTTATCAATCGATCTTTATTTGTCTTGATGTTGGAAGCATAAACTTTCAGAAATACTGAAATACGTACATTGCTGTGGCAATAACTCTACTTCTGGAAGGTTCTGGATTATCCCTGGGAATGAAAATAGCATTTCTAGTCAGAAAATTAGTGAAAGTTGTCTGTTTCATCTTTTTTTCATGTTTTTTGTTGTTGTGAACAGCTTACAGCGTCCAGAATCTGTCTACTGACTTTAACAAAGTGATCAGTGTTTGGGTCCATGTTTTCAAGCAACTGAAACCCCAATTTAGTTTAGGGTGGGGGAAAGCTTCAGTTAGTCCTTTCCCCATCAATTTTTTTTGACAACTTCCCTCCTTCCTCTTGCTCATAAATATTTCATTCTCCTTCTGTATTTTCCTCTCCAAAATCGATGACGTTCTGCTCTGTTACTTCCCCTTCTTCCTGATCTATGAGCTGTTCCACCTGAGTGATACCAAGTTCTCCATTCCGTGTTCTTGCCATAGGGATGAGGTTTCTACCAGTCTCTTCTATCACATGCTCACCATCAAATGCTTGGGGAGGAAGGGAAGGAACGGGAGTGTCACATAACTCAGCAATTTTCCCAAGTTCCTTGCAGGCATTTTCCCATAACCTCCTTCCAGGAAGAACCAATGCTCTAGATCAGGTGTCCTCAAACTACGGCCCGTGGGCCACATGCGGCCCACCGAGGACATTTATCCGGCCCGCCGGGTGTTTTTACCCCGTTTTGTTTTATTACTTCAAAATAAGATATGTGCATAGGAATTTGTTCATAGTTTTTTTAAAAACTATAGTCCGGCCCTCCAACGGGTCTGAGGGACAGTGAACTGGCCCCCTGTTTAAAAAGTTTGAGGACCCCTGCTCTAGATACATGAAAGTTTATTATAATTCTCCAGAGATTGTGTGCTGTTACTGTGCCTCCATCTGCTGCAGCTCTTACCTAAGCAAACATCATCCTCAGGTAATATGCGTTCAAAGGGGCAAGTGCACCTTGATGCACAGGCTGAATCACAGCTCTGTTGTATTTGAAAATATTGATTTAGGACACCCAAGGAGTAGCAGAATCTTCAAAGGAATGCTCTTTTTCAAGGCAAAGGAGGCCTACTTTTGGGATGAAGCAATTTGAAAATCGGGCTTTGAATAAATAACACAATCATCATCCAGGCTTTGGAGTTACCTATCTAGTGGAATGACAGCTTATTTCTGCCAATGTTGCGGAATGCTCAGAGGTTTTCAGACACGGAAACAAGGCTTGAATCAGCAGCATGGGTCTGTCCTTGAATGTCTTGACACAAGGCATCAATTTTGCTTCTTTTCTAAAACGAGCTTGTTTCATCCATGTTGAAAACCTCTTCTTTGTCTTGAATTGTCTTGTCTAGCCCATCTTTTAATTTTTCAGCAGTTCCAACATTGGCACTCGGTGCTTCTCCAGTTACAGGTGTGTATATGAAACAAGTTTACATTCGAGGTGATCAGCTTTGCGGACATTGGAGTACTCTCTGTAGTCTTCTGTTTGCTTTTTCTTCCAATTTTCAAAAAGTCTGTGTACTCTCATTTGTATCCTCAGTAAACTCATAAGAAACATCTTCTAGAATTGGTCTATCCATATCAACAATAGCTGCTCCACCTTATGAATTGGCCCCTGCCTCATCTTTGTTAAAATTGTTGATTTTATACCAATTGCCCTTTCCACTGCCTCCAAAATCCTCTTCTTCTTAAGGCTTGAAATCATTGAAATGGTCCTTCTCATGCATCATCTTGATGACCTTCTTTCTATTATCATGGGCCTTGGTGGTGTGGTGGGTTACATATTGGGCTGCTAATCTCAAGGTCAGCAGTTCAAAACTACCAGCTGCTCCAAGGGAGCATAATGAGGTTTTCTACTCCCATAAAGATTTACAGTCTCAGAAATCCACCCTGTCCTACAGGGCCACTGTGGGTCTGAACCATCTAGGTGGCAATGAGTAAGCTATCAAAGGGCTTGAGAATCTTTGTTTCTACAGCCATGTCTAGAGACTTCCTCATCTTTTCTGGATTAGAACTTACAGTGGCATGACTTTGTTTGCTAGACTTAATATTGAGAATATAAGCAGTATAGAGGGTGAGAAATGAACAACTTGGCTTCAAATTAACAAATGATGATTCTAATGAAATGAAATGCTAAATAAGATCATGCTATGAAGTATATCTACAATGAAGTATGTAACAACAATGACGCTGGCGTTGTAACAGCTGCCAAGCATATGGTCAGGTCAACAGTACTGTTATTAGAGTAAACATGCATTGCCTAACTGTCTGTCCCTTAGGGCTTTCCACATAGGCTTTATTGTAGACCATGCCATAGCTTTCAATATGGCAGTGATTTGAACAGTAAATACAAAATCAACATCTAAGAATGATAATATCATCAAATTGCATAGTACCACAATATACATATTGCATATTACCAACAAATACATGTATTAAAAATAAAGGCAGCCCGGGAGGGTGGAGGGAGGGTGGGGTGGAAAGGGAGAACCGATTACAGGGATCTACATATAACCTCCTCCCTGGGGGACAGATAACAGAAAAGTGGGTGAAGGGAGATGTCGGACAGTGTAATATGTGACAAAATAATAATTGATAAATTATCAAGGGTTCATGTGGGAGGGGGATCGGGGAGGGAGGGGGGAAAATGAGGAGCTGATGTCAGGGGCTCAAGTTTTGAGAGCAAATGTTTTGAGAATGATGAGGGCAACGAATGTACAAATGTGCTTTACACAATTGATGTATGTACGGATTGTGATAAGAGTTGTATGAGCCCCCAATAAAATGGTTAAAAAAGAAATAAAGGCAGCCATAAGGACAATTCGTTAAAACTCAAATATAAAGCAGGGACCACCTGTACATTACGGAAAGGCACAGAGGCTCAGAGATACAAGAAGAGCAAGGGGAGTCCTGCTCTAAGCAATGGCAGTGAGAAGAGGCTGGGAGGGGCGAGAGGACCGAGGATGTGTAGTCCCTTTGCCAGGCCAGATCCCTTTGGGAAGCAGGATGGAGAAGGAATGCAGTCTGAGACGTCAGAAATCAGAGGTGAGCGGGAACATTCAGCAGGCAGTCTGTCAATTCAACAAAGAGGACAGAGCTGGAGACAAAAATACCTGAGTGCAATCTGTAGAGAGGTGAAACCAACTGGACTGTGATAGCTTTACATCTGATTGCACTGAAACCCTGCCGTCCCCCTGCTTTTAGTTCCTTGAAGGAGCTCCTTGAACGCTCCACAGACCCTTTAGTCAGGGTGTTCTCCCTCCTCACTCCCGTAAATCTGAGCCCCTAATGGCACCTAATCCAAGTCAAACAACCAGCATTCTTTCACCAGGTGACTGTAAGTGATGCAGTGGACACACCGAAACACAGGGCCCAGACAACACTTTGAGCCCCTCAGCCATGCCTTAAACCTTCAACACCCCATCCACATGACCCATTGCAAATGATTCCCCTTTTATACTTTTGTCTAAACTAGTTTAATTGTAACAAGTTGCCAATCAAAATAGGCTACTATACTGTGGGATTAAAATAAGATCACTAAAGAGGGAAAAGAAAAAAAGATGAACACCGTAGTTTTCCCACAAATAAGGCACTCACAGAAATAACTTGCACACACCTGCATATAATGTGCTGTGTGTAGGAAAGTAACATATACAGCTAACATAGAAAAAGCACCGTAAAACGAATTCTTTGTCTGTGAAAAGCATAGCGTCCTTACTGTTTGAGGACTGACTCTGGGAGCACTTCAGGAAGCTCATGGAAAGTAAAAGTGTGGACCTTATCCTACAGAGAATTAAGAGCTAGTTAGGGTTTATGTTTGATTTGAAACATGTTGCGTTTAACGCTGGCACTATAATTCCAATTTACAGACGTGAACTTAGATTCTTGGAAGTTAAGTGATTTGCCTGCGGTCACATAATGGATACATACACAAGCTAGATTTTGAACGTTGGTCAGTTTTTTGGGAAACGCGGCTATTCAGAGAGAAGACCAAAAATTTGGAAAAGACACAAAAAGACAAAGGGAAGACACAAAAAGGTGCACCCAAAACCAAAATGAAACTATTAGTAGAGGGCAGTTTAGTTGGTGACCAGGCGCAGGTATTGACGGGTCGAAAGCGGCTGAGTCAGAAGACAATGAGACAGCGAGAAGGAGAAGGAGAGAGCTGAGCCACCTGAGGCCGGCTCTGTCCAACGAAGGAGGAGGGCTGTGGCCGCAGGATTGTGAAAGTCACTTTCCTCCCACATGTCTTGTAGGTCTCCTCTCTGCCAAGCACTCTGGTGGGTGTTAGGAAACTGATGACTATCAGAGACCTGGCGCTCAGAAGTTCACAGCTGGGGAGACAAATATAGGAGAACAAACAATAACAAAACAAATTGCGCCCACATGGAACAACGTATCAACCTGTGTGATCACGGGGTGTCGAACGGA
>NW_022104341.1:85125906-85133427 GCF_000313985.2 Echinops telfairi | reverse complement strand
TATTTTCATATCTTACACTGACTGCTGTCTCCCTCCCCCCAAAGTTTGTTGTTCATCCCCCTGGGGGGGAGGTGGTTCTGTGTCCATTGTTGTCATGGTTTCCCCCTTCCTCCCCTTCTTCCCTCTACCCTCCTGGTATCACTATTCCCATTTCTGTTCCTGAGGGGTTTATGTGACCTGGATTCCATGTGTCGTGAGCTCTTAACTGTACCAGCGTACATGCTCCAGAGTCTAGCTAGAACTGAAAGCCAGAATTGGGGTCATGATGGTGGGGGGTGAGGAAGCCTCAAATAATCAGAGGAATGTTGTTTGATCAGTGCTATCCTGCGCCCTATTTGACTCATCCCTTCTTTGTGCCTCTTCCGTGAGAGCATGTCCCACTGTCTACAGATGGGTTTTGGGTCTAAAGGTCCAGTTAAAGAATGATCCTGGAAGGTAGTAGAGACTTTACAAGTGTAGGTGCCATGTGAACTGGAAGGACGGATTGTTCATCAGGTAAACAGGTCGGGAGAGTAGAAAGAGAGGGTGGACATTTTGAGGGCAGAACAATATGGAAACCATGGACATGTGCGATAGCAGCTGACCCCCAAGTCCTTGTGGTGCAATAGTGGAGTTGTGCAAACAGAATGTTCTTTAGAGGCAAACATGACAAGACTTTTCACATACTTTGGATCTATTATTAGGAAAGACCAGTTCCTGGAGAAGACATTATGGGTGGTACAGTAGACTCTTAAGGAGATGAATGGACGCAGAAGCTGCAACAATGAGTCTAACAGAGCAACAACGAAGAGGGTGGGGTAGGACCAGGCAGTGTTTCAGTATTTTGTACAGGGCATGACAGCACTTGACAACAATACCAACGCCACTTGGGAAACCCAATGGAGTATGCACAGCTGCCACAAAGACTTCCGTCCAGACTTAGCGGCAAATACTGATAAGGGACCGATCATAATACACAAAGAGAAATCTATGACTAGTGAAGACTCATTTGAAGCACAGAATGTACAAAACCTGTGGAACAGAATCTCTAGCTGTTTGGCAAGGAAGAAATACAACTTAATGGGATGAAAACGAATGTTTCAGGTGAAGGGAAGGCACCTTGTAATTTTCTCTCAAATGAAAATGGTACAATTTGAGACCGTCTGAGGTTTAGTCAAAAGCTAATTCATAAAATACTATTTCGAGATTTATAATTGGTTAATCTTACCAGGTAATCCAATTGTATAACCTCCAAGTGTCTGCGAGACAGTCCATACGAAGGACTGCAGTGATGGAGAAATGTGCACAGCGTGTCTCTTGTAACCAAACACCATGACGTAAGCACAAAGGAACCACAGAGGCTGTTCTTAGAGGGTTCAGTCACTCATTTCTGAAAACAAATATTCTAGACTTTGTCCTGGGACTCTCCGTTAGATATTTGAATTCTGGGTGGCACAAACTTGGTGGCTAACCCAAAGGCTGGAGGCTCTGACTCCCACCCTTGCACACTCGAGGCTGCCTTCCTGCGCATGCCCCAGAGCAGCCCTTGCCCAGCACGCCCAGGTGACGGAGAGAGCAAAGCTGTCAGCTCCAGCTTGTGTCTGTGTAGTCTTGTTATCTGCATTTTGGGGTTTTGTTTGTTTGTTTTCTCAGTGGGATCCTTAATTTCATTCACTTCCTACTTAACAGCTGGAACTTCAACCTATGAAAGGTTTTTGTGGTTTCCTTAGCTACCAGGCACTGCCTTGAAACGGCACCTTGTCCTTATTCCATGACGTAAGCTGCCCTGGGCTCAGGTGGGAGGGCTGCGGGATCCCCGCACTGGGAGGTGTGTTCCAGCACATCCGCTCCTGCCCCACAAGCTCATTCCAATTGGCGGCCACCGATCAGCGCTCCATAGTCCTCGTGGACACGTCAGAACCTTTCTCCAGTAGACTTAAAGTATGTACTGTTTTCCTATGGGTCTTCAAATACCTGCCATTCATCTTCTCTACCTCTAAAATTCAACTTTTCCACATTATCTTTCTTGATTGCGTCATTAAAAAAAAAAGTCAAGATGTGGATATCTGGAGTAGGGTAGTCAGCCCACGGGGGTGGGGGGGGGGAGGAGGGAGAGGCGGGAGACACAGCAGTTTGAACCACCCCTTGCAGTAACAGCTCAGAGTACAACTTCAAAGATGGAAGAAGCAGACAAGTTGGCCTTGCTTTGAAATACGCCTACCTAGAGAACCAGATTTTGACCCCACCAACTGTTTAATAATGGCAAAAGTAAGAACCAGTAATTAAAATATATGTCAGTCATTCAGTATGCCCTCTCCCACCCACACACACACACTGTTTCTGAATAACTGGGTTTTTTCAATTTTTAGTTCAATGTAGTTTAAGTCATGTCTTAGTAATGCATCGCCACAGAGAGTGGCAATTAATCAAGATTTTAATGTCTTTTGAGGGACATCTTACTAAAAGAATATCAAGGACTATTTTCTGGTATCTTCAGGTATCTTCAAAACAAAAATATTTTTGTTTTGTGTTTTAAGAAACAACTGTTTTTAAATTAACCAATTATAGTAACCATCCAAGACTGTAAGACAGCTTCCCACATTCTGCCAGGCTGTCTGATGAGGATTTCAGAGTTCATCATGATTTTTTGTGAGATCTTCACCATAAATCTGTAGCTTGGCTTCCGACAAACATGTGTCAGTTCTCCAGTATCTCCTCCTTAGTTAACTTCTCACCCTTGTGTTTGCCCCACTCATTCACCAAATGCCTGGCCTCGGTCCTAATCTTGAGGGAGGATCCAGGGGCGAATCTCATCTCTGCCCAACTTGCCTTCCTTGTTCAGGTCTCGGAACTCATTAAACTGCTCCCAGTCTGGCTCGGAGAGAACCCAGTCTGGCTCCGGGCCACTGTCCTCGTGGGAAAACACATCAGCAACATACTCGTCCTGGTCCACGAGCCCATCCCCGTACCTGTCGATGTCCTCAGGGTTTCCAAGACCACCACGTCCTCCATATGCTGACACTCTGCGGGACGGAGGAAGGCAGTGACCTCCTCCGGAGTGGCTGGCTGGCCACTATCCAGGTCTGTGGCCTTGAACCTTCCCTCATCATGAGGGAGCAGCTCCTTAAAGGTGTGATGATCCGAACTGTCATGAAACTCGGCCGGGTTGCCTAGGCAGTAACCATAGGTGGCCTGTTCATATTCTCTCCAGGAAATGTTATCATCTTGTCTCGATCAGAGTCCTTCCAGACTTTCATAACATTGTCGAAGACAGATCTTTTCTGCACTCGTTTGATCCAGGTCTTCAGTTCCTCTGTGGTGACAAAGCCATCCCCATCACTGTCCATTCGATCCACAATCTTCCCCAGCCTCTCCTGGCTTTCGTTCGGAGGGAGCTGATGGAAGGTCTTGGAGTCTTCCTTGCCCAGGAAGGCCTCGTGGTCCTGCTGGAAGCTCTGCTTGGCCTCGGATGGCCGCTTGCCCACCTCCTTGCGCATGGTGGCTCCGGGCCAGCAGCAAGGGTGGTGCCTCAGGAATGAGGGCTCAAGCTTGCCGGAGGGGCTGGGGCCTGAGCAGACCTGGGTTTTGTTTGTTATTATTCCTTTTCTCACATCACCTAATGGGATCAACTGAGTCCAGATGACCCAGCCACCCTAGCACCTGTAATAGCTACAACTAGTGGGTAAGGTCACCACCCACTCCACCACCGCCTGACCAACAAACACAAATCTATGTTAAAATGATGCAATGTCTCAGAAATGACAGGCAATTTCTGTTTGCAAGAAGGAGCAAGATAGAATGGTATTACCTGAGTGACCTATGCACAGCCAAAAGAGCTTCTTGAGCAATAAAAGGCATTGAAATGACCAGAAGAGGAATTCCTAAGAATGATTTTCAGGTTCTTTCGATGAACAGAGAAAAAGACCTATGGAAAAACAAACAAACCAGAAAAAATATAAAGAAAAGAAAATCACGAACATTCTACAAGAGCAATGTTACAAAAATAAATGAAAAATTAGAAGCCATACAAAAAGAGCAAATAGAAATACAGATGACTAATACTAAGATACTAGAACTAGGTAACACGTTGAACGAGCAGAACAGCGGAGTTGAAGGAGTGGAAAGGCAAATTGGTGAGCCTGATCACGAGTTTCTCAAGAGCAATCTATGAGAAGAACGGTCCAAAACGAAAGCAAAGCATCCTGAAATAAGTAAGTAGTGTGTAGAATCCTATCAGGAGGAATAAATTACACCTGACAGGCTTTCCAGAACAAGAAGAAGCAGACGAACAAGGCACAAGAACTACTGGAAGAAAGCACCCTAATACCGTGCAACAGGAGGTGACCATCCACAGAGCTGCTCAAGAAGGGAAAGGCCCCCAAACAGGAAAGATCACAAAGGAAAGTCACTACGACATCTCGTAGTCAAACTTTCCAGTGTCAAACAATCCTGAGAGCTGCTAGGAAAAAAGAAAAGTTACCTACAATGGAGGCTTAATAAGCTCAGGTTATTCAGCAGAAATCATGCAGGCAATAAGAAAATAGAATGACCTATCAAAACTCTGAAAGAAAACTGCCAATCATGCTTCTTACATCCAACAAAATTATTCCTCAAATATGAGAGAGAAATAAGAATATTTCCAGATAAAGATAAATTAAAGGAATTTATAAAAACAATCTTACAGAAAATAAGGGAAGTTCTTTGGATTGAAAATCATGAACAACAGCAGACATAAAACAGATCAACATGCAAGACACCACCACTTAGAAATCAACCCACTTAACGCAACACTCAAAACAAATTTACAATACTAAACACAGTGAACCAGATATATCATTATACAAGGAAGACAATTAAAAAGCAATAGAGGGATACCAAGGGCTCAAGTAGAAAACAAATGTTTTGAGAATGATGATGGCAACATATGTACAAATGTGCTTGACACAATGGATGGATGGATTATGATAAGAATTACACAAGCCCCCAATAAAATGATTAAAAAAGAAAAGGAATAGAGGGAATAGTATCGCTATAAAACATTCAAACAGAGAAGAAGTCAAGCAGTTTGCAAGAAAGAACAGACTGCCTTTAACTCCGGACAAAAATAATAGCCTCAAAGAAAATGGGGTGGGGGGGTCTCATTAAAATAAAAAAATAGCCTATAAACACTAATATAATGGCAAAGAAAGAGCTGACAATAGAACTCGCAAAATGAACTCAGCAATATCTCACACACACACACATACAAAAGACAGCAAAATGACAGATATAAATGAACGTCTATCAATAATGACAGGGGGCCTTGGTGGCATAGAGAGCTACACATTGGACTGCTAAACTCATAACCACCACTTTGAAGCCATCGGTCTCTCCACAGGAGAAATGAGGCAGTCTATGGCCATAAAGATTTACAGTCTCGTAAATCCACAAGGGTGGTGCTCTTCAGTCCAGTCGGGTCACATGAATCAGAATCACCTTGGTGCAGTGACCTTGAGGTTTGGGCAGTAATTACACTGCACATAAGTGAATTAATTGCACAATCAAGAAAGAGGAGTGAAATACTTCAGAAAACAGGGCCCAGGGTGGTTGTGTGGCAGCGGTGGCAGTCATAGGGCACCTACTGCTGTTGCCGCCCGTGGTGCCCCTTTGCCCAGTGCCTCCCCAGCCTGGGCAATCTCTCCACCTGGCGCTCTATAGCAAGCAGTGTCAGTTTTCTATCAGAATATGAAATTATGGAGGCGAGGTTAAGCTTTCTTGCAGTGACAGATGTAAGATGGTGGACAGTGTGGAACTAAAGATCAGAAAATCAAGAGAATGTGGCTACTGGCTGGAGATCCAGAGCAGGCCTGAGAGCTGGAGCAGGCCAGAGACCAGAGACCCACGGGCAGGCCGGAGATCCAGAGCAGGCCTGAGAGCTGGAGCAGGTCAGGGCTCTGGAGCAGGCCAGAGACCAGAGACCCATGGGCAGGCCGGAGATCCAGAGCAGAGCTCTTCTGGTCTTCTCTTGGCTGTGGATACCAAACTAAGTCAGTTTCTGAGGACAGCCTCAGCTGATGGCAGCCGATCACAAATGCAAAACTAGGGACAAACTTAAGGGCCTTGGAAAGCTCACACATAACAGAAAACAAAATAGATGACCGGGGTCTCCTAGAAACAAGACAGTTGTGTGCATCAAAAGAGTAAAAAGAGAACGCACAAACAGAAAATAATTTTGGCAACGATGTATCAGACAAGGGACTAATCTCTAAAACCTATAGGAAACTGAAACACCTCGACAAGAAAAAGATGGACAATTCCATTTAAAAATGGGCAGAGGATTTAACAGTCAGCTTGCCAAAGAAGACATCCAGATGCCCAGGAACATGAAGACATGTCTGTGATCAGCAGTCAAATCAAAACAATGACTTAACACTTTACACCGTCATTGATAGCAAAGTTCACAAAAAATCCAATAACAAGTACTGGAGATGGTATAGAGAGATTGGAACCCTTATACGCTGCTGGACTGTAAAACCGTACAGCTACTGTGAAAAGTGGTGTGTTGCTTCCTTAAACACGTGGGAATAGAAATACCACATGACCTAGCAATGTCTCTACTTGGTACATTCCCTACAGAAATCAGGAGCAACGCATGAGCAGCTATATAGACACCCATGTTCCTCACAGCATCATTCACAACAGTACAAGATGGAAACAAATGTCCATCCGTGGAAGAATGGATAAATCAGCTTTGGTACATACACGCAATTGGATACTATGGATCGCTAAAGAATGACGACGAACCCATGAGAGACCTCCTGGCATGGATGGATTTGGAGACCATTATGCTGAATGAAGTTGTCATTGTTAGGTGCCATGGAGTGGGCTCCAATCCATAGCAGCCCTATGCACAGCAGACTGAAACCCTGCCTGGTCCCACAATCGTTCCTGTGCCTGAGCACACTGATGCAGCCACTGTGTCCGTCCATCTCCTGAAGGGCTTCCTCTCCTCCCCTGCCCTCCACTTCACCAAGCATAACGGCCTTTTCCAAGGGCCAGTGTGTCCAAAGTACGTAAGACAAAGACTTGCCGTCCTGGCCTCGAAGGAGCTCTTCCAGCATCACGAACACAACTACCACGAAACAGCAAACTGACAGGTAAGTGGTGGCTGAGTGAAGGTAGTAACAAAAGGGTAACTATTGTATGAGATCATTGTTAAAGAAAAAATCAAGATAGAGGTTTTCAAACCAAAAGAAATCGTTCGATGGCTGCCAACGGTGGAAAGGAAAGGGAGAAAAGAGGAAGCAATGGGCTAGAGGATAAACAGGTGCTAACTTGGGAAGATAATACCATTCAGGAGGGAGAAGAGTGATAAAAAAAGCAGGAGGTTGGATAAGAATTCAACAACTGCGGAGTGGGGACCCAAAGCCCATCTGTAGGCAGCTGGACATCCCCTTAAGGAAGGGTCTCGGGGAGGAGACGAGCCAGTCAGGGTGCAGGGTAGCAACGATGAAACATACAACTTTCCTCTAGTTCTTAAATGCTTCCTCTCCCCCCACTATC
>NW_022104341.1:85116762-85124304 GCF_000313985.2 Echinops telfairi | reverse complement strand
GAAGCAGCGGCTTCTTCTCTGACGACTGAGCCCCCTATCTGAGGACCATCAAGCCTAGCTGAGGTGAGCTATGCTACCATGAATTGCGTCTGACTCCATTACTTGACTCCATCCTTTAACTCTCATGCTCTCTATGACTTTACTATAATCTCTACTTATTCTCGCTGTACAATTGCGCCTACCGAACCTGTGATGTTTTGTGGGGTTCCCTCTTCCCCTTAACCCCACAGTAGTAGTAATAATAATAGTAATAATAGCAGTTACCATTTAAAGTATTCATCGTGGGCCATAAGCTATAGTATGCCAGACAGATTCATGATTTTGCCAAAGGTCACTCAACCCCCAAGTGGACAAACTGGGATTCAAATCCTGACACTTTGTTGTTATTGTTGGGAGGTGTGCCATTGGGTCGGTCCGACTCATAGCAATCCCATGCACAACAGAATGCAACCTGCCTGGACCTGCACACCCCTCACAACGTTCCCACACCTGAGCCAGTGATGCAGCCACTGTGCCAATCCCTCTCCTTGAGGGCCTTCCTCTTTTTCGCTGCCTCTCCACTTTACCAAACATGGTGTCCTTCTCCAGGGACTGGTCTCTCCTGATACTATGTCCAACGTATGTAAGACAAAGCCTTGCCATCCTTGCCTCTAAGGAGCACTTTAGATTGCCTGAACTTGGGGAGAAATGAAGTATAGCAGGAGCTAGAATAATTTCTTACAAATTGTGGTAGTCACCTAATCTGGTGTCAAATGAAGGATTAAGAGTGTAGGGGCAGAGTCTAGGCTGTCATTCTGGAGACAGTCAATGAGACTTCTGTGGGATGGCCTTCTCCTGAGAATTCTGGGAAATCTGGGATTTCCTCCTTGGAGGCGGAAGACACCTCTCTCTCTGTGACTCCCTGGGAGACATTGCAGAAGACAAGCCACATGGACACAACCAGACCTCGGAAGCCAGAGAAGCCACAGAGACCCCCTGCCAGCGCTGAGATGTTTCCAATGACACTGGATCCAAAGACTTTCTACCCACTGGCCTGTGATCTTCTGCATTCAGCGCCATTGCACGTGTTTCGTGAGTCTGAAGAGGACATTATAGACTGATATCGGAAATATGGGCTAATATCAGGTTTATGGGCTTGATCTGGGCTGGGCTGTTTTCTCAGTGTTCAATTGCTCTTGTATATACATCTCTTTCTTATACACATATGTGTGTCCATGGATTTGTTTCTCTAGTCTAGCCAGACTAACGGTAATTCACTATACCTGGCAGAAGTGAAGTTGCAGACACCCTGGGTCGTTAGAAAGCTTCACAGAGCGGTGATGTGGGAGCTGACTTTTGAAAGAGGATTGGACATCCATCAGACAGGAATCTGGGGAAGCGCTCCACGCCGAGAGAACAATGGGAATGAAAGAAGCGAGGCTTGAAGCAGCTGGAAGCGCTCAGGAAACCACACGAAGTTTGTATGGTTTCCAAACACAGCAGCTGGTGAGAAAATGCAAAAGATAAGGCAGAAGGTGGCAGGGTCTTGGAATACACAGACTCATCCTTGCCCTTCTAAGGAGTCTGAACTGTGTTGCAAACCTTTTCAATAAAGTGAATGTAATGGTTTAAAAAAAAAAAAAAGAGGGAGGGGAAAAAACGAGGAGGAGCTGGGCTCTCTGCTCCTCCTTGTGTGACAGACTGCCGCCTCTCCCATTCCCATGCAGTCCCTGCCGCATCCCGAGACACGATGGTGAAGGTCAGAGTGCACGGATTTGGCCGCATTGGGCGCATGGTCACCAGGGCTGCTTTCAATTCTGGCAAAGTGGAAACTGTTGCCATCAATGACCCCTTCATTGATCTGAACTACATGGTCTACATGTTCCAGTATGATTCCACCCACGGCAAGTTCAATGGCACTGTCAAGGCTGAGAATGGGAAGCTTATCATCAATGGGAAGACCATCTCCATCTTCCAGGAGCGAGATCCCGCCAACATCAAGTGGGCTGAGGCCAGTGCTGGAGCATGTCGTAGAGTCCACTGGTGTCTTCACCACCATAGAGAAGGCTGGGGCTCACTTGAAGGGCGGTGCCAAAAGGGTGATCATCTCTGCCCCTTCTGCTGATGCCCCCATGTTTGTGATGGGCGTGAACCACTAGAAGTATGACAACTCCCTCAAGATTGTCATCAGCAATGCCTCCTGCACCACCAACTGCTTAGCCCCCCTGGCCAAGGTCATCCATGATAATTATGGTATCGTGGAAGGACTCATGACCACAGTCCATGCCATCACTGCCACCCAGAAGACTGTGGATGGCCCCTCTGGGAAACTCTGGCGTGATGGCCGTGGGGCTGCTCAGAACATCATGCCCGCATCTACTGGCGCTGCCAAGGCTGTGGGCCAGGTTATCCCGGAGCTGAATGGGAATGCCATGACTGGCATGGCCTTCCGTGTCCCCACCCCCAACGTGTCCATCGTGGATCTCACCTGCCGTCTGGAGAAAGCTGCCAAGTACGATGACATCAAGAAGGTGGTGAAGCAGGCGGCCGATGGTCCCCTAAAGGGCATCCTGGGCTACACTGAGGACCAGGTTGTCTCCTGTGACTTCAACAGTGACCTCTCGTTCTTCCACCTTTGATGCTGGGGCTGGCATTGCCCTCAACGACCACTTTGTCAAGCTCATTTCCTGGTATGACAACATGGCCTCCAAGGAGTAAGAGCCCCCCTGGACCACCAGCCCCAGCAACCACTCTAGAGGAAGAGAGGCCCTCAGCTGCTGGGAAGTCTTTGCCCCTAGTTCAATCCCCCAACACACTGAGAATATTCCATCCAGACCCCCTGAAGGAAGGGGAGGGGCTTAGAGAACTTGACCTTGTCATGTACCATCAATAAAGTACACTACCCCCCCCCCCAAAATGAGGAGCTGATGCCAGGGGTTCAAGTGGAAAGCAGATGTTTTGAGAATGATGATGGCAACACATGTGCAAATGTGCTTGACACAATGGATGTATGTATGGATTGTGATAAGTGTTGTACGAGCCCCCAATAAAATGATTTTTATTTAAAAGAGTGAATATATATCCCTAAGAACTGGTAGTTTAGTCTGAAGGGACTGCTTCCAAATAGGAAATTCAGGTCTATTTTCTCTTAATGCATACATACAGCTTTTGCATCCTTTAAAAATACTTTCAAACAAAATGGCCACTCCTGGATTACTTTTATCTTGGGAATTTCGGTATGCTTGGCACGCTGCTCCCACAATCTGCCTCTCCCCCGGATGGAGTAGTACAGGGCTGGAATGATCACAGGGATTTTCATCAGGGGAATGATGTGCTCAAGTTTGCAGTTTACAGCGATCTGGTAGCCTCGTGGAGGGAGCAAGACTGAAGATAAGAAGTCTGAGTTTTTGTGAAAGGGGCCCAAGAACTAAAACTGCAGGGCAGGAGGGATGGGTCTTTGGTAGAGAGCATTGACAGGGCTTGGTTTCTGATTGGGGATTGGGGGCTGGGCACAAGGCCCAATTTGGGATAGTTTAGAACAGCTTCCATACTCCTAGCTTGAGTCATACCAAGGAAAACTAGAGAGAGAATGGGATTGGAGAGAAGGCTGATTGGATTAAGATGCTCATAACTTGAAGTACCTGTGGAACACGCAGAGATGCCCAATAAGCAAGCTGATACATTGATCTACAGGTCTGGAAGAGATCTAGGCTAAAAATAAAACTTATTTAAGTTATGAATATAAAGATGGTAGTCACAGAGAGGGCATGTAGAACAAGAAGAGATCGTTAAGGACAGTGTCTTAAGAGATAACAGCATTCAAGAAGCAGAACTGGAGACAGTGCGGGAATTGTGCCTGGTCTGACAGCCCCCTCTACACACACACACACACACACACACACACACACACACTGGGGCGATACATAAAGGGGGGTGCAACAGAGCAGCAAGGAGAGCAAAGCAACTAAGTCCCCGAGGAATCCCGAAAATAGACTTCAGACTCAGAGGGCAGGGCTTGGCATCTGATCAGACTCAAACGGAAAACATACATAAGGGTCAGCACACAGACCTGGAACTATTTATGGGCCCTTTCTTCCTCTTCTTTTTTCATGTCTATTATATAATAGGCAAGATAAACAATCCCTAGGAAAAAACAGCCGAACCAAAAGTTCTGGGGGGACAGGGGAGAGGTGTGGGGGTAGGGAAGGTGGAGCCAACAAACTCAGGGACAAGGGAACAACAAGAAATCTAAAATCAATGGTGAGGAGAACGTAGAATGACTGGTGGGGTTTGTTCAAGGGCAATGTAGCTGAGAGGAATTACTGAGAGCCGAATGAAAGTCAAACATGATAGTGGGACAGGAGGGAAGTAAAAGGAAATAGAGGAAAGAACTAGGAGATAAAAGATATTTATAGAGGTATAAATATAAATATAAGCATTTACTTATGTAAATGTATTAATATATAATGATATGGATATAGGCCCATGTAAATATATGTAAGTATTAAGGAAGCAGATAGACATTGGGCCTCTACTCAAGTACTCCCTTAATGCAAGAACACTTTGTTCTAATAACCTGGCATTCTGTGATACTCACCTTCCCGATCTGACCGCTGAAGACTAAATGGGTGCATAAGCAAATGTGGTGAAGAAAGCTGATGGTGCCCAGCTATTAAAATATATAGTGTCTGGGGTCTCAAATGCTTGAAGTTAAACAAGCGGCCATCTAACAGGGAAGCAACAAGTCCACATGGAAGAAGCACACCAGCCTGTGTGATTATGAGGTGTCAACAGGATCAGGTATCAGGCATCCGAAGACCCAAAACAAACAGTCATTTTGATACCAACGAGGGGTGTCAGAGTGGAGACCGAAAGCCCAACTATAGACAATTGGACATTCCCACACAATAGCACCACAGGAAGGGATGATTCAGCCATGGTGCAGTATAGCACAGACAAAACACAACATTCCACTAGTTCTTTAATGCTCCCTGACCACCATCCCACCATCATGACCCTAGTTCTACCTTACAAATTTGGCTAGACCGGAGCATGTACACTGTTACAAACAAATAAGAGCTCTTGACACACGGAATCCAGGACAGATTAAAACCCCCAGGAACAATAATGGGAGTTGTGATACCCTGAGGGGAGGGGGAAGTTGGGGGGAAAGGGAAAGAAAGGGAGAACCAATGGCAAGGATCAACGTATAACCCAGCCTCACCAGGGAGATGAACAACAGAAACATGGGTGGAGGGAGACAGCAGACAGTGTAAGATATGAAAAAAATTATGATTTATAATTTATCAAGGGTTCATGAGGGTGGAAGAGGAGGGTGACAAAAAAGGAGAGGGCAAAAAGAGGAGCTGATACCAGGGGCTCAAGTAGAAAGAAGTGTTTTGAAAATGATGGCCACATATGTACAAATGTGCTTGACATAATTGATGTATTATCTGTATAAGAGCTGTAAGAGCCCCCAGGAAAACAATGAAAAAGCAGCAGCAGCAGGCAGGGATGTAAAAGCCCCCAAAGCTGCAGAGACAGAATGATTAGAGGGGTGGAACAAGGAGACTGTACGTCATTAGATGCTCAGGGGGAAGAAGACAATGAAAGGAAGTGGTGGGCAATGTTACTTTTGTGTCGAGAGCAAGCATTAGGAGGCATGAAAAGACTTCTCTGGATTTCTCCACTAGAGAACAGTGACTGGAGTGGAATAGAGGCGTGACTGCGGGGTCTGGGAGCGAATGGGAGGTGTGGGAACGTAGAGAGTGACTGTTGTTGGCGCTCAGTTCTGGTCCATAGCAATACTATGAACAGAAAACAAAACACGACCTGGTCTTGTGCCGTGCTCCTAATTGTCAAATGTGAGTCCATTGGAGCAGCCATGGTGTCAATTCATCTCCTTCAGGTCTTCCTCTTCCTTGCAGACCCTCTGCTATACCAAGCGTTACGTCCTTCCCCAGGGACTGGTCTCTCTTGATAACATGTTCAAAGTGTGTGAGCTGAAGTATCAGCATCTCCAGGTCTCAGGGGCGTTCTTGCTGTACTTCTCACAGTACCGATTTGCTGATTCTCCTGGCTGTCCAGGGTACTGCCGGCATTCCTCACCAGCATCAGCAATTCAATTGTATCAGTTCTTCTTTGGTCCTTCTTACTCATTGTCCAACATGTATAAGCATATGAGACAGATGAAAATGCTATAGCTTGGGTCAGGTACACCTGACCCATATACATAAAATACTTGGGTCAGGTACACCTTGTGTTCAAAGTGACATCCTCTTTTTTTGTGTGAGCACTTTAAAGAGGTGTTGTGCAGCAGATATGCCCAATGCAACATGTCATTTGATTTCTTGACTGCTGCTTACATGGGCATTGATTGTAGACTCAAGCAAAATGAAATCCTTTAAGTCTTTAATCATCTCTGTTGAAGTTGCCCACTGGCCAGTTATGAAGATCTGGGTTTTCGTTACATTGAGTTACCTTCCATATTGAAGGCTGCGGTCTTCCATTTCCATCAGCACGTGCTTCGTCTTCCTCACTTTCAGCAAGCAAGATTGAGCCATCGGCTTATTGAAGGTTGTAAATTAGCCTGCCTCCAATCCTGATGCTGTGTTTTCCTATGATCTTCTCAGATTATTTTCTCAGCATGCAGATCTCCTGTGGTTTTTCTCAGATTATTTGCTCAGCATGCAGATTGAATACGGATGGTGCAAGGATACAACCCTGTTGCACTTCTT
This sequence comes from Echinops telfairi, assembly GCF_000313985.2. Lineage (NCBI taxonomy): Eukaryota > Metazoa > Chordata > Mammalia > Afrosoricida > Tenrecidae > Echinops > Echinops telfairi. Next base: position 85,117,588 of record NW_022104341.1, on the reverse strand, counting down.
TCCTGATTTTAAATCACATAGCATTCCTTGGTTCTGTTCAAATGACTGCCTCATGGCCTAGGTACAATAGAGCTTCCCAAACTAGGTGACTGCACCCCAGGGAGCTGGAAAGGCAAATCCTGTATTATGGGCTACAATATAGTGTTTTTAATTGATAGGGAATGCTGAGTACTTTTTTTCTGAAAAGGGGGTGGTAAGCCAAATAAGTTTGGGACCCTAGAATGTACAGGACCTGCATAAGCACAATGAAGTATACTGGAATTCCCATTCTTCTAAAAGTTATCCATAGTTTGTGATCCAAAGTTGAATGTCAGTAAAACAAAAACATCTTTCTGGTATTCTCTGCTTTCCACTAAGATCCATCTGTGTCAGCAATGATATGCCTTGTGTTGTTTCCTCTTCTGAATTCAGCTTGAATTTCTGGTAGCTCCTTGTCAATGTATTGCTGCAACCACTTAAAAATTATCTTCAGCAAAATTTTACTTGCATGTAATATGAATGACATTGTTCAAAACGTCCTCATTTTGTTGCATCAACTTTATGTGGAACGGACATAAGTAAGGATTATGGATTCATTATTTCAAGATCATGAATGAATGGGTATAACATGAGGGTAATTGGGGATATAGGGTCAAGAAGGGCTTTTAACATGACAAAGATACTAAAAGAACACTAACCAAGACCATGAAAATGGGTGAAGATCAAAGAAACTACTTAGTGCAAAGAATGAAGGATCAGTGTTTGCAAAAATATGGAGAAATTCTGACCACCCAAGGGAAGGGTATTGTTTGTGTCTCCACAGGGAAAGAGAGACCAGATTTAAAGC